>NC_091703.1:4525833-4828863 GCF_041296265.1 Equus caballus
ATGTGAAATGAGAGAGTGTATCTTTAAGAGCTGCAACTTTGGGGCTCAAATATAGAATACTTTTGGTGGTGAGCAAAACTTAGGAAGGGGCTTGTCCTCCCTGGAAGACCCCTTGTGGCCTGAGCCACGCCCTCACCGCCCAGTCAGGTTGTGCAGGACCAACTTCAACAGCCCCACCATGTGGCCGTGGAGACAACTGCAGGGTGATGGACTGAGTTTCTGCCCAGCTGCCCTTGCAAAAGGACTCAGGTCAGCCTCCACCTTGGACCCAGAAAATCTTCAGGGTTCATGGACAATTCTGGGAAAGGGGTTTGCAAGAGAATGACATAAGAATTTCATGTTTTGATCCATTATGTGAGAAAATCAATGAGATTTGACTAGATCTCTGCCCAGTTTACGGTTCATGTCAGTTTAAGTATGTTTGAAATACTGATGTGACCATCACGGTTTTTTCTGGTTTCTGAAATGCCACAATCAAAGCAATGGCTCAATTAGCGTTTAATTCACAGCTCCTACACCAAAGTCTGTAACAAAATCTTTACTTTATCTATGGGAAAAACAATTATGAGGTGAATATCCATAAAGTTAAATTTATAAAATTTCAAGTACTGCTTTTCATTCTGATAATATATTATTCTATCTTTTCACACATTTTTGGTATAACGTTTTCTTCCTGTTATGAAATGTTTGTGATTTTAGATGGTGGGATTTAGAAAAATGTTTTTACTTGGCAAAATAAAGATTTGGCAACCCAATATCAATCTCTCAAAGTGTTTGTAAATTTTATTTATCTGTGAAATCTAAGGAGTCTGTTGATCTGATGACCTTTACCTCTCTAAATGTAATCCAAATTAAAGTTTATAAAGTGCTGTACAGTTTACATAACATTTCTGAAACTAGTGTCTTTAAAGCATTAAGTTAAAGAGGTGGAACCTAATGGCAACTATATAATAATTTTATTCTTTTTCACAACTGCCCTTGCAAACCAGCTCTGTTGGCTTCTCCTTTACGCTGGATAAAATCTGGGGTAAATCCTGTGATCCTTCTAATCATACCACGTTAGAAAAAACTCTCCTCTGGTCACTCCCAGTCATCAAACAGTGTAATTTCAATAATTAAAAGATCTACTTCAACACAAAAATAATAGCTCTAAATTTCTGGGTATGGGGAAAGAAAATGCCACAGCCCTCTGAAAGCTCTGTCCAGTTGAATTCTTCTCCTCTTTTCTTCAGTGTTAACCATTTTACACCCTTTGAGATGCTGTTGGATTGAAAGTTGCAGAGCCTGCCTTGGCTGCCATCCCCGCAGGTGCTGCCCAGGTGTCCAGGGACCCTGCCTGCAGACATGGACACAGTGGCCACTGTGGTTTTGTCTTCACCCTTCTGTTCATCTCTTGCTCCTTTCTGGAGTTCTGCGGTTGTGTGTGTGCTTCTTCTTCTGGGTTATTTTTTCTTCATGCGTCAAACAAGGATGTGTAAGTTTACAAGATCACACAGTGAGCAAAGTGTCACTCAAGCTCTTGCCTCTACCGTTCACAGCATCACAGGGTCACTGCATTTAGAGCCACAATAGCCCCTAGAAGTTTTAGGCTAATCCCTCAATTTATAGACAACTAACCTGAAACCCATGGAGGTTAGGTAGAATGACGGGAGCCGAGAATCTCTTCTCAAATGACTGTGGAAAGAAGCTTTTATTCCACGTGTGCTGGTGCAGACCAAGACTGAAAGAGGCCTGATGCTCCCACAATTTGAGAGTCCTCTTTCAAAAAGAACAAACACAAAATTACATGTAAAACTGTATCATTTAGAAAGATAAAAGAAATCACAACGGTTTACAAATTTTCAAAATTAAGTACCACAAAGAGCATAAAATCAAGGAAAATAACATCTTTATTACTTAACTGTCCAAGCTCCCTCTGTAACTCTTATTTCCTCGTATTGTTGGCTACATGCTCTTTGATGGCCTTCTCCTATGACACTAATTTTGTAATATCTTTTCTATAGAGACACTAGTGAGATAACTCAGTTGTTCCTCTGGCACAATCGGTCAAAATTTGTTTCCTATGAATAGTTTAGAAAAATTTGTTTCAGTTTTGCAACCCACTAATATAATATCATGTAAATTTTAGTGGTGTTGTCAGATTTTGGATAACTTGTACAACTTTCTTTCATATGTAAGCTGTAAGGTTTGGAAAACCTTTCCACAGACTGGCTTCTGACTCCATATTTTTCAAACTTTGTCCCTCTTCCCCCTCCATGTACATCCAGGGCCGAGCACTGTAGGACACGTGGACCATGAGACCCTGACCCTGTGCCTGCAGGTCCCTACCCTGATGGGTGAGCAGAACGGGCTCCACGAACATTCCTAGAAGCCACGTCTGCACCAGGAGGCCAGCAATGACCTAATGGCATCTGGACGTGATGGTGAACCTCCTTCACCCACTTTGATTTGAGGCCCCGAAGGGCTTTGTCCTAGGCACACATGCGCATACACGCTCACCCCCTTGGCAGGACTCCAGGGCTGTCCCTGAAGCCATGAGGCAGTCAGTGGCATCACTCAGCCTCTCAGCTCTTCCCTCAGGAACCGGCAAATGCCTCCAGAAAAAAGGGGCCTCAAAGGCTGGGCTCCGTTCTCTCTTCTGGATCCTGGCCTAGGCCTTCTTCAGGCTCTTGTTAGCACCCGGGCCACAGATTATTTCAACATTTTTGGGTTACAGTATCTAGCATACAATGAAAAATAACCAGGCTTCTTAGGAGACAGGACGGCATGTACAAACATCAGCTGAAACAGCTAACAATAGTAACAGAACCACAGAGATTCCGGATAGCGGAATTACAAATTTTAATAGAAAAGGAAAACAAAATTTAATAGAAATAGAAAAAGAGAAAGCGATTCGAAAATTTAATGGAAATACACACTTTAATATAACCATTCTTATTATGTTCAAGACGATGAAAGACAATATTAAGAATTTTGGCAGAAAACTGACTATGCCACAAAGACCAAAAAAAATTCCAGAACTGAAAAATCCAATAACCAAAATTAAGAAATCATGGATGGATTTACTAGTAGATTAGTCACAACCGAGGAGAGATTTAGTAAGCTGGAAGTTAGGTCAGAAGAAGATATTCAGAGTAAAGCATGGTAAGACAAAGAATGGAAAAATATAACAGAGTTGATAAGAGGCAGAAGATATAGTAATAAGGTTTAACATCAGCAGAATAGGAGAGGGAAAAAGAAATTTTAGAAGTGATATGGTTGAGAACTTTCCAAACAAATTACAAATGTAAGCAATCTGAAACACACCGTAAGCCTCAGAAAACTAAGAAAATAGTGTTTATTATTTGTAAACTTCCTGACACACCTCTAAAACACTTTTCCCCTTCCTGTTTGGCTGTACTTTCTTTGATCCACTCTTCCTAAGACAATAGTTTTGTAGTATCATTTTCTACAGAAAAATAGAAAGATAATCCACACTTTCTTCTAGCACTGTTGATTAAATTTTAATTTTTATTGTTGAAGATTTAGAAAAATTTCTTTTACCTTTCAACTCATTATTGGTCATATTAAATAACGCTCAGGATTTTTGTTAAAATTTGGGAAAAATGTTATCATACATGAACTGTAAGATTTCAAATCTTCTTTTATAGTGAATAATCATAAATACTCTTTTAAAACTGAATTGATGATATGTATTAAGCAATTCCTCACTGGTTAGTGAGAGCAACTTGTTGTGAGTTTTATGCTATCCTCATTGATGTAACTATTTTGTCTCAAATTAAGAAGCATTTAAGTCTTTTCCCAATGTGTTCATACGATTCTTGCATCTTCATTGATTGGATTGTCCTGTAATCCAATCCTATTCATGATTTTTACTCAGAATTTATCTCTTCCTTTGGATGAATTACTGTTTTCGGAATGATACGAACTTCTTTTAGTTAAAATTCAGTTCTCTGTATTGGAATAATTGTTATTAATTCCATTGCATGTCCTTTCCCTTTTGTTCGTATTTTATTGAATTCAATGTGAATTTTTTCTTATTCTTTAATAAATTTAAATTTGCTATAAGAAGATACCCTTCATACACATCCAACTCAATGCTCTATATTTTCTCATTTGTTTTATTAAAATGTTTCATCTCTCTAAATGCTGTAACAGTTTTATCATTTTATCAAATATCCTTCTCCCATCAAAGAAAATGAAAAAAGGGAAAGCATGGTGAACTTTTGTTTTGATAGGTTTGGTGATCCTGTGTGTGAAATTTTACATAATGATGACTGGAGGAGTTTTCCACAGACTGGCTTCTGGATCTATACCTCCCCAAATTTGTTTCTCCTCCACTCCCCACAGCTGGCTGACATAGGTCCTGCATCTTCAAGTCTTAATGCTGGATGAGTAGACCCAGTGTGCAACAGAGACATTCCTGGAAGCCATCCCACGTCGGGATAATTAGCAATAACTTAACAGTACAGACGGTGCCTGCAAATCATGTAAATTTATCCCAAATCCAAACTAATCATATCTCAATCTCAACCATCCCTTAGCTGGATCCCAAGTGGCCTGTAGCCACTTCAGCTCACCCTACAGAGGGGAAAGCGTGATTCTCAGGAGATAAGAATGGAAAAAAGATATTAATTCATTGCCGTTAAAGTATCTTACTTTTGCAAAAATGAACATATGAGTATGTTGCTAGGGACCCACTCAGGGAACACATACTTGTGTGAGGTGTCCACCCAGGTCCTTGGAAGGGGCCTATGCCATGAAGGGCCCGAAAGCTTGAGCTTTCTTAGTTTTATAGTAAATCTGCCTTTGACATCGATTTATTCCTTCATTTTTTATGTTAATTAAAAACATCTTACTATGTGCTAGACACGGGGAAGTATCAAGAGAAATAGTATTGTGAATAATGCCAATTCTCTCTTCCCTCCTCTGCCTTCTTAAGTGCCTTTCCCCACTTTTCAAAAGGCACACTTGTTATTCCTATTGTTAGGATGTATAAAGTACTTGGGGGCAGCAAAGAAACAATTCAGGATATTTGTGTTGAGAAAGTAAATGACTCTAATGATGGTAACAAGTCAGATTATTTCTAATTTTTTGCTTTCGATAAAGTTAAAGGAAGACCTAATTAAATTATCATCTGATGGATCATTAAAAAGAATTTTAATTATCAATCATTATGTGATTTTTGGCATATCAGAAGAAGTTCAAACAATTCAGTGACCTTGCCTCAAAGGATCCTTCACTTACCAATTACTTATTTATGTGAATAGGGTTTCCTTATTACACGTATGAAACCAAAATTAGTAAAAGAATTATTGCTGAGCTGTTTCTTATTCTAGCAATAAGAAGTTTTCATCCATGGATACATAAATCCAATTAAAAACTAGACACACACACACATTTTTGAAGAGTTTGAAATGGGCACATGCATCTAGTCTCATTGCTCGTGGGTTTGCTTCATCTCCTAGGGCTGCAGTCTGAGTCTCTCTTGGTGAACTCAAGGCCCAGCTCTTTAACATGCTTTCCTATCTCTGAATCTTTTCATCTGCTTCCACCAAGTACTGGAGACTTCCAGATGTTAACTGAAATGGCCATGTAGGCACTAAGTTCAGGTGGAGCATGCTGATTATAATCTGGTTGGCTAAAAAACTTGTTGGCAGTTTTTCCCTTAACTCCCTCATGCCAATGGAAAATAAGCCCACTGCCAAATCCCCTTCAATAAGAGGGCACTAATGAACTTCCAGCAACCACACCATTGAGCTCAGATCTCTTAGTTGGAACCAAAGTTTGTTAGCTTTGATTTCTAGCCAATTTTCATGCACACACACACACACACACATGCACACATACACAGTACCATCTTTACTTCTCTGCTACTCACCTTCTCACCAACCACCTAGAGATCTTTTACCCAATCCTAGAAAAAGTCAAGGTTCTAGTATATTCCCTCAGTCTTCTGATAATGGAGAAGCAGATTTAATATTCAAAACAAAGCTATAATTTATGTGAAGCTTTAAGAACAAGAATTTGCTACTGTGTATACCTCAATATGCAAAATCTGGGCACAGCTAAGGGAATGGGGTGTCTGCTCACGCTCTGGGCAATGGTGTGCTGGTAAATGTTTAAATACCTGCTCTCTAGGCATAAAAAGTCCTGGTCTGTAGCATTTGTCTATTTCAGAGGTGTAAATTCTTCCTCCATGGTTGATTTCAAGCAACCAACATAAGGGCACTCAACGCAGAGTTGTGAAGAAAAGCACATAACGAATTGTCTCTTAGAAGCTGGTGGAGCCAGCTCCAGCACACCACTGGCTCTGGGTCTGCAATGGCTCTAAGTCCCAGTCGACTAGACAGAAGAGTTAACAGAGTTTGTGAAGTAGTTGGGATCAGACTTGGAGGTGGAGTGTCGAGGACCTGAAAGTCATCTTCACATTCAGATTTCCCCAAAATTATCTTTGGCAAGGGAAGAGGATGGTCTGGCAGCATCAGAGACACACCAGAATGACGAATCTCCTGATCAAGCCATAGCCATGCAGCGTCTCCTCACGTGGCATTCTTCAGTAAAGAGCCACCTAAAAAAGCTGACTTGTGCCCTTTAGGGATGTATGAATCTCTGGCAGTGGCTTACCTTTTAGAGTTTGTGACCCAAGATTCTTCATACAGCAGTAAAGTGGATTTGTGAAATTTTAGAATTGGAAAAGACCTCATAGATTATCTAATCTAGTTGCTTTCAACTTTATCAGACCCAAGACCCCCTCTTTTCCCCAACTTTATGGGGGTATAATGGAAGTACACGAAATGGTACATATTTTAGGTATACAATTTGATCAGTTTTCTATATGTACATACCTGTGACGCCATCACCACCATCATCTTTTTTTAAAAATAAATTATACGGTAACATCCCATGGAAGAAATTCACAGGTAATATAACTCACCCCCAAATGTATTTTAAAAATCAATATAATGATAAATTACTAGATGCTCAGGTAGTTCTGCATCAGGAAACAGAACGCGGGAGTCATATAGGCGTATTTATAGAGAGAATCATCAGGAATGCCACAGCGTAAATGCAAACAAATGCAAATGTCAAACACAGTGGGCAGCTTTGTGACCTGATTTTCCAAAGTAGGGCACCAGTCTCATCACAGTTCCAAAGAATCAAAGAATCAAAAGGTCCCCAGATTTATGCGATAGCTGAATATTCAGCCTGTGTGAAAATACTTCGTGTTTATACGTAGAATGCAGGGACATTCTAGGTATATGTAATGTTATCACAGCTGTGCAACAGAACATTCTTCAGTCTTTTGGAACGTGAGATGATTTTGTGGAGCAGCCCTGTGCATCGCAGGATGCCTAACATCCCTACCCTGACCCAGGAAATGCTTGAGAGCTCCCCCGCCAATTCTTGCGACAGTCCCCAAATGCTCCTACTGCTCCTGCTGAGAGTCCTGCTATCACCTAAAACATATTTTGCAGAAACAGTTCTTATGCTCTGGACGTATTAGTTAAGTTGCTTTCAGTCATAAATAACTTAAAGCCCCAGCTCAAACTGGCTTGAACAACTGAATAATTTATTATCTCACAGAACAGCAGTTCAGCAACATCACAGGGGACCCACGTTTTCCCGCCTGCCCATCCTGCCACCCTCTGACCTGCTGCAGGATGGCTGCATGGTCCAGGCATCTGTCCAGACCTAGGTACCACACGAGGAGAAGGAAATGACTCAAAGATAGCCCCTGTGAAGGCTTCTTTCATTTACCAGCCCCTTGTGTGGGAGTGTGGGGGGAATGGGGCAATGGTGATTGGTTAAGATGAATCAGGGTCTACCCTGAGGCAGGAGGTGTCACTGTGGGAGAGGCAGATGCCTGAATAAAATTGGGCAGGAAAAGGGGGGATTTAGGGTGTAGGTTGGGCAATCCACAGTGTCTGGTAGATTGAGGCTGGTAGAACGTGGACTACGTGACAGCTCATGGGGCAGGGATAGGAAATGGAGGTGAAGGAGAGTGCAGAGCCTAGAATCCTGAGATCTCTGTACGTTTTTATGTTTCTGTGATGGTGACAGAAGAGGCTAGTGCAAAGGGAAGAAAGCAGGGCTCCAATGGCCCTGACACATTGCAGCCCCTCCTCCTCAGTGGTCAGATGAGGATGCTGGGTCTCGCTGGTGTCTCACAGATCCATGGCACTGCACACTGTGTTTCCTGGCTGTCTTCCCCTGGGCAGGGGGTGTCTTGAGGTGTTTTAGGTCCAGGACTTACTGTGATCATCACATACTAAGGCCTTGATGATATTTAAGAACCAACTGAAAGGTGGCTTTGTCTGTTTGGTCTTGCCATCTTCCATTTGGGCTGCTTATGGGCCCATGGCCTGAACTGTCAACCACATCTGACCCTACATCCACCCAACTCTTGACACCAGGGTCACTATAACTGCTATTGGGAAAGGTTGCAGGGAAATTGTTACTTTAAGAACTGACTGAGAATTCCCCTCTTAGAGAGGACTGACTTTGCTTAGGAATATATTTAAATGGGAATGTTCAGTTACGGAGATGAGGGCATGGCCAATAAGGAGCAGGAAATGACAAGAGATGGAGAAAGTTCATGATATTAGAAAAGAACAGGAATGTTGCGGGTGGAGAGCAACAAAAACAACAATACACAAGGGTGAGACGAGGAAATGCTGGAAGAGAGTATTTCCACCATGCTGGGAGACCAGAGATGATAGGGGAAAAGTCAGCTGGTGAGAACGTCACTGAAGCAGGTGTGGAAGATGGGCTGCCTAACCCTTCGCCTGAACTGGTCTGCTGTGCTGTGCTCTGTGCACCCCATCCTTATCTTCTTTAATTTTGAGTAAAATTCTCCTCTATATCTATACCCACAAACTTGTGTGAGTTGGGTTTGGTGAAATCCGGGAAAGGAACTGTGTCCGGTTTGGGTTGACAGAGGGCAGAGAGAAGGAGACAGTCCCTGGAGGTGAGCTGTGAATGAGATCAAGAGGTCAGCAGGACAGGACATTGGTATAAGAGGTGACCATGGGAATGTTACCCCCATGGAGTTTGCATAAATCTTGGTTGGGGCCCTGGACTTCCCACAGGATGTGGGAAAGAGGCTTGACCAATTCTGTTTGAATCCTAGAGGACCTGGTGAGCCCAGCTGACTCCTAAGTTACACAATCTCCACCCTTCGCTCTTCTGGCCAAAAGTTGACACAAGGGATAAAGAAACCCAGGCTCTTGATGCACCAAAGTTTACAGTCACTGTAGATGCACACGCTGTATATGTACGTGATAGGCTCCTGGCAGCTCTATTCACATTTACCCGTGTATTCCTCCTACCCCTAGTATTTATAATACTAGAGACTGCCGGGCACCAGGAACACGAAGATGCATGGGATCTAGTCTCCTCCTTCGATTGCTCATATTGGACCAACATTCCTCTACCCTTCTCAGGCCCTTCCCCCAGTGCCTTTGTTATAAACAGTCTGCTATTCTGTCACCTTGTGTCTGGTGGGGCTGACCTGGCCTCGGGAGTTTGGAAGCTTATTTAGAGGAAGGGACCTTTTGGCTCTTAACAGAGCCAAAGAATGAGTTGGCGTTAGCCAGGTAAAGAAAGGAGAAGCGTGGACACTTGTTTGATGAGTAACAAGCATTCTAAAAGTCCCCTCAGCTCTGCCTGTCTCCACCTCTGCTGTGACTAGATCAGAGTTGAGATGTCCCATAAACTAGAATAATCTGCAAAATGACGTGGATACTAGGTCTTTATGGTTTCAGCTCCTTACAGGGACCCATTTGCATGCAGGCATACACACATAAATTCACAAAGCATTCTTTTCTCATACTCCTAGGGATAGGAAATTCTTTGCATGTGTGTGTGTGTTGTGCGTGTGTGTGTGTGTGTGTGACCCTTATCCCGCTTCCCTGCTCTACAAACAGCAAGCACAGGGTGGAGAGAATGAATAGAAGGTGCTCTGATAATTACATGCGTGGGAGATTTTGACTGCTTATGAAATGGCTGTCTGAATAGTGACATGGGTACAGTAGGGGTTAAGAATGCATGCTCTGAAGCCATGCTGCCTATGTTTGAAGTCTGGCTCTGTCAAGCCCAAGCTATGCAGGCCACCTCACCTCTCTGTAACTCCAGTTTTCTGTTTCCAGCAGTACTCATCTATCTGATCATATCCATCACATAGGATGGGCATGAGGATGAAATGAGTTCATGCAGGTGAAGCAGGTTACAGCAGTGCTCACTAAAGATCAGTAATTGTCACTATTCTCACCCAGGGAAGGGGTATGTCAAAATGTCTCCTCTAGTTTCCCCAGTTACAGAGGAGCCAGTGGCATTGAGCGTCT
The DNA here is from genome assembly GCF_041296265.1 of Equus caballus. Lineage (NCBI taxonomy): Eukaryota > Metazoa > Chordata > Mammalia > Perissodactyla > Equidae > Equus > Equus caballus. The sequence continues at coordinate 4,536,180 of NC_091703.1, forward strand.
GCCTCTGGATCAAAGAGCAAAGTCCTCTTCTTCTGCTACTCTCCTATCACTGAATCCACTACCTAAATGCTGGGCGGTTTCTTGTGTAGGAGGATGAATCAAGGGTTGCCCAGGACAACTCAAAATGCCCCTGAGAAACTGCAGGCTAACAGGGTCTGCAGGGCGCCTTTTGCTGCATGTATCACAGCAAGCATTGAGTAACGAGACGAAGATCTGGGTTGTAATCCTCATCCGTCAGGGCCTCAGTTTTTTCATCTCTCAAACAGGTATAATTTGCCCTGCTCTTGTTATTTGTGCAAATCAGATGGGAATGTATAAACAAAATTGTTTGTAAAAGTGCGATCTGTTCCATGGGTAAAAAGGATACCTGCATTCACATTCCCACTGGGCGCTGTTCTATTAGGAAGCGATCATTTCTTCAAGAATTTCTCGAGCCACGTGAATGAAAAGTGGTTGATAGAATTCCTCTGTGACTGCCAAGCGTTTGGGGATGAAAGGTGGTTTATAAACGTAATATACGACTGTTGTTGTCTGTGGCGATTGACAGTCTTAAGCTGCCACAATTCAAAAGCAGGACAGCTAGCTCTGGGCGTGCCATTAAGAGTTTTGGAGCCAAGGGAAAATGAAAAGCATTGCCTTTCACTGGTGTAATTTTCTTTCCCAACGGCCCCAAGACAACTCCTGTTGGGGTGATTGAAAGGGGCATTTAAAGAAGGCATCACCCAGGTCTAGTTTCTCTATAAAACGTCCCTGGTGTAAAGTTAGCCGTACGTCTTTCAAACCAGCCACTTTGAATGACTCTGTCATTAGGAAAGAATTTAGTGGCTTTACATTTAATATAAGCTAATGGTTTCTGGAGGATTTTGAGCAACAAATAATAAGTTTAAGCAGCCTCCTGAGAAGTTTGAATGACGTACAAGTGCTAAAGCACCTGAAAGCACTATGTCTACCGTCTCCAAGAGCAAAGCGTCTATTATTCAGCTGAGTTACTTACATTTGTCTGAAAAACGCTAGCTCCATTCCTTCATATATGTACTTATTCTCCTATTTCTCTAACCTCCGTGGGTGATTATTCTTACTTCACAGCGTCCACTGTAATTGTGTGAGTGTGTCTATGTGTAGGAACAAGATAGAGATAAACCCACAGAGAGGTTGATTTTCATGGGTGCATATACGGTAGACAAACACATGGTGTCAAACCAGAACACGGCTGCGCAGTGAAATGCGGCAGAGATACTGTGGTGGGGATCTGAAAGACTGATATGCAAAACTTTTTCTGATACTAAAGTGTTTTGAGTTCTATACCAATGGCATAAGGACTAACCATAATCTGACAACTCTGATAATGCAGGTCTTTCTTTCTTTTTCTTTCTTTCTTTCTTTCTTTCTTTCTTTCTTTCTCTCTCTCTCTCTCTTTCTCTCTCTCTCTCTCTCTCTCTCTCTCTCTCTCTCTCTCTCTCTCTCTCTCTCTCCCCTCTCTCTCTCCTCTCTCTCTCCTCTCTCTCTCTCTCTTTCTCTCTTTCCTTTCTTTCTTTCCTTGTTTCTTTCCTTCTTTCCTTGTGGTAAAATGCATATAAAATGTACTGTTTTAACCATTTTTAAGTGTACAGTTCAGTAGCATGAAGTACATTCACGTTGTTGTTCTGCCATCTTCAGAACTTTTTCATCTTTCCAAACTGAAATTCTGCACCCATTAAACAGCTTTCATTTTTATTGAAAACAGTTAGAGCGTTGAGCTGACAGATCATAGCAACGTGTTGCAATACGGGGACAGTCCTCTTGGAGGAATGCGGTTCTGGGCCATTTCTCCATGGGAAGGTCAGCCATCAAAGCAGACTATTTGGGGGCCCAGGCAGGAGATAAGATAATAGGAGCTTAGATCAGTGTTGCCGCATCGAGAGGACTTGTATTATCTATGTCCTCTTTGATTCTGCAATTTCTGCAGTCTCCATGTGAATGAGGACACCTCAGTGACCCTAGTGGTGCTGGCAACTTCCTTTCCTTTCTTCCAAGCTGACCCACTTCTCAATCCCTCTTGGGACTGTAGGATTATACCAACATCATTCTCATTTATGGTTCAAGGCTGGTACTTTAAAAAAGTCATCTAAAAATTTGGCTATTGCCAAATTGCCCCAAAGAAATTATCTTTGAGCAAAGGGAAAAGTATCTGTCACTCCTCGCATGATGGGTTTTCTCCAAAGTAAACAGCAGTGCCCTTCCAAAAGTAACCAATCTGCCCATTGGGTCATACATATTTACATTCGGTCAGAGCCATCAAGAGCCAGGATTTAATCCAGCAACATTGTAGAGAGGGCATTTCATGGAAGAGGGCTTTTATTCTGCCGTCTGGAAAAAGCTTCCAGGAGAAAGGATGGAGCCCCGCTGAGAGGAGAGAGGAAACAAGCGACTGAGCCCATGGCAAGGATGATGCAAGGAGGGCCATACCATTGGCTTTGGCTCCATCACTTCACCCTGCTGTAGGCTGGGCGCTGGGCAGTTTCTGAGGGCAGCCCCCAGCTGCTGTGGGCCTGCTGGCACTGCTAGGGAGGAGGAGGGTGTGCAGCAAGGGTGGATTATTTCTGGAGAGTTAAAAACATTTAGAAATTATTTTCTGAAACATAACTCTAATGTTTCATGTTTTTATGATCCGGAATTGCCTTGGGAGTCTTTTAGGGTTAGTGAACTCCCTAAGGGCGTTTAGCAGCTCTGTGTGGAGAAATTGCGGTTTGCAGTCAGAATGCTTACACATCAGCAGTGCCCACCATGGGCTGCTGCCCTCCCACCACCACCAGCATGGTGAAACAGTTCTCTCCGAGGAGTGAACGCTCACACGGGTAGAAGAGGCTTTGGGAAGAAAAGAAGGACAAAGGAAAAAGGCACTAGAATTAAAGGAAAGCCTGTTATATTCCAGCCACTTTGCTCTATTGTTAAGGTCTGGAGAGATTAGCTTACTATAAGGAAAATATGGTTCTGAGAGGTTCGATAACTTGTTCAGGGACACGTGGCTTACCAGTGTGTCTAAGCACCTATCTCCTTGACTCCACAGACCACATTCTTTCAATCACATGGTGTTGCAAAGACAGTTCAGGCCCTCTGACTACTTCCATCTAGAAGGAGTGTGTATTAGTCAGGGTTCTTCAGAGAAACAGAACCAATAGGATATATATACATAGATATCTATCTATCTCTATCTATTCTTTTACCTACCTACCTATCTATCATCATCTATCCATGTATCTATGAGATAAAGATTACTATAAGGAATTGACTCACGTCATTATAGAGGCTGACGGGCCCAGAGCTGCAGCTGACAAGCTGGGTACCCAGGAGAGCTGATGGGGTAAATCTGTTCAAGTCCAAGACTGAAGGCAGGAAAAGACCAATGTCCCAGCTCGAAGAGAGTCAGGCGGAGAGAGGGAATTCTCCCTTATTCAGAATTTTGTTCTATTCAGGTCTTCAAAAGATTGAAAGCGGCCCATCCACACTAGGGAGGGCAATCTGCCTTCCTCAGCCCACTGATTCTAATGTTAATCTCATCCAGAAACATCCTCACAGTTACACTCAGCGTAATGTTTAATCAAATATTTGGGCACTCAGTGGCCCCGGTAAGTTGACACATAAATCACAGCGTACTAATTATAAAAGAATTTTAGATGGATCATTTCAAGAAGAAATAGACTTAATGTCTAAAGTTACAGGAAAGGTTTCTTTTGAAAGTTTTAGTAATAATAATATTTTCCTTCCATATAGTAATAAAATGGTATAAATTTAAAAGAGTTTGTATAGATATGTAGTTTTTAAAAACTATCCTTCAGGACCTACAACTAAAACATGTAACTATGTACTGGGGTGCTTTGGGGAGAAGAAAAAGAAACTATCCTTTGAAGTCAGGTACTATATCCCCATTTTACAGAAGAAGACACTGATGGTCCAAAGACACTGAGTGACTTCAATAAGGTCGTAAACGAGGAAAGAGGAAGGACCAGATCTTCTGAGAGTGAAATTCTTTCTGTAACAACCACTGCATTTGAGTAGATCAGGATGATGAATTTTAAATTCTGGTTGATCAAAAAAGTAATTATCAGTAGTTAAATTATAGTTTTGTTTGTCTAAAAACCTTTTATTTTAATTTAAAATTATTACTTGGTAAAAGATTTCAAAATGCCAAACTCTTTCCAGAATAAAGTCTGTTTGAGTCAGATGCTGTGAATAATTTTTGCAATGTTAAATACATTATAACACATGAATTTAAGCTACTGACCACCAGGGATGGGGAGAATGGTTAAGAAAGTTGGAAAAGTTAGGCAAGAGCCTAGAAAACTGTCATTTTATTGGAAAAAGAAAATTACTAGGTTCTGTGCTATCCAATGAATACTGTATTCCTTTTAATTATTTTCTCTTGTTTAACCTGTGCCCAATACTCTAACAGGTAAGAGGAATTCTCTGGATGGAGTTTGCTCGAATTCTGAGGGGAATTCAGCAGTAGGCTGTGACAGAGATCAACACACTGGGACTTTTGCTGAACTGAAGAACCTAAGTGTCTCAACCAGGAACCAGAACAATGATTCTAATATGTGAAACCCAGAGTCAAATAGACTTCCCAGAATTCCAATTGCAAGACAAGGGTCTGGGGGAGTTATGATGAAGTGTCAGGCCTGGAGGGGAGGGAAGGAGAGGCAAAACAGAGTTAAGAGTGATTGATAACAGTTAGAGGTATCCAGATGTTTTTATTACTTTAAATTTTGCTCCCAGCATTGTAGTTGCAAATAGATTAGTAATGCCAGTTATGCTTATGCCTAACCTTTAACACATTATATAGCTCGCCATGTCTACCTCTGGCCTGGACCTCCCTCTGAGACCCAGGCCCAAGTGTCTCACTGTCCACTTGATATTTCCTCTGAGAGATTGCAGAGCAGCTCAATGTTGATGCGTCCAAAACTGAAGTTGAGTTTTTGCTTGAAAGCTTAGTGCTTGTCCAGCTCACTATCCCGAAGAATGGCCCCATCAACTACCCAGGGTGCAAGTGAGTAACCTGGGAGTGATGTCTGGCTCTTCTTCCTCCTCACCCCACACCCACTGCATCCCTATCCCCACCTCCCCAGTCCACGCCATCGGAGGCTTTCCTTTGGATTACCTCAATAGTCTGTTCTACCTGCATCCTCTGCTGCCCATTTGGGTGGAGTTTTCACCCTGCAGCCAGAATGATCTTGTTAAAAATGAAACTTAAACCACATCAGGGGCTTTCCCTGTCCTTAGGAGAGCATGTTCTTCCTGTGGTCTCCAAGACCCTGGCGTGGCCTGGCTGCTGCCCATCTCTCCAGTTCTTTCCCTCTCATTCTGCACTCCAGCTCCACTACAGGTCCTCACACTCCCCGAGGCAGGCCTACCCTGGCTGCACCCACTGACACAGGCCCCCTTTCTATAATATTCTCTGCCCAGACAGTTGTTTCCTTCTAGCTTTGACTAATTAACTCCTGCTCCTCTTTCCCCTTCACACCTCAGCCCAGTCCCTGCTTCCTCCAGGAGTCCTTTCCTGATGTCCCCATTGTGTCAAGCTCCCTGTTGGAAGACCTCATAGCACCCTGAACCTCTCCTCTGAAGCTTTTTTCACAATTGTAATTTAATACATATTCACGTGACTATTGAATGACTGTCTTCAGCTCCCACCCAGAAAGGGACAGTTTCTGGTCTTGCTGTCTATATTTTTGGATCGAAAGAGTAACTAATAAGTGAACTCCTATCTGAACAGGAAATCCCTACTGGCTTTTCTGTGGCTGTCACGCCTATGAAAAGCCTGGCTGCTCAGCCTCTGAGCATAACCGAGTAGCTATTGCTCACTCTGCTGTGTGCTCTCATTTAGACAAGATAAGAAATGGGGAAATAGTTGGCTGAGAATATCCTTGGAAGTGCAAACCGAAAAGATTATCCTAAAACATCAGTCTGGCAAATGACATGTATTATCATTGATAAAATTTGATTCTGCAGAAACTAACTTGGAAAACATTTAACCAGACTTCTTAATTTCTCCTTTTTCATCATTTTAAGGAAAAGACAGAAAGAAGTGCATTCTGCATATGATGAGTTCCTAATTTTCCAGTGATTTATCCCCCTTTTTACTTTTTTCGATTATCCCTTTTTTTGTGTGGCTATATTGGAACAATTAGACCCTACTTGGGACATCTCTGAGAGGAAAAATTCTCACAAATTTTGAGAACTCCAGGTCTGAGGAGAACTTTGAAATATTTGAATCCAAAGGAATTCAGCTCAGCGTGTCATGTCCATCTCAGTTGGTTTTTCACAATTTCTGTTGGTTTTCACCAAAGTGTTTCACATTATACACCTGAAGTTCTGTGAAGAAATTTAATAAGTTAAACCAATAGATCAGCAAGCCTATAGTTTTCCAAGCTTGCTAGAGATGAAAGTTAATTTCTAACCAGAGGAGTTCAGCAAGCAGAAGTTTGAGTTTTCTGTAAAGCTCCATGATTTGCGAGTATTTGCTGGCTCTTTATACCCTTTCTGCATTAACATTCTTGAATTACACAGAATTTACAAAGGCAGTGGAAACAAGAGGTGAGCACACCTCTGTGGGGAGTTTGGTGATATTGTAAATCAGCCGCTCTGGCTCCGGGGACTGACCAGACCTCTTGGCCCTTGGATTTTCGGAACATAATTCAGTCTCAGCCCTGGGTTCATGTATGTGTCTTCTTCCCAGAAGAGCAGGAAGACGTCCTGAGAGTTTTCAGATTACAGCTTGTTAAAGATCTTAAATCATCTCAAAAAGGGAAACATGACCTGAGTAAAACAAGTAATTTTTAAAAAATGACCACCAGAACAAAGCCTGGTGTCTTAAACTAAACAGCTAATTAGAATTAGGCTGCAAAGAGCCTTGGAGAACCATTTTAGTCTTCCATTGAATTTGTCACATACTCATCGCCATAAAATAATACCCACATTATGCTTTAGAAACATGTCTGTGCATTTTCCATATAATGCTCACAATATTAAGAAACTTGAGGCCAGCTTTCAACAGCTGAAGCAGAAGTTTCAACAATTTTCCTGTGAATTAGAATCATTCTGAATTAGTAGCTTGGTTAGACAGCCAATTTGGACAATTCAGACGCCAAAGTGGCGTCTTAGGTCTGATGTATTTGCTTTGGCTGTCTAGAAAATTTCAAGTCACTAGACAATTGCTCATGGAGAAAATGGGGAAATGCCCTTCTTGTATGTCTGTCTCCTTTCTCGGCGTGTATTTCAATGTGAGATGGTAAGAATTTACCTTTCCTGCGATTGAAGGAACGACTTCAGAAGGTCTAACATTTTTCCTCTTCATTCTTGAACTCCAGAGAGCGATGGGAACCTCGTGAGCCCTGGAAAGCCCCTGATGGCAATTGTGGAATAAAATGTTTTAATTGACAAAAGAGCCCCTTGACTAAATCCTCGTCTTTGTAGAACTTATCAAAAATGTTCAGTTTCAAGCCAAAAAGCTGCCAGAATGAAGGCCAATCATTAACGACGGAAAGATTGGGAGAGCAAAGATCCATTGGCTGTACATCAGCACATAACGAGACAAAATGTGAGGAAGTCAACTAAGGGCAGTTGACCCGTGGCCAACACTTAATGGCAGGGGACCTCAATATCACATGCCCAGCATTTCACATTAGCATTTCTCACACACAGCAATGATATTTCTCTGTCATAAGAAACTAAAAATATGATACTCCAAGTATATTTCTAACTCAATTTCTTTTTTTTTTCATTGTGCATCTACACTGTTCCAGGCACAGGAGAAAATGGAGGAGTAAAAGAAGCAAACAACTGCCTAAGTAATTTGCTGAGTAAACCCTATTGGGTGGATTCTGTAGTTTCCAGTAGCAAATACGCACACACACACATATACACATAGTAGATTCTATACAGCCAATTGTGGATTTTCTGCAGCCTGTGAATTATCTCCAAGAAAAGTCTTTGCTTTTCTGAGCTATCCATAGGGCTATGAGTAAGCTATTTTAGTTCAGCTGTTGGAAGGTTTAACAAAAAGGTGGAATTAAAACATCTGTGAATGGACCTGAAGACAGTTCTGTCCAGGCCTTGGTGCTATGGTTATTGCTTAATTTTTGCTATTAAATACAGTTGTGTATAGCTTCTGTTAGGTCTAGGAGTGGGGAACATTTTCCCACTTAGTTTCTTGCAACTGTCTCTTCTGTAGTACCAAGTCAGAAGAGTCACCTGGATGAAGGAACTAGATTCCAATCTACTAATCTTGGGATTTACTGTTAGTTCTGATTACCTAGAAAAGAAATTGGAATTTGGTTAAAGAAGCATTTTGAATGTTTATATATTCCCCTTAACTGTAGAATTTTTGTCCCCATCAATATCCCCCCTACTCCCACCCAATGAGAGGGATTCTGTCTTAACCTACTCCACTTCTAAGCTCCTCTTGGAAGGGTTAAAGTAATGAGAGACTGGCAAGGGTAGAGAATTCAGGAAGATTTAATTGATTTCCAGAAAGTTGCAGGAGAAGAGAGAGGGCTAGATAGGCAGGGAGAAAGACAAGCTTCCGCTTAGACTGACTTGGAGTCTCTTTGATGAGCTTGGAGAGATGTAAGAGAGAGATTTCAGGAGCAGTTGACAAGTGACTGAGACATCAAAAGAAAAAGAACAATTGGGAAAGAAGACTTTCCAGAGTGCTTAAGTGTTTTTATATTTGTTTGTTTTTAATTAATAGAATCCCCCTTTTGCATTTTAAAGAGATCCCAGTAAAACATATTTTAATTGCTATTCTAATTAAAATCTTTGGGTGGAAAAGTGTCTGGGTTGATATGAGTGACATATGTCACTGAGCCCTGACTGCAAGATGCTGAGCGTAGCGCTGAGGAGGAACCTCATCAGAGACCCAAATGCCCGGAAATTTGCATATGGTGCGCTAAGCTTCTCACAGGTGAGTCTGCTGTGTGGGTGTGTGCAAACCCCAGTGGCCGAGTGCAGTGCCCACCAAACCTCAAGAGTCAAGGCTCCAGGAATAGCGGGAATGATTAAATCAGGGACATAAAAACGAGCTTTTTCACTTAGCCTGTTTCAAACAGGTCCACTCCTTGAAATAAAATGGCCGCTTTAAACCTCGTGTGTCGCCACGGCAGGGCAAGAACTTTAACACTAGAAAATACAATTTTCTATTTTTAAAAAAAGCCACTATTTTCAAAAACAAAAAAGAGCAAAATAATCATCGTAATGTCAAACAGTCAGTGTTTGCCTGGTAATTTTCCATCTGGGCCATAGCAATTTTCACTAGCAATTTGAAAAATCCTGTCATAAGCAGAAAACAGATCTGACCATGAAAGTCAGCTCCCTCTCCTGCTGGTGATTGAATGTGACTTCCAGATTTACAAACTCACAGGTCACTCACATCGCGTGAGCTGTTGAAGCGGGCAAGGCTTGGCTCTGAAAGATGTTTACAATATTTTTTGAGTTTTGTAATAAGCGAGTGTCCAGTGAAGTTCACCATGTGGACAGCAGGGACAAGGCCGCCTGACGGTTTTCTGCTTGTGCTCCCGTTGTTAACTGCCTGCCTTACCAGCCTGGCGTTGCTGCCCTGCTCAAAGATGGCAGCTTAAACAGTATCAGGATGATGCGGGGAAGCTGAAAGACGCTGAAAGGCCCTTATCTCAAGTGTCCTACATACCAGTGCTAAGTGAAATCGTCCTTTCTAAAAGTTTAGCAGATTAAAGTTTTACATGTGCCATGGGCAGGAAGCCAGCGGTTTCTGGAAACATAAGAAAAGTACAGATCTGTATCTCCTTCATGTTTTCATGTCGTGTGAATTCACTCTGCTCAATTAGTATCTTTAAAGCTGGTCTGAGAACCTCGGGTTGGCAAGTAGCAGTGATGCCTGTAGAATAACTCAGTTATCCTAGTTCCCTCCATCCTTGTGACCCCCAGCCTGCAGAGTGGATGGGACTTACTCCCCCCATCACCCAGAAGCCCTTGGGCTCAGCGTTTCACCGTGGCTACCCCGACACCCCTGGCGTCTGGAGGCCCATATGGCTTTGGCTACAAGGTGGAGCCGTCTGCTGGGAATGGAGGAGGTGGTTAGAAGTCGGGATCGAGAATTGCTTGGGGTCCTAATATATTCTTAAGCACACGATTGGTGTAACCCTAAGGCTAGCTGTTTGGCAACAGTTTCCTGTTCTTTCCATAACCCCTCCCAGGCTGCTGTCATGTGCTCTCTGGGACGGCTTCTCTTCATTTCAAGGTTGCACTTTTGTTTTTCTTAACCAGATTCAGAACAAAAATGTTAAGGAGGGTACAGGAGGAACAGGAAGACATACTGATTTGCTTTTAACCCCCCGCACGCCCGGCCTCCATGACCCTCTCAGCTTGTTTGAGTCGTGTGGCAAGTGGCATGCCCCTTTCCTCCTTCCCGTTCCAAGCTTTCAACACAATGTATTCACTGCTCAAGTTAACGTGAATTAAAGTAAAATCTCTTTGAGAGCTGATCTAAGATAGCCCGAATATTAGCTAGGCGTGTGTTTGACTGAATGTAACAGAAAACCTGACCACGTTCTAAAAATAAGAACTTTATTTGCCTCAGGTAACGGGAAATCTTAGTGTAGCTGAAAAGAGGGCTAATATGCCTGCTCTGTCTCTCCTCCTGCTCTGCCGTCCTCGGTGTGCAGGTTTTCACGCTCATGGTTGCCGCACATCCAGAATTTAACACTGTTTAAGATAATCCAGAGGAAAAACATATCTTGGCTCCATGAAGGTGGGCTTGAGGAGGGTTTAAATAGAGAGGCAGGATTGCCTTTGTGTGGGTGAGCCTACGTCCGAGCTTTCCTGAGACAGGCTGTGTCTCCCAGCACAGACCTGTGTTACGCCTGTGCTCCTGGCCTCACTGCTAGTAGCACCATCTTTCACCTTTCCCCAACTTATTATGAGAAATTTCACGTTATTACGAAAAAGTCAAAAGGATTTTGTGGGAATTCCTGTTCATCCACTATCTAGTTTCTATCATTAACACTTTCCTGCACTTGTCTTATCACATATCTCCATCCATCAATGTGTCTTATTTGGTGGATGCATTTCAGAGTAAATTACAGACATCAGTACATTTCTCCTTAACTGCATCATTAACCGGAGTTCCATATTTGTTTACAGCATTTTTAATTTTGAGGTAAAATTAACATAAAATGAAATATACATCAAAAGTGTATATTTGCTGAATTTTGACAAATGTGTACTCAAACCTTTATCAAGATATAAAACATTACTATCACCTCAGAAAGTTCCCTTGTGCCCCTCCCAGTCGATCCACCCTCCCTCCATGCAGACACCACCGTTCTGAGTTTTTTCAGTATGGATTATTTGGCCTGTTCTAGGACTGCAGATAAATGGAGTCCCACAGCAGATATTCCTTAGGGTAAGGCCTTTGGGCAAGTGAAAACTCAGGATAATATTTTTGAGAATCATCCATGTTGTCCTGTGTGTCACTGCAGAAGCTTATTTATTTCACTTTTTTAAATAAGAACCAAACAAACTCTGGATCCCAAAACCTCTGCAGAGAGCAAAACCTTTGAAACTATCAAAGCAATGCTGCTCCTCTCTGTGACAGAGAATGTAAACCCTTGGAAATAAAGATACTTTATTTCACAAAAAGGAATGTGGGTTTTTGGAACTTCTAAATGGCCCATTTTAAATTTAATATCTCTCTAAGAGATATAAATTAGCAACAGCAAAATATTATGGCCCTTTGAATGCCTCAGGCAATGAATAGTAAATTAAAGTTTGTTTAGCTGTTTGGTGGGGCTTAACCATCCTAGAAAGAGCTGTTAAATGTTTTATGGTGTCTAAATGTACTTGCAACCATGGGCACCGTTCCTGTCCCCTGACACATTTTTGTTCGAGTGAGAAAGGGAACAACTGAGAATGCACATAAAAATATTCCCAGTTAACAGAAGTTTAAATGAATTAAAGAAATAAAGAACACACATGTTTGCATTTAGACATGGTATATGGCCAATTTTTTCACGAAGAGTGCCTTATTATTTTTTCTCTAAGCGGTACTCTAAATGTTCAGCATTTGACAAGGGGAATTTCCCTTCCCTTCTCTCCTCTCCCTACAGTATATATTAAACTAATTGCTTTATTTTAACAAGGGGGACCCTGTTTCCCCCAACCATCCTCCTGACCCCCAGCTTGAACTTCAGCTCCGAGGATCTTTGCTGAGAGATAATTGCACGACCGCTATGATTTACTGCACTCTGGCTCTGGTACATCAAGTCTTCCCTGTCTTTAGAAACATTTTTAACTCTCAAAGGGTCAGATTCCCATCCTATATAATTCTTGTAGAGTCATATAAAAAATTTGGCCCAGGGTTTCCTTATCATTTATAATTTTCATAATATCCTCAGAGTCACAAAACTATCTAGTGTTTCAGAGTTGAACACTTTGCTGTTTTTCACGAATAAAAAGTCTCTGAAGAGTAGTGAAAGGAAGGCCAATAGGATTAAAACTGTCACTGGGAAATTGTAAATAAAACTCCTGCCATAACCCACAGTGCCCTTGTTTTAGATCTGCCTTTACATACGTCAAATTTCTTCAGCTTCTTCTCAAAAATTCCTCAGGGTTGAAGGGAGCAGGCATGAAAAGCTGGCCGGGAGATGAGGGCCTGGCCTCCCTGTGCTGGACGGATGGAGAGGAGGAGCCATGCACCAGCTTGAGGGGTCCTGACTCTCCCTGCCTGAGAACTTCACCCTGATCGCTGGCTCTAGATTCCTAGGGCAGCACCCGATTCTATGGTTAGTGTGACTTGTGTTTTCCTCATCGCCTCCCCTTCTTTTTGGTAGGTTGCTTTGTACACTTCCACGCACACACAAACACACACAGACACACACACAAACAGAGGCACTCAGAACATACATATATGCCCCTAGAGAAGGAATCCACACATATCCCACATCCAGCTCTTATATGCAGACACACCCCCCCCTTTAAAAGGAGCAGCATTGTATTTAATTTATGCACTCCTATCCTTACTCCTTAAAGAAGAATATTTCTCTCTTGCAATAGACTTAAATAAATATTGCTAATATTAACTCTTTTGGAAGGCATTGGATTCAGTCAGTGATTTTAAACATAGTCTATCTCCAGGCGGCCTGAACTAATGGAACAATGAAGACTTGGCCTCTAAAGATGGCCACCACTTTTTAGCTCATGCATCTTGGACAAGAACTTTGCCTCTCTGGGTCTCAGTTGTCTCATGTGTAAAGTGGGAATAAAATGATCTGCGCCACAGTGTTATTATGAGGCTACAGAAGACATAAGCATATTAAATCTGTAAAATACTATAGAAGAGTTGTCACTGCTACCAGATAGCTGTCTCCTTTTAGGCAAAGACCACATCTGAGCAAGTCTTCTTTATAACCCCTGGCACGGTGCCATGGACCCCGAAGAGCGTAACACACACTTACAGTGAGGATGAGAGTGAACATATCTTCCAGAAAACCAAAATGAAGGTGAGAACTGTGCAAAGATTCTTTTGGCTCTTTGCTATTGTGATTGTTGAAAAGAAAAAAGCCCTGGGCAATTGGTTGGGGTGGGGGTGGGCAGTGGCGAGGGTGCTTTCATGTTGGCCAGCTGCAATGCTAGGAACTTAGCTTACTGCCAGGTAGCCAGACGGTGGGAAGGCTGGCCCTGCAGAGTTTGAGAGGAAAAGCCTCGGGGTTTCTTCTGATTGATCCTGTGAGAGATGCAGGGGGCTGCCACTCACACCCCCTCCAGGTTATTGCGGGTCTCCTCCGCTGCTCATCAAGTCTTTACTCTCCTTCAGTTCTTCTTTGAGAATTCTTCCCACATTCCTGCAGAGGATGCTCACCTCTAACCAGCAGCAGTCAGCACTGTGCGCAGACAGTCAGAGACCATGGCTAACACGTGGAAGGAAGTGGGGCACTCAACTAGCCTCAAACACTCTCATAAAATGACTTGTGTGTCAGAACGATTAGTCCATTCCAAATAAGTCAATGGCATGGCCTTCTTGCTCCTGTCAGAGAGCAAACTTACATTTCATTATCGGAATTTGGGGAGAGGAAATGAATTTCCCATGCCAGGCTACGTGTTCTGAGTGTTATGTTTCTAAGATGCCCCCTTGCAGCTCGCTCTCTGGGGCATGCTGTTTACCAGGGCCTATTGTCCCTGACTGCCTTCCCTCATTTGTTTTAGCTTCTTGTCTCTGTCCTTCAGTTATTGCTGTGATTCCTCAGAGTTATCCCTCCACTTAAGGGCTCTGGCTCTCACTCCAATTCTTTTTATTAATTTTTCATCTTTGAATCATTTCCAACCACAAATGTCCCATTTCTTTCTGTGGCTAGTTAGTGTAGTTGATGGAAACCCAGTGGCAATGAGGCTATAGGTTGGCGTGGCTTCAGTTTCTGAGTGGGTCACTTATACCATGGCCAGATAGAGTATCTCTAAATTGCCCAGCTGTCTATTAATCTGGCAGTCTAGCAAGGGCTTGGCGTTGGTCACTCGAGGAAAAGGACAAATATTTATTTGGTTGGATCTGTATAAATCTACCATCAGCATTGGAAAAACAATTTCTGGAGAAAGTCCTGTTGATGGGTTCCTTCATCAATGTTGTACAGATAATACCACTTTGCTCTTAAATGGCCAACCTCACTTCCTTCATAACGCCTCCCTGGCTCCCCCAGCTCGGCCCCTCCCCTGCTGCAGGTAGATATAATCTTTTCCTAATTTTTGCCCTTACTTTGCCTTGTAGTCTTTTCTTTCTTTCTTTTTTTTTTTTTTTAAGGATTGGCACCTGGGCTAACAACTGTTGCCAGTCTTTTTGGGGTTTTTTTCTGCTTTATCTCCCCAACCCCCCTGTACAGAGTTGTATATCTTAGTGGCAGGTCCTTCTAGTTGTGGGATTGCCTTGTATTCTTGACTTGAACTTGCCACAGTTATTTGTTTATAGATCTGTTTTCTTCTGCTAGACCAGGGCTCAGAAACGTTTTGCTGTCAAGGGCCAGATAATAACTACTTTAGACTTTGCAGGTTACACAGTCTGTGTCTCAATTACTCGACTCTGCGGTGATGGCGCAAAGCAGCCATAGTCAGTATGTAAACAAAGGGTGTGGCTGTGTCCCAATAAAACATTAAAATTTGCATTTCATATAATTTTTACATGAAATATTCTTTTTATTTTTTTAACCATTTAAAACTGTAAACAGAACTCTACAGCTCAGAGGCTGTAAATAAATAGGCAGGATTCTCCCTGCCTGTCCTGGTCTGTAGGCCTGTGTCCTCTACGGCAGCATTCTTCCTGCCTGTCCCGGTCTGTAGGCCTGTGTCCTCCACGGCAGCATTCTCCCTGCCTGTTCTGGTCTGTAGGCCTGGGTCCTCCATGGGACCCAACTAATAGTGAAAGTTTCTGAAAGTCTCCTGCTAAAAAGTTCCTCTTTGGGTTACAACTCCAGGCATTTTCTTTTATATTGCAAACAACCCTTGCCCACATCATGTATTAGGGAGCTATCCACCATCTATCCTGCATCATAGGTGTTAGTAATCAGGTTTGCTGTGTCACTCTCCTCCGTGATATGGCTGCCTCAGGCCACTGAAAGAACTTCAGTTCATTGAGCAATTGGAGCAGAGTGTAGTAAAAAGGGAAGGCTGGGACACCGCTTGCAGAGGTCAGATCTAGTTGGGCCACCAAGGAACAAGGTGAAAGCATGAGGTACTCATGGTTAGAAAAGAAGGAGCTGAATGAGGAGCTCAGAAATGGAAGTTGGGAATACTGAAGATAATTTTTGTCCTTTTTTTCACATTTTCCCCACCATGTATGAATATATACGTGAGTGGGACAAAAAAAAATCATACTGCGTTCAGGTCGGCAAAGAAAATATTCTTCTGTTTTCTATAAATGAAGACACCTATAGTGTCTACAAGCTTCTGTAAGTGAGACACCACCTCATAGATGGCAGAGAGAAAACTAAACTATTGTCCGATTCCAATTTAAATTTATTTCAGTCCAATAAGTTAAATAGCATTTTTAGGTAACACAGTATCTTCAGGGTAAATGCTCAGGTTTCCAAATTCCTACCCTAGGTTCTCTCCAGGATGGTGTCTGGGTATTTGGGGAAGCGGTTGCATAGCCCCAGAGTGACAGAGAAGGTGAGGGCTCTGGACTCATGTGTAGGGTCCCTGTGCTGCCCTCTGGTTCCTCTGCAGGTGGTCTTCATCTGCCTGCTTGCTAGATGCACTGTGGGCCTTCAGTGTTGAGGTTCAGGGCTGGGAACCTATAAAACCTGTGGCATTGTCCTGGTCCAGGCAGAGGCACTGGTCCTGCGAGCATTAGCTACTTCCCTTTATTCAAGATGGCCTTCCAGCTTCAGATCCCATGATGATCAGCTCCAGGCAGTCCACACTGCTGCTCTCAGCCTTCACCACACTAACCCCTTTCTAGCCAGTTCTCTTGCCGGTGTCTTTAGTCCATCTCTTCTTTGCTCAGTGAGGCGTGTGGGAACTCCTGGAGGCCATGTACATGACTGGGAGCCAAAGGAGGACTGGTGACCTAGGCTTAGTCTGTCCATCTTACCTGGCACAGCTTAGTACCACTTTTATTTGGATTAAGTGACCTAGGGTTGGCAGTGGGGACTCCTCTCTGAGTCACAAAGATGGAGCAGAGACAGATTCCTCTATTCTCAACATCCTCTGCATCTGTTCTGTTGTTTCTAAAGCCCCTCTCCTCGTGCTCTGTTCTCCTCAATATACAGCCCTTAGACAGGGTGGAAGAAAACGTCTTTGGTGACTGACGCCATCACTACATCCCCGTCTCCTCTTTCTTATCCAGGCTCTCGGGCTGGCCTTCCAGTTTCTCTGGGTGCCTACTTCTACTTTTGGGTTGTCAGCCTCATGGCCTCTTCCCCATGTTCAGAATGGTCTTCCTCTCAACCCCATGGAAAAATTCTACAATCCAAGTCTTTAGGTTTGTTCAATGATATGTTAAAAGGATAGGTAAAGGGTTTAGAAGTTCCTCTTTTCTCTTGAAAAATCTGCATTTCCAGCTTATTTATTTATTTATTTGGAGGAAGATGAGCTAAATCCTGCCAGTCCTCCTCTTTTTGCTGAGGAAGACTGGCCCTGAGCTAACATCTGTGCCCATCTTCCTCTACTTTATATGTGGGATGCCTACCACAGCATGGCTTGACAAGCGGTGCCGTGTCTGCAGCCGGGATCCGAACTGATGAACCCTGGGCCGGCGAGAAGCAGAACGTGAGAACTTAACCGCTCTGCCACCGGGCCGGCCCCTGGATTTCCAGCTTATATTTTGCTCTGGACTGAAAAAAATATATATATTTTAGATGTCACAAGTGGAATATTAACTCTTTTTTAATTCCCTGTGTAGGAGTCCTAATTCTAAAAATATCAAAGGGGGAAAAAAGTCCATTAATTTATTTCACAAACTATTACTTTTCCCCATATTCATAAGTAAACAATAAGACAAATCTAGATATTCTACAAGACAACATCAAAAATGTGGGGGAGGAGATTGAACTGTTCCAGATGAAAAGAGACAAAAGAGATAATCAACTGATTGCAATGTATGAAACTTGATTGGAGCCTGAATTGGGGTACAGAAAAACAAAACTAGATATAGAAATGTATTTTAGAACAATTGGGGAAACTTGTATATTGACTATGCAGTAAATCATATTATGAGCTTACTGCTTATTTTCTTAGGTGTGAAATTGCTGTTGTGATTACATGGAAAAACGCATGCAAGTATTGCAGGACAAAGTGGTGTGATGTCTATGATGTATTTTCCAATGGTTCTGCAAAAAATAAAACTATATATATATGTAAAGTATATACATATACATCTATATAACATACCTATATAACTTTGTCTATATAACATATCTATATAACATACATAAACTCTATATATCTTTTGCACGTGTGGCAAAATGTTAGCAATTGGTGAATTAGGGTGGAAAGTTTGTGAGTGTTCATTATATTGTTCTTTCACTTTTTTGTAGGTTTGAAGTATTTTAAAGTAAAAAAATTGAGAAAATTTAAAAAAAAAGTTTACCCTCATCATATAAGTGTAAACATTTAGGCTGGCCTTTATCCAAATGCAAATTAAGGAGAGAACAGAATTTTGAGTGCAAAAGCTTAGATTCAAGTCTTACTTTGTTTTTTGATAACTCTGATTATAGGCGTATTATCTTCTCTTGGGTTTTACCAGCCTGTGGTCTCCTGTGAGATCATATCAGCATTAATTCTCAAATTTCTCTGGTACGAAGCTTCTGCCTGCACAACTGCAGGACCTCGTTTCCCCTTTAGAGTTTCCCTCATTATATCAGTGAGAGTCCTGGGAGGGTGTCTGTATTAGACTGTTCAGGCTGCCATAACAAAACATCATAGACTGCGGGGCCTAAACAACAGAATTTGTTTTCTCATGGTTCTAGAGGCTGGAAGTCTAAGATGAATGTGGTGGCCGATTTGGTCTCTGGAGTTCCTAGGCATCTGTGCAGAGAGAGAGAGCTCTCTGGTGTCTCTTCTCATAAAGACAATAATTGTATTGCATCAGGGCCACATTCTTATGACCTCATTTAACCTTAGGTACTACCTTGTCTCCAAATACAGCCACACTGGGGGTTAGGGCTTCCACATATGGATTTGGGGGGACACAAACGTTCAGTTCATAACGGTGTCCAAGATGTTATTCCCCTGCTCTGGCCTTCTCTGAGCCCTTGGGGATCAAGGCTGAGCAGGGTTTCTTGCTCTGGAGAATGTCCACAGCCCACTGCTCTTTACTTGTTACTCAGGCCTCAGGCAGTGCTGTCTGTGTGCTGGGTCTCCCCATGTCCATCCCCACGGGGATGAACTAGCAGATAGGAGCAAGTACGAGGCCATTTGTCTCATTATTCACATCTGTCTTATGTGTCTCTCTTCCCGGGCTCCTTCCCATGCATAGCAACTTGTGCAAAACACTGGCTGAGAGAGAGGTGGGGCAGGCCAGCAGCGGACACCCGCCAGATCGCTGATCGGACTCCTCAGGCCCTGCTATGCACGGAATGAAAGTGCCATGAATAACGAACTCACGGGGCTGTGTGACAGAGGAAGGAGATGATGTCTATGAAATCCTGGCAACTTGTAAAGCACTGAATAAATACGTGAGGAGTAGGATAAAATTTGGACAAATTAATGAATATGTTTTCCATGCCCAGTATTTCCCGTTACCTGTAACATCTCTCTTCACACCCCGCTCCCAACATTCCAGCTGCTGCTGGAACATTTATCCTAATTGACAGACCAGGGAACAAAGAACAAATGAGGCAAATGCTTAGGGTTTTTTCTTTCTTAAGAAATGTCTTGTATCTATTAAAATATTCAAGAAATACAAAAACATTTTCAGTGAATGTGAGTGTCTCCCATCCCAGTCCTCCAGCCAGCGACCAGAAGATCTGCCCCTGGCTTGTTACTTCAAGTGTTCCAAAGACACACTCTATAGATAAGCACATGTGGGTGCCCTTTTTTCTTTTCTTTTGCTAATTGTTAGCACGTTAGACATATTGCTTTGTATGTTGCTTTTTTTTCAAACCTAAGACTACGTCTCTGAGATTGTTTATATAACTACACAGAGAGAGGTCCTTTTCAATGGTACAGCCATGAATCATAATTAATTTAACTAGTCTTCTATTGAGCTGGTTACATTATTTTGCTATCAGAATCTGCAATTAATATATTTTTACATATAAAATTTTACATGTGTATGATTCTATATGTAAGATAAATATGTGATGTGGAAGGTTGAGTCAAAAAGACTATGCATTTTTAATTTTCATAGGTTTAGCCAAATTTCACTCCAGGTCTGTCTGTATGAATGGATCATAACAGCAGCAATATAGGAGAATCTCTTTCCCCACAATCTCACCAATGCAGTGCGTTATTTACATTTTTCATCTTTGCCAGCTTCCTAAGCGAAATACTGAATCTTGATGTAGTTTTAAATTTCATTTTTCTTACTTTTGTATGTGTAAAAGCCACTAAATACCCTTTTTTGGTGAATTCTATATTAATAGTTTTTGCCCATTTTTCCATTGGCATTCTTAAAATTATTATTGCTTTGTGGGAGCTCTTCAAGTATTATGGAAATTAGTCCTCTGAATTATGAGCTGCAAATGTTTTCCCCCAAGATTTTTGTTCAGCATTTTGATTTTGTTCATGAGTTTTTTTGCTGAGCATAGTTTTAAATTTTGTATATAGTAAAATTTATCAATCTTTTCTTTTTTGGCTTCCTAAATTATTATTTTTGAAATAAAAAATGAATGTTGGATTTTACCATTTTTTTCTTATCAATGGAGATGTAATTTTTTCTTTTGGCATTTTATGTGGTGAACAATATTAATAGATTTCCTAATATTGAACCATCCTTGAATTCTTAGGATAAGCCCACTTGGTTTTGGCATGTTATTCTTTCAATATTTTTCTGGATTCTATTTATTAATTGAGAAGTAAGGGTTAATCTGTCCCAGATTGATCTCCGGAAACCTGGCCTCCAAACAGGAGCTACCTGTTCAAGCAAGATAGAAAGTAGCTACAGTCCAGTGTTTAAGGCATCAATTCTGGTCAACTGCAAGTTCTGGATGTCAGCTCCTGATCACACTAGGATAGGGGCTGGTGTTTCCCCAAACCTGAATGCTGATATGACAAATGCTGCAATTACCTTGCTCCTTCATATAGCTTTAACTGCAAGATTTGAACTCCAATTCCTTTCTGACCAGAGGAGGGTCTGATGCTTCCCCTCTTCAGTCTATGAAACTTGGGTGGGCAAGATAGAACTGAAGTCAGTTTCCATTCTACCATATTGGTATTGAATTTTGGGCCCTGATCACACCAGGCAAGGGGCTGGTGCCTCTCTAGTAATGTGGCATGAAAGCCCCTCAGCTCAGGAGTCAGAATCCCACCCCTAAAATCTGTCTCTACCAGAGTGCCAGGTGGTGCTTCAGTGTGAGGGACAACAAGGGACCACACATTTGCCACAGATGCTGTCTCCCTCAGTGTCCCCAGTGCACACTGGCCCAGCAGGGCCATCTGCCCTGTTTGCCCAGCTTTGTGAATGTTTTCTCCATTGGAATTCATAAGTGAAATAGGCCTGTAGTTTTCTATTATGCAATAATGTTTGTGAAGTTGTGTTGTCATTGCTATGCTACTTACATAAAAAGAATATGAATGCTCTGAAACTGATTAAATAGGACTGGAGTTACCTCTTTCTTCAGACTTGTTAAAGATCTCTGAAACTCTCCAGACTTGATGCATGTTAGGGAGAAGATCTTTAATAATTTTATTTCTTCTATGTTAATTGATCTGAGTGGATTTTCCTATTTTTGGGTTAATTTTGATAATTAATGCACGTTTATTTGTAGGAAGTTTTAAAATTAACCTCTTATAATTAAAAAACTTTACTTTGCGTTTGCATTATCATTTATGATTTTTCATCTCTGTATCTCTCCCCTCATCATTCCAATGTTTTTTGACGTTTTCCTAAAACCAACAGTTGGATGTGTTTATTGGCATTACTGTTTTTCAGTTTATTCATTTCTGTTTTGTATTTGTAGTAATTCCTTCTTTCTACTTTCCTTGTTTATTCTGCTGTTTTTCCCAAGTTCTTAAACTGCGTGCTTAATTTGTTCCTCTTCTGTTTTTCTTTTGGATAATAAAAATATCTAAAGCTCTCTTTTCCTCTGAGCATTGGTTTAATTGTGCCCTGTAGGTTTTGATACATGTTATTCTCTAAATATTCTGCTATTTTGATTTTGATTTTTTTTCAGTGCCTGAAGAATTGAGTTTTAAAAATATTTGTAGATGGTAGGTTTATTAGTTTTCTAGTTTCATTATTATTTTCTCATTTTATTGAATTGTGATCAGAAAATGTTATTTTTACTTTTTAATTTAAAAATATGTATGTGGTCTTCTGTTTGGCTGACTAGAGTCAATTTTTGCGATTATTACTAGGTCATTTGAAAAAAAGTTATTTTTTGATTTTAGGACATAGAGCTTGAAAACTAGCAATGACCTCATTATTTGCTGTTTGGGTCTTCTGTTTCACTGTGTGTGTGTGTGCGTCTGTCTTTTTGCTCTAGCCTGAACCAGGTCTTCTACTATCGGTGAATTTTGCGTCTTTCCTCTTGCATTTCCCGTGGGTTTCACTCTGTGAACATGAGTGCTGGGCCGTGCACTGCAGATTCGTAACGAGCGGGAATCACAGACCCAGCCACGATAAAGTGTTTTTCTTTGCAAGCTCTCTGATCCTAGCACTTTAAGCACATGTGTTTGAGAGCATGTTTTCATGTCATAGCTATCAACCAAGGCAGGTAAAGGCAAGACATGGATTCTCTTGAATTTAGGATGGTAGAGCTAAAATTCTGCTATAAAATAGTGTGCTTCACCAGGCCTCAGAAAATGACTTCAGTTTAGCTAGCAGTATCTTTTAGAAAAAATTCTGTATCTGCACATATTTGAACCTCCCTCAACAAAATAAAACAAAAGGATATAAAGAGAATGTTACTCGCTGCTGATAATCTAACCTCGGCTGGAACTTGCTTCCTTCCTTCCTTCTTGCACCGTCTCCTCTCTTCCTCTCAATCCTTGCTCCTTCCCTCTTCTCTCTCTCTGTCTCTTGATATGTATCCCTTGAAGAAACATGTTCTTTCCGAGGAAGCTGCCTCTCGTCTCCTGCTCTCTCATTACTAATAACCATTTGAAACCGGGACACTGTTGGACGGCTGCCGCTGGATTCCCGCATTGCTCAGAGTGAGCTCCCTGAAGTGGAAAAGAGCCGAATGCCGGGCATGGGATCTATGATCCTGCCACTTAACACATTCAACTTTTCACCCTTTAGCCTTTCACTTACTTAAAAAAAATCTTTTTTTAAACTTTCACTATGTGCCACTCATTCTTACACATGCTTCTTGAGAAGGCAACAAAATCCTAGTCTGACAGGTCACCCTCTGTCTCCAGATCAGATGAGCTCGGAGCGACTTCTTGGCCCTGACATGTTAGGCAGAGGCACAAGTCCAACCTCTGAAAACACAAATGGGGGAAATTTGGAAATAAAGAAAGAGTGATGTGTCCTAACTGTTAATATAACTTAGATGAACAGATCTTTGGCTGGGCCCCAGGGGTTGAACTTCCTTATATTGAGGGTATGTATCAGCACAGGACCTCAGAGCACTGACCCCGACAGTGCATACAGGCACCAGACAGGGCCAGGTGCTGCTGGATGGTTTTCCTCTTATTTCTACCTTCTTGTTTTCCAGAAGATGTGAGGATTCATCAAGGCTTAAATATTAGAGCAAGAGCACAGAATGCTTCTGGGTTGCCCCAGATCAGGTCAGGTGACCATGCCATGGATTTTGAGCAAAATTAGTATCTTAGACTTTATGATTACTTGGTTACAAATGCATCTATAAGGAAAATAGGATATTTTTTAAAAACCATATTAAGGCTTATAGATGTTCTAGCATTTTATTATAGGGTATTACTTATTGGATTTTTATTTCATAAATTTTGGCAAGCTATTAAGAATGGATGAACATCCAGATTATTAAAAAAACAACTTGGAAATGTAATTTCAGAGTCATTTTGTTATGTTAACTCACAGTGAGTTATAGCAGTGGTACCAGAGAAAGGGAGCAGGGCAAAGGTCTTATTTATTTACTTAAGTACAACAGCTGAATTTTGGAAATTATGAATCTGTGAGCTTTCAATTAATCCCCAATAACATTTTAGAACAGATCACAAAATTAATATTTGCCAGTAGACATTACCCATGGAAAGGACAGACCCCATCCTCGCTTTTTCTCTTGGGGTTGCAACGAAGAACTTATACATGGGGACAAAGAGCGAGCATCTCACAGCAGAAATGCCACAAAACATTACACTCTCTCTTTTGACAGCTGTCAAAGCCCAATCTGAATGAGGAAGGACAGATGATTCCAAAATTTGTTAAATATTTTTGCCTAAATGATAGTGATAATGGCTATCATCAACTGGAAGAGACAGCCTAAGCTGTTACCTGTTGACTGCCATTGGGAAGCCACACAGCGAAGAGGAAAAAAGTGTAGGTTCTGGAATCAGATGATCAGGATTCTGATCACTGATTCATGAATTAATTTACCATTTCAGCAAATATTTATTGAGCTCCTAGTATGTGCTAGGTGTATTTGTAGTTTGGGGGTAATTGGCAGTAAATAGAAAACTATAAGTGAATGAATGAATGAGTTCCAGTCCTCTTGAAACGTATATCACAAAGCTAATATCATGGGCAATAAACAAATAAATGCATAAAATATAAGCGATGTCAGATGGTAATTTGCTCTAGACTAAGCATGAAGCTGGGAAAGAGGATAATATGAGGAACAGGGTTTTTAGATTAGAAAGAATATCAAGGTGTGGCCTCACTGAGTAAGTGACATTTTAGCAAAGTGCTGAGGGAGCTATCTGGGGAAAGAGCATTTCAGGCAAAGGGGTCAGCAAGTGTGAGCATCCTGAGGTGGGAATGTGTCTGCTGATTTGAGGAGCAGAAAGGAGATCAGTAGAATAAATGACAGAGGAAGTAGTAGACAGATGAAGATTAGCCAGGGTCCGGTCAGGGAAAAAAATTATAGTTTTTTTGTTTTTTTAAATCTTGCAAGACCTTTATGATTGAGAAATTTTGTAATGTTTTCTTTAGAATCTCATTCCTTTCTTCCAAAAATCAAATGTCCTAATCATACGTTGACATCAAAGTTTAATCATATGCTTTGTTTTTTTTACCATCTTAACCATTTTTAAGTGAACAGTTCAGCAGTTTTAAGTATATTCACATTGTTGTGCAACAGATCTCTAGAACTTTTTCATCTTGCAAAACTGACTCAATACTTATTGAGCAGCTCCTCATTTTCCCTTCCTCCCAGCCCCTGGCAACCACAATTCTACTTTCTGTTTCTAAGAGTTTGACTAATTTAGATACTTCATATAAGAGGAATCGTACAGTATTTGTCTTTTTGTGACTGGCTTATTTTACTTAGCATAATGTCCTCAAGATTCATCCATGTTGTACCGTGTGACAGGATGTCCTCCTTTTTCAAGACTGAATAATATTCCACTGTATGCATATATCACATTTTGTTTATCCATTCATCTGTTGATGGACATTTGGATCCCTTCCACCTCTTGGCTATTGTGAATAATGCTGCTATTAACATGGGGGTACAAGATCTCTTGGAGATCTTGCTTTCAATTCTTCTGAGTATATACCCAGAATTGGAATTGTTGGATCAGATGGTAATTCCATTTTTAGCTTTTTAGGAACCTCCATACTGTTTTCTATAGCAGCTGCGCCATTTTATATTCCCACCAACAGTGTGTAAGGATTCTAATTTCTCCACATCCTCACCAACACTTGTTATTTTTTGTTTCTTTTTTTTTATAGTGACCCTCCTAATGGGTGTGAGGTGTTATCTCACTGTGATTTTGATTTGCATTTCTCTAATGATTAGTGACGTTGAACATTTGTTCATACGCTTCTTGGCCATTTGTATATCTTCTTTGGAGAAATGTCTATCAAGTCCTTTATTTTTAAATTGGTTTGTTTTCTTTCATTGTTGATTTGTAGGAGTTTGTTATATAGTCTGGATATTAGCACTTTATGAGATATATGATTTTCAAATATTTTCTCCCATTCCATAGGTTGCCTTTTCACCCTGTAGGTTGTTTCCTTTGATAGTGCAGATGTTTTTAATTTTGACATAGTCTTATTTGTGTATTGCTTTTGCTGCCTGAGCTTTTAGTGTCATATCCATGACAACGTTTCCAAATTCAAGGTCTTGAAGATTTTCCCTTATGTTTTCTTTAGGAGCTTTATAGTTTTAGCTCTTATTTTTAGGTATTTAATCCATTTTGAGTTAATGTTTACATGTGGTATGAGATAAGGGTCCAACTTCATTCTTTTGCACATGAATATCCAATTTTCCTCACACAATTTGTTGAAGAGACTGTCTTTTTCCCATTGTGTGGTCTTGGCGCCCTTGTTGAAGATCATTTGACCACAAACGAGAGAGTTTATTTCTGGGCTCTTTATTCTGTTCCATTCGTCTATATGTCTGTTTTTATGACAGCACCACACTGTTTTGATTACTGTAGCTTTATAATATGTTTTGAACTGGGAAGTATGATGCCTCCAACTTTTTTTCTTTTCAAGGCTGTTTTGGCTATTTGGTGTCCCTAGAGATTCTATACAAATTTTAGGATTTTGTTTTCTACTTCTGCAAAAAATAACATTGACATTTTGAAAGGGATTGAATTGAATCTGTAGACTCCTTTGGGTAGCATGGACACTTTAACAATTTAAGTCTTAAGTCCGATTTTAACATTTTAAGTCTTCCAATCCATGAACATGGGATGTGTTTTCATTTATTTTCCTCTTCTTTAATTTTTTTCAGCAATGTTTTCAGCTTTCAGTGTATAGGTCTTTCACCTCTTTGGTTAAGTTTATTACTAAATATTTTATTCTTTTTGATGCTATTGCAAATGGGATTGTTTTCTTGGATTCCTTTTCAGAATATTCTTTGTTAGTGTATAGAAACACAACTGATTTTTGTCATACTGGTTTTTTGAACCGGGAAGTTTAACGTAAAAATTATTAACTAGTAAAAGGGAGATTACCTAATAAAAGGCAGAGAGAATTCTAAAGGATATGGAAATAGCAGATGTAGGGAGAGCACTACCTCTACATCTGAGTCAGAGCACTCAAGGAAGGGATAACCTTGGACAGTCACTCCCCCATCCCCAACAAAAGCACAGATTCAGACACCATTGGAGAGGGTAAGATGTAGTCCCCTGAAGGACAGATAAATTCACTGAAGAACTGCAGGGGGGGCAGAAGCCACACACAGGGATGCCAGCAAAACCCTTTGGAGGGTGGGCATCTCTGGGTCTCCTGCACAACACTGGGAGCTGAGTTGTGACAGCAAGATCCAATACCACCACAACCAGGAAGAGAGGCCCCCTTCCTACTGCAGTGTCCTCTGCTGACAAAGCTGGGCATCATGCCATGAGAATATCCACAGGGACCTGCTCCAGGATTGCAAATCAGACAAAGAAGAATGCATTTGTAGTTGAGGGGCCACAGTCCTGGGTACAGGGGGTGCTAGGGGGCTGCTTTCATTGGACCTTGTGGGCCATTATAAGGGCTTTTAATAAGAGCAAGATGGGAAGCCTTTGGAGAGTTTTGAGCAGAAGACTGGCATGATTTTATTCATGCTTTTAGCAGGATGATTCTAGTTGCTGGATTGAGAATCCACTCAAGGGGAGCAAGGTGGAAGCCCACTAGGAGGCTATTACAATAATATTGCAATAAGAATTTAGCATATTTAAAGATTTTTGTAATAAACGTATTCTTTGGGGGACCATTATGATATCTTGGCTAATTCTATCTATCATGGCTAACTCTAGGTCTAAATAGGGAATAAAGAGTATTTTTTGAAGAACATTTAAAAAGTCAATCACCATGAAATACATGCTGATTTTTCTAATAGGTGATTATAATTATATTGCTATGTAAACTCAAACTGAACCAAATGAAACACATATTCAGAGCTTTAAATTTTTTTGGCAAAGTGATTCCTTAATGTCTCTACTTTTTAAATCATTGAACCATTTTGATGGTTTTCATATGGTTTTCAAAATAAAGCAAAGAAATGAAAAGATATAGCAACAAAAGCAAAAATCAACAAGTGGGATTACATCAAACCAAAAAGCTGCACAACAAAAGAAATGATCAATAAAATGAAAAGGCAGACTACAGAATGGGAGGAAATATTTGCAAACCACATATCACATAAGGGGTTAATATCCAAAATTATAAGGAACACATACACCCCAATAGCAATAAAACAAGTAATCCAATTAAAAAATGGGCTAAGGACCTGAATAGACATTTTTCCAAAGAAGATATCCAAATGGCCAACAGGTACATGAAAAGATGCTCAACATCATTAACCACCAGGGAAATGCAGATCAAAACTTTAATGAGATATCACCTCACACCTGTCAGAATGGCTGTCATCAAAAAGACAAGAGATAAAAGTGCTGGTGAAGATGTGGAGAAAAGGGAACCCTTGTGCACTGTTGATGGGAATGTAAACTGGTGCAGCCACTGTGGAAAACAGTATGGAGGGTCCTCAAAAAATTAAAAATATAATTACCATATGATCAAGTAATCCTACTTCTAGGTACATATCTGAAGGAAATGAAATCACTATTTTGAAGAGGTATCTGCACCCCTTGTTTATTGCAGTATTATTTACAATAGTCAAGACGTATAAACAACCTAAGTGTGCACTGATGAATGAATGGGTAAAGAAATGTCGTATAGATATACAACAGAATATTATTCAGCACAAAAAAGGAAATCTTGCCATTCATGACCAGATGGATGCACCTTGAGGGCTTTATGCATTATTCTCAGTCAGACAGAAAAAGACAAATACTGCATGATCTCATTTATATGTGGAATGTAAACAAACCAAACTCATAGAAACAGAAAACATATTGGTGGTTGCCAGAGGTGGGGGTGGTGAGTGGAGGAAATGGGTGAGGTGGTCAAAGGTACAAACTTCCATGTGTGAGAAGAGTAAGTTCTGGGGAGGTAATGCACAGGATGGTGACTACAATTAACAATACTGTATATTAGAAAGTTGCTAAGAGAGTAGAATTAAAAATTTCTCACCACACACACAACAAAAAAATTGTAACTATGTGAGGTGATAGCTGTGTTAACTAATCTTATTGTGGTAATCATTTCTCATTATGTCCATATTTCAAATAATTATGCTGTACACCTTAAACTTACACAATGTTGTATGTCAATTATATCTCAAGAAAACTGGAAGGCAGAATAAAGCAATGAAAAGATACGCAGTGAAATCTTTCTCCCCCCTCTATTTGTTATCTGCTCTATTCTCGCAAAACTTATTTGTTTCTTGTGCACCTTTCCAGAATTTTTAAATATAAATCCTAGCAAACGCAAGTATATATTCTTATCTCCCCTTTTATTCTTACACAAAAGGAATATACTATACACTCAGTTTCTTCACTTTGCTTTTTTCACAAAATTATATATCTGGAGATTTTTCCATATCAGTATGTAGAGGGCCTCCTCATTTTTTTTTCAAATAACTGCATGTTCCATACTTTATTTAAATTGTCCCTACTAATGGAAATTTGGGGTGTTTCCAATCTTTTGTTATTATAAGCAACGCTGCAATGGAAAACCTTGTACATATGTCTTTATTTTTGTGTGTGTGCGAGGAAGATTGGCCCTGAGCTAATGTCTGTTGTCGATCTTCCTCTTTTTGCTTGAGGAAGGTTGTCGCTGAGCTAACATCTGTGCCAATCTTCCTCTGTTTTATGTGGGATGCCACTACAGTGTAGCTTGACAAGTGGTGCTATGTCCGCACCTGGGATTCAAACCTGCAAACCCCGGGCCGCCAAAGTGGAGTGCAAGAACTTAACCACTATGCCATCGGGCCAACCCCTACATACGCCTTTTTGATGTGTGCAAGTGTATCTGTAGGATAAAGCTATAGAAAGGAGTTATGGGTTAAAGGGCAATATGCATTTACAATTTTTGTAGCTATTACCAAATAGACTGTCATCGGGGCTGCAGCAATTGGTACTCTACCCTCACCAGCCGTGTATGAGAAGCCCTGTTTCCCCACAGCCTCATCAATGGAAATTACTAATAACTTTTGGATTTTTGTCAATGTGATTGGTGAAAAATCTCATCTCAGTATAGTTTTAATTTGCATTTCTCTTATACTAAGTGCAATGAGCATCTTTTCCTATTTATAAGAGACAATTATTTTTTCTTTTCTGTGGACTGTCTGTTCCTATCCTTTGCCCATTTTTCTCTTGGATTGTTGGTTTTGGCTCTGTGTTTTTAACCCAACTGAGAAATGTTAAGCACTATAAATTATTTTGGGTCTAAAAAATCCCATTGCATTTTTAATGCTGTAAAACTTACAATAAGCCTGCCATTTTAATACCAGTAAATATGTCTTAATATACTACAAAATAGTTTCTTTGTTCAGAGGCTGAAATTAGAAATTTCAAACATGGCTCATATGTATGTGTGTGTGCATATAATGATGCCCTTCTTACAAAGTCACATGAGGCCATAAAACTTTACTCCAAAAAGGGAAACCAAACTCAAATGAGGTCTCTGGAATATAGCTATTCTGAGGCTTAAAAATAAGGTCTCCGATTAGTCTAAGCATTGCTCACGCTGAATGGGATAACATTTCTAATTATTTTAAGCTCACTTGTTGAACACTTTCCAGTCTAAATCATTAACACCACACCAGATTTCTGCCTCAGCTATTGGGATGGTGTACAGTGCATTATATTTATATTAAACTCCATTTTATTAATAATTTTTAAAAGCATGATAGATAGCGTGAAGCAGAATGCCAGAGCTTGTCACCTTGTCCAGTCCCCCTGTTTTACAAAGGCTGTTAATATGGCTTTGGTGTTCATCCTCCCGCTTTATTTTTCTCCACCCTTGTAAATTCTTTCAGTGCTTATCATAATATCTGGTCGTCAGATAAATCCCCCCAACTTCCAGGTTGCGAGATGCTGTGCAGAATTAAGTATACACAAGCCTTTTTTGCCGAGTTCTTGTCTACTTCAAATTTTAGTGGTTACTAGAAAAAATTTGCTAGGACAGTAAAAGTCCTATTTTTTTAAGCTGATAGGCTTCAGTTTCCCCATGGGTCAATCAAGGATTTTGGAAAAAAAGTCCTCTAAAGTGTCCAAAGATTCAACCATCTGTAAGTGTGCAAGAGAATAGGAAGGTAGGGTGATGGATTCCTCCACTTTCCCCAAGGAAAAGGCTGCCCTGCTTGGGGCAAAGTTAATATTTCTGCATAGTTTTGTTACATTCTATTTCCTGAGGTCATAACAGTCTGGGTTCCAATTACATTCCTAGAATAATGAGCCTATTACAGTAAATGAACATTTCAAGTGCAACCAAATAACCATCTATTGAATGTGCCAGCACCTAATAATTTTCCCCTCGGCAGAAGGAAAGAAGTAGGCATTTGGGTGACAGGAAGTAGCAGTCTGTGAAACATGATAGAAAAAAGGAGGATGAGATTTAAGGCGGCTCTAATATCTCTCATGGCCTCTATTTAATCCAGGCTGCTGGGAGATAAAGGCAATGGATCCTTTCTGCAAATGTGGAGGCTTCCTGACTCCAAACCGCCTCAGGGTTGGTGCTGCCCTGACCCCAGAAGTCACCTGATCTAAGTTTGTCTCCTTTCTCCTTTTTGAAAGTTGTGATTGATATCAAATGACAGCTCAGTATCCCGACTTTATTGGATTAGAGCTAGCACAAAGAACGAAGTCGGATCAAGCAGCTTGTGTTGAGAGGGTAAGCTTTCCGAATAGATATTTTAAACAATGTTAAAAGCATAGTTTTTAACAAAGCATGTTCTATGTAACTATATTGCCCTTTGACCTCATGGTATTTTCATATGGTTTTTATCAAGACAACTTTGTGACCGGACATACAAATGGCAGGTGTTCCTGTGAAAAAGGCAAAGAGAAAGCTGGTCAGCAACTGTCAGAGTAGGAAGTCCTGATGGAGAAATCTCCTCAATAGGGTGTAAAGAAGGCCCCAAACTGAGGATGGAAAAGAGGGACAGTGAAGACCTTATCATCTACAAGTATCTATGCATTGTTTCTTACCAAACGATTGCTAATCTTGCAAATTTCCACATATTGGAAAGAACAATGTTTTAGAGTAGGATTCTTTGTCCATTTCTGGCCCCACAACTTTCTATATGAACTTGTACAAGTTTCCTATCTTTTCTGCACCTGTGACTACCCAAGCTCAACCACGTAGTAGCTCCATTTGCAAATACCATGCTGGAGGCTGGATGTGGTATTGTTGCTAGAGCAGAGTCTACTGATTTAGCGGAAGTGTTCTTTTCTATTTCCATCAGAAAAAAGGATCAGAAATAGTTTGTGTTCATGAGGAACAGATGACAACATCCATTTATAATTTTGTCCCAGGACTATGTTAACTTTCCTGCCCTCTGTATCAGTCCAAGGAAATACGGAGCACTGGACATCCTGCAAAACATCCCATTAATTCATTAAATTGATGACATCATACTGATTGGACAGGGTTGCAAGCAGTGGGTGGTATGTTGGAGGCCTTGATAAGATACATATTCTTCAAAAGGTAGGGGATAAATCATACAAAACTTCAGGGTCTGCCATCTGGGTAAAGTTTTTAGGGGTGCAGTCGTCATAAGGGTGCCCAGATTCCTCTCCAAAGCGATGGATAAACTGCTGTATCTTGCATCCTTGCCACAGGGAAGGAAGCACATTGCCTTGTCAGCCTCTTTGGGCTCTGCAGGCCACATTGCACATCTAGGTTACACTCTGGCCCAGCATCAGATGACACAGAAGGCTGCCAACTTGAAGCGAGGACTGGAGCAGGAGAGGGCGCTGCAGTGGGTGATGCTGCATTCAGTCCTATCACTGGGGCCATACAATATGGCAGACCCCATAGTGTCAGAGGTGTTTGTGGGGCTGGATGCTCTGTGAAATTGTGTGAAACACCATGGAGGAGTCAGAATGTCATCTCTGGAGTCTTGGAGGAAGGCCACGCCAATTCCATCTGTAGTGCAGAATACACACTTTTTGAGGAAAAGCTCCTGGAATGTTACTAAGCTCTTTTAGAGATGGAAAGCTTGATCACAGGGCAACTGCCCATTATAAGCCAGGTTTATCAAACTCACCAAGTCATAACATTGGATGGGCTCAGCAGCAGTCCAGAGAGCACAGTCAGAGCATGAGCAGTTAGCCCAGACCAGCATGTTATCAATTACAGCTGTCTACATCCCTCTTTCAGCTCACACCTACAGCCGATGAGGAGCCTCTGAGACCAGCTGAAGGAGGAAGAAAAAGTCTGAGCTTTGTTATAGACATTCAACCTGGTATGTGGGAACAAGCTGAAAATGGATGGTGGCTGCATTGCAGTCACATCAGGGGTGGCCCTGAAGACAATGGAGAGAGAAAAGCTTCTCAGGGGGCAGAATTGTAAGTCACCAGGTCATTCATTTTATGTAGAAGGAGAAGTGGCCTGAAGTGGGAAGATACAGTGTTCTGGGGAGTGACAAATGGCTTCACTGACTGGTCAGGTGCATGGAAGGAGAAGAAAGGCAAGATCAAAGACAAGCAGATTGAGAGCAAGGGTGTGCAGCTGGGGAGTGGGTACAAAGAATTAAGATTGTGTATCACATGTTGATGTCAATTATAAATCATACATGCAAAAGTAGGCAAACACCTCAGCCAGTTCTGGTCAACCAGGCTTCATCAGTGCCTTCTGTTAAGCTGGTAAAATGGCTCAAGTGCTTAAATTCTCACTTAACAAGGCCAGTCTAGCTACTGCTGCCTCTGAACATCCAATCTGCCTGCAAAAGAGTCCTATGCTGAGCCCTCAGTATGACTATTTTCAAAGGAGACCAATCAGCCTCTTGGTGGCAAGTCTACTACATTGGACCCCTTCCATCCTGGAAGAGCCAGCAGTTTGTACCAATGTGGATAGATATCTTTTGCAGGTATACGTTGCCTTTCCTTCAGAGCCTCAGCAGACACCACTATCCAGGTGTTTGCAGAATGTCTGATTCAGAGGAATGGAACTCCACACAGTAAAGCACTGGACCAGAGGACTCACCTCAGAGAAAAGGTGGTGTGGGAGTGGGCCCATGACCACAGGATCCACTGACTGTTTCATGACCTCGCCCTACAGAAGCAGCTTGTAGAGCACTGGGATGGCCTTCTGAATGCTGAGCTGAAGCACCAGCTCAGAGGAAACGCTAAGGGATGGGACGCCATCCTTCAGGACACAGTCTGTATTAACAGCAACCCTTATATCATGCTGGATCCCCAGCAAGAGGAGATAGGGTTGCTGTTACATAACAGAAGCAGGAGGAATATGCGTGGAGCTCAGGTGATCCACTGGGATACTAAATTGTAACCGGGAATGGAAATGTGCAGCAACCCTGACCTGAAAAGGGTATGATTACAATGGTTCAGACTCCTTAGAAATGAAGGTTTAAGTCATACCACCAAGCCAGCAAGGTTACCATGGCCAAAGTGATAGCCAAGAGTGAGAGGAATTTAGAGTGACTACAGGAGAAGGGATGATAACTATCAATCATGGCCCCGCAACTAACTGCAATGGTGGGGGCTGTTGTTCACCCCCAATGACCTCCCTCTTCTAAATCTCCTTTCAGGAATAGCCCACAGGAATCATGGAGTAAGCTCCCTACACAGGCATGAAGAAGTGGATTCATGTGGCAGCCATGATGATGTGTCCCTTAGATCTCCTTCAAGAAAATCTGTTGTAGGGAGCACAGTTGACTAAAAGCCTCAAGCCATGGTCCATTTGGACCCGTGGCTGTCATGCCAAGGTCATGTTTCTCCCAGGCTACACTCAGCCAATGACTGAGCATGGCAGGAGTACTAAAGCTGGCCCATTCCTGCCAAACATGGAATTTCTCCATTGGGCAACCTTTACTCAAAGACTCATTGGCTTGGCTGAGACTTTCTTTACTT
Organism: Equus caballus; assembly: GCF_041296265.1. Taxonomy (NCBI): domain Eukaryota; kingdom Metazoa; phylum Chordata; class Mammalia; order Perissodactyla; family Equidae; genus Equus; species Equus caballus. Next base: position 4,570,851 of record NC_091703.1, read on the forward strand.
CTTAGAGGATCTGCGCTGAGACAGGTGACAAATATCTGCAAACACAAGAAGTTAGTTAATAGATGAGGTCAGTCTTCAGCTGTAAAAGGAAAGAGTGTTATCCTTTCTTATACACGTGTAGTGGCCAATTGAGTCAGATGTTTAGTTTGTGGAGGTGCAGTCATGTGTTGTGGTTAAGAACATAGCTTCCAGAGCCACAACAACCTAGCTTTGCCACTCTCTAGCTCTTTGACTTTGGGTAGTTGTTTAACCCTCTATGCTTAGTTTCCATATGTGAAAACCAGGTGTATCAGCCAAGCTGCAGTCAGGAGGCAGAAGGCATACAAGGCATTTGAATAGATAGAATTTAAAATAAAGAATCTCTGTCTTGGTATGAAGTTAATGTAACTCAAAAGACAAAAAGAGAACAACAAGATAGCATGGAGATAGTAATTTCAGGAAGCATCTGCCATCCCCAGGATTGGGAGAATAGAGGACAAGGGTTAAAATTATTGAATTTAGAAGCTTGGAGGAAGAACCCTGTATTAGTTTCTTAGGGCCACCATAACAAAGTACCGCAGACTCGGCAGCTTAAACAACAGAAACTTATTGTCTCACAGTTCTGGAGACTGGAAGTCCCAGATCAAGGTGTCAGCAGGGCTGAGTCCTTCTGAGAGCTATAAGAGAGAATCTGTTCCAGGCCTCTCCTCTAGCTTCTGCTGGTTTTCTGGCAATCTTTGGCATTCCTTGGCTTGTAGAAGCAGTACCCCAATATCTACCTTCAGCTTCACAAATTTCCCATTTTAATAAGGACACTAGTCATACTGACTTAGGATCCACCTTAATGACCTCATCTTAACTAATCACACCTGCTATGATCCTATTTCTAAATATAGTCACATTCTGAGTACTGGGGCAGGGTGGTGGTGGGGTTAGACTTCAGCCATGAATTTTGGAGGGAGACACAATTCAAGCCATAACAGGCCCTGTAGAGTCAAAACAGACCTCTGAGAAGGATGTGCTACTTGGCTAGTGCTAGAATCTCCAAGTTCACAGGAGGGGTCCCACCGGTCTAGAACCCAGACCCCTGAGGATGCGACACCAGTCAGCTGGTACTGGTAGCTCAGAGTGGATGCAATGTGCTGGCTCTGCAAGTGTTGGAAAACTTCAAACCTGATTCAGGCGCTGTTTCAAGAAAAAACTGTAGCTCCTGGGGTGAAGAAGTGTTGTTGGGATGACACTCAAAAGAACTGCAGGCAGACAGGAAGCCAGTGGAAGGAGCAAAGCCCTCTTGCTGCCCTATCCTTCCAGTCACTCCATAGTTACTCCAGTGGGCAGAGCCGAGCGTGGAGAGAGCTGGAAAAGCAGAGATGTGGTTTGCAGGCTCCCAGCCCCAGCACCACAGGGCAGAGGATAGAAGGAGGAGAGGTCGGTGGCGAGAGCCAGCAGAACAGTCTACCCCTTGGTTCACTCACCATCCAGACACACCCTGCTGCTATTTGAATTTCCATACTATGTCAGAAATAGCTGTGGTCCACCTGACAAGGTGCAACTATGCTTGGAACAAAGATGTCCTTACCCTCTCCTCAAAATGAGGAAAAGCGGGGAGGCAGGCACACCATCCATCTCCAGGCTATATTCATTACTCCTCAAATTCAGCAACAATCCCATCTAAATGTTGCCTTGCTTGAAAACTAGATTGTAAAGATTCCTTACATCAAAGCTAGTATAAAATAATAATATAAAATATACTACTAAAATTTTAATAATATATAGTATATAAAACAGACATGCATACATATTATATAAATATATGAAAATAGGTATAGCTGCTATCATTCTTGTTTCTGTAACTGATCATGAGACCATAGCTGATATATTTTTAAGCATCCTTATTGACATACAATTCACATATCATAAAATTCATCGATTTAAAGTGTACAATTCAATGGCTTTTAGTATATTTGCAGAGTTGTGCAACCATTACCACAAACATTTTCATCACACCCAAAAACACCCCATATCCACTAGCAGTAACTTTCTACTCCACTCACCCCTCGTCCCTGGCAAGCATTAATCTAGTTTTGGTCACTATAGATTTGCTTATTCTGCAATTTCATACTTCACATAAATTAAATCATAAAACATGTGGTCTTTTGTGACTAGCTTCTTACATTTAGCATGTTTTTAAGGTTCTTGACTTTTTTCATTGCTGATGTTTGTAGTGGCTCAATAACTGGCACATGTGTAATAGTAATACTTATTCTAGAAAGTGTTTATGAGGATTAAATGAGTTAATGCATGTAAAATTCTTAGAATAATGCCTGACAGAGTTGCTGCTTAATAAATTAAACCTATTATTGCTTCTCTTGGAGTGGAAATATTTATGGAGATAAACAACATTAAATGTCTTATATTGTGGCCTTACTGAAAAGCCATCAAATATTTTCAAAGATGTGAGCAGTTTCAAAAGACGAAGTAGTGATTACCAAGATACTTGATGTGAACGGAGGTTTTTTTCCTTTGGTTCTTCCGGCGTGAATGCTAAGCTTCATTATGTATTGTCTAGTTCCGCTACAGCGTGAGGTCGACCGGAAGCTCTTACACTCACCGTGTTCTTCTGAAAGGTCGGAAAACACTTCAAGTTATTGTATTCTTGTATTTCACTTCAAAACTCAGGTCCCTAAAATGTGTTCTATATATTGGAACTAAAATGTGTGTAATATTTGTGCTTTTCCTGTTTTATGTTTTTTTCTCCCCTAATAAGCTTACCACTGTCTGAGGCTTTGTAATACTACTATTAGAGAGTTGAGGATGGTGTTCAAAGTACTCTCATGGAGAAAGTAAAGACGCTAGAAATCTTCTCAATCTCACTGCTTTCTGTGTGTCTGTTTACTCTTTTGCTAACTTGGAGCCATATGGGAGGATCCTCGTTTCCTATGCAAGAATTCCCAGCCCCTTACAGGAGCTCCCTGAAGACTCAGCCAAGTAGCCTGTTGGCCTCTGAGGAGACCAGTTGTGGGGTCCTGGGAAAGGTGACTCAACCATCTTCAAATGGGACTGAGATGAACCCAGGACTGAAGCAAAGCCAAGACCCTTCTGGAGCCAGTGGTCCCCTTATACTCTTGGAGGGTGAGCTGTGGCTGGGGAGGTGGGACTGTCCCCCCACCCCCTCGCTGTGATGATTGCTCTTGTGTGGACTAGGTGCAGCTTGACTCTCATCTAGCCCTCCAATGCAGATGGCTGTCTGGACGCCTGAGTTTTGTCTTTTGGATATCCAAGCCACCCAAAAAGAAACATGGGGGCCTCACATGCCTGGGAGGGAACATGACTAGTTTTCACAGCAAACATTTCGCTTATCTTATCTTAGCAACAAAGACTTGAGGGCAATTCACCTTGGGTAGAGTTTTTGTTAATTTTTTTTAATGAGTATTTTTTTATTTTGACAATATTGCCAAAAATACCTCAATCTCTTCTCTTTGATGTAATAACTGTTTAGATTTAGTAAAGGCAGGCTAGTTTGTTTTTATATTCATGTACTTGAACTAAATTGGGGAGTTGTTGTTTAATGGGTATAGAGTTTCAGTTTGGGAAGATGAAAAAATTCTGGAGATGGATAGTGGTGATGGTTGCACAACAATGTAAACGTACTCAATGCCATGAGACTGTATACTTAAAATGGCTAAACTAGTAAATTTTATGTTATGTATTTTTTACCACCATCTGTCGGTGGCCATACTGTGGTGGCTGTGTGCTGCCATGATGCTGAAAGCTATGCCACTAGCATTTCAAATACCAGCAGGGTCACCCATGGTGGACAGGTTTCCGTGGAGCTTCCAGTCTAGACAGACCAGGACGAAGGACTTGGCCACCCACTTCCAAAAAAGTTGGCCATGGAAACCCTAAGTACAGCAGTGGAGCACTGCCTGATATAGTGCTAGAAGGTGAGAGAATGCAGCAGAAAGACTGGGCAGGGTTCTGCTCTGCTGTACACAGGGTCGCTAGGAATCCGAATCCATGCAATGGCACTAACAAAAAAAAATATTTTACCACAATAGTTTTTCAAAAAGAAGAATTAAGTAAGGACATTGGGCCAGAACTGAACACGAATGATCGCTCCATTTATTAAATGACTTACACTTTCAAAGATCGTTTCCTCATCAATAAAATGGAATAATAGTTCCTCCCTCAGAAGGTTGTTGCAAGGAATAAGTGAGAAATACAGTAAGTGAATAAGTGAGAATACAGCAATAAAAACAGTCTCTGGCTCACAGGTAGACTCGGGGGTACCATAGATGAGGTACGCAGCCCTGCTCCCAGCTAATGCCAGTCTCCACCTAGGCACTTCCACCTCCTCTGCTTACTCGAGCATCCTACTCTCTTTTTCTGACACCATCAAATTTTCCCACTTTACAGGATCCTTCACATCAGTGAACAAACATGCCCTTATTTCTTCTATCAACACCACTCTCTGGACTCCACTTCTGCCAGCTGTGGTTCTATTTTTCTGCTCTCTTTTGTAAGAAAACCTCTCAGAAATGCTGTCTGCACTTGCTGCTTCCACTTCTTCTCCCCTCAGTCTCTCTTAAGCTGCTCCATTGAGCTTTTGCTATCACCACTCTACTAAACCTGCTCCCAGGGTGGTCACCTGTGATGCCCACATTGTTAACTCCAATGGTCAATTCCTGGACCAGTTAACTAACTTGTCCTTCGACCCATCAATGACTTCCTTCTCTGACCCCCTTTCTGATCTAGACCTCCAGGGCACTGAAGCCTTTCCTCCTGCATTAACTGGCCACTGTTTCTGTCTCCTTTGCAGGTTCCTCCCCTCCTTTGGGACTGTCAACATTTCAGTGTTCTGGGGCTTGGTCCTTGCTTCACTTCTCTTCTCCATTTACATCCACCCCTGGGTGATCTGATGACTTAGGTCCTGTCTATATGCTGATGATTCCCAAATGTACGTCTCCAGCCCAGATCTCTCCTCTAACTCTCGACTCCCATATCTGACACCCCTACCTGAATTTCTAATAGAAAATCAGATTTCGTCCATCAAAAGCTGACTCCACAGTGAGTCTCCCCATCTAGTTAATTGGCAACCCCAGCCTGCCAGTTGCTCTTGCTAAAAAACTTAGGTGCTATTCTTGACTTTCCCACCCCACATACTCTGATAAGAAATCATTTTGGCACTACCTTCCCTTCAAAATATATCCAGAATCTGACCACTCCTTACTATTCGTTCCATTCTCTCACCTTCTAGCACTATATCATTGCTTTCTTTTCTGGACTCCTACAATTGCCTTCCTACCTGGTGTCCCTGTTGTCACCTTGCCTCTATAGTCTATGACCATTACAGCAGCCATAGCCATCCTTTCGAGATGCAACTCACAACATGCCGTGTTTCCTTGTTCCCAGTCCTCACAGACGTCTTCGAGGCCCTATGTAATGACTTCATCCCCTTACCTCTCTGATCTGACCTCCTCCTGCTCGTCCTAACTCACTAGGTCCAGTGTGTCGGCCTTTGTGCCTCTCTGCAACATTCCAGCATATTTCATCCACAGGACCTCTGCCTGGAAGCTTCTGCCTGCAGTCCACATCACCAACGCCTCCACCTCCTTCCAGGTTTGGATCAGATGTCACCTTCTCAAGGAGATGTGCTTTGCCTACTCTACTTACAATCTTTAGATAACACGGCGCTTACCTTCAGGCGTGCTAGTTATTGTTTACAGTCTGCCTTCCTCCCTCTAGAATGTGAGTTCCTTGGGGGCAGGCATTCTGTCTGTTTTGTTCATTGATGTTTCTTACATGCAGAAACAGGCACAGAGCAACTGTTCTAGAAATATGTGACAATGTGTGAATGAATAAAAACAGAGCTACCATAGCAGTTTTTGGTCTCTTCTAATCTTCAAGTATCTCTTCATTTTGTGATATTTCATATAATGTGATTTTATATACACATTTTGATATTGCTATAACAGAGCTTTTGCCCTTATTTAATGTAATGTGTATATAACATTTCATAGCAAGAGCTGACTGACTTTTTCTGTGAAGGGCCAAAGAGCAGATACTCTTGGCTCTGGAGGTCCCGTTCTGTTCTCAGCTTGTGGGCTGGGCAAGAGCATGTACAGAGTCATACACTACAGTTAATATAACGATTACTCCATCATTGGACACATGACTACTTCCAATTTTTCACCATTACAAATTCTATGGTTCACATTCAGTTAATAAACTTTGTTACATTTACTTCAAATATTTTTCTATTTCATCGTTTTCCTTATTTTTTCTCTTTTTTTATTTCTTTTACTGATTAAGAAGTAAAATAATTGTGTCTGTAACATACTTAGCATAAATTCATTATTTGGCCTTTCAAAAAGTATCATTCATATTTTAATCTAAAAATCACATGTACTCATTACAGAGAATTTGGAAAATAAAAAAATTCAAAGAATAAAATACAAATCACTAGTAGACACAGGATTCAGAGTAGCCATTATTAATGTTTTATGGACATTTTCCAATTGTTTTTGAAGCATATATACATACGCTTCGAAAAAAACATAATAAAGATAACACTATAAATACGCAAATTTTAGTCTTGGGTTTTTATCTTTAACCAAGAGAGCACTTTCCAATATCACTATTTTTCCAATAATACCATTTACATGCCTGAATAACATAACATTATATAATAATTTATTACTATTACACCTACTCTGCCACTTCCATGTTTTAAGCAATGCTTTTTCTGAGTTTCTGACTGCTTTTTAGGATCAATGCCTAGAGACAGAATTGTGTTTTTTGGTCTCTTTTTGATAAGTGCTTTTCCAGCAAGGATAGACCGACACACGGTTCTCTGAGCGATGCAGGGTGGGGCTGGCTTCCCCGCGAGTCGCCAACATTAATGAGATCAAGACACTGAGCCTGCGGAGACAGCGACAAAGAAGGCACTTTTAAAAGTACTGACCTGGCTGGAAAATTCCTGTACCTTCTCTTGTCTTTTATCTGCAGTACAGCATTCAAGAGCATAGGTGTTTGAATCAAACAAACATTGGTTTAAATCTTGGCTCAGTCACTTGGCAATTAGTCTGACCATGGCCAACTTATTGACTCAATTTCCTGTTTGCTAAGCGGAAATGACGAACCACTTGCGGGGCTGCCGTGAGGGTTTGAGGAGGTGCCAACACAGCGCTCGCGCAGCAGTGCTGTTAGTTCCCAGGGAGCGAGAGCGGGTCTTAGATTTCATTCATTCTCTGATTTTGACACACACACAACACACACACACTCCCTTTGATTTTTTTTTAAATTTTAGACTTGTTTGATGACTTTTCTGAGCTCTTGAAATTTTCAGTTTGAAAAAGTTTTCATTGCTTTCAGATACATTTGTTTTTCCTTTGACATTATTCTTAAAGTTTACCTTGTTGATACTTTATAACAATCAAGGGTTTATTTAAGACAATTTTACTGGAATTTTCTGATTTATAAGAGAGAAGGTATTGGTGCTGCTGCTCGTGTAGGCTCTGCCCAGAGGCGTGTGAACTGGGAAGAATCAGCCACCACAGCGGGCAAGACAGACAGGGGGACAGGCAGTTTGAATTGGGGCAAGTAGAGGGTGCTACAGAATCACATAGGAGTGGCACTGAATCCCCCTGCAAAGCTTCAAAGCCTCCCAGAGGGGCTGATGTCTAAGCTGAGAGGCAACAGCAAGGCAGAGTACTGAGGAGGCTGTTCCCAGAGAGAGAGAAAGCAGACCAGAGGGATGTGGGGAAAGGTAGGGATCGGATACCAAAAAGCTCCTGTTCAGGAGCCAAAGGACTGGACAGGTCACTAAATTCCTAGGATCATCAGGTGCCTCCAGTAGAGCACTCACTTCTGTTGATCCTCCTCTCTCCTCACCAAACTCCTTTGAATATACTGTGGCCAGCAAGCCTGCCAGGCGGAGAGTGCTCTAGCCTAGGTGTTTCCCCAGCTGGATGCCTCTCAGGTTTCTGGGTGGGTAGGGGTTCAGCCAAGGTCATTTGACAAACCTTCTTGACCTTCATGCTAAAAGCAACTCTGACACTAATTGAAAGGTTAGACTTCCTGTGATAGGCTGCACTCTGTCCCCCCAAATTCACATGTTGATGTTCTAACCCTCAGTACCTCAGTATGACTGTATTTAGAGAGAGTCTTTAAAGAGGTGCAGTCAGAAGTCGCATAGTGACATTTCAGTCAAAGACAGTGGTCCCATAGGATTCGTGCCATACAGCCAAGGTGTGTAGTAGGCTATGCCATCTAGGTTTGTGTAAGTCACTCTACGATGTTCATGCAATGATGAAATCACCTAATGATGATTTTTCAGAATGTATTCCCACCGTTAAGCAACACATGATTGTAATTGGGTAAAATGAGGTCATATGGGTGGTCCGTCATCCAATATGGCTGGTGTCTGTATAAGAAGAGGAAATCTGGACACAGGCATGTACAAAGGAAAGACCGTGTGAAGACACAGGAGAAGATGGCCATTGCACACCAGGGAAAGAGGTCTGGACAGAACTTTTCCTCAGGGGCCTCAGAAGGAACCAGCCCTTCTGACACTTTGATCTTGGATTTCTAGTCTCCAGAACAGTGAGAAAATAAATTTCTGTTGTTTAAGCTTCCCAGTGTGTAGTATTTGTTATGCACCCCTAGCAAACTAATACACTTATCCAGCCACCATAGTCTGTCTCCCCTGGATTACTGAAACAGCGTATACCTGTTTTCTCAGCAGTCACTTCACTGCTGAGCAGCCAGACCAACAATTTTAAGTCTGACTCTCAACATATCACTCTTCAGTTTATGATCCTTTAGGTGTTTTCCAGATGAAGACCCAAATCCTTGCCATGGCCCTCTAGGTTCCTGCCTACTTCTCCAGGTTCCTCTTGTGCCTCTCTCCTGTTCCTCTTTTGTGCCTTCTGTTTATTCTTTAAATGGTGCTTGTTCTCTCCCCTAAGGACCTTTGCACATACAGGCCCCTTTACCTGCCCAGTTCTCTTTGCCCCTTAGCTACACGTGTGTTAGTTTCTACCCATCCTTTCCATTTCCCCTCAAAACATCCCTTCCTCAAAGAGGCTTTCCCATTATATGATCATATAACTCCTTGAATGTCTATTTCATGTCACATAACATAATTGTAATTACTATAAACAATCATTGTGAAATTAATCATTCCATGTCTGTTTTCCTCACACACCTCCACTGTCTAATAGAATTTTCGGTGCTGTTGGAAATGTTCTTTAGTCTGTGCTAATACAGTCACCACTGGCCACATGTGGCTATTGAATACTTGAAATGTGGCTAGTGCCACATGTGACTTTTATTCATTTAAACTTAAATTCCAGTACCTATTATGGCTGGCCACCATGTGTTGGATGCACAGCGATGGGGACTGCCAGCTCCCCAAGGGTAGGTGCTGGTCTTTCTCTCACCACCATGTCTGGCATGGTGCCTTCCCATTCAAATATCTGTGAATGGATAAATGAATTTAACTAATCTGAATTTGATGAAGGAGGTTCTATATTTCAAGCCAAATGTCCTGTAAAAAGAATATTGCTCTGCCTAGCTTCACACACACTCAGCAGGACAAAGTCTGATATTACTCTTCCTCTTGCCTTTTCCCCTTCTGGATGAGAAATTTAGGTCAACGATGAGAAACTGTCCAAGGTGTACTATGCAAGGCATCATCTGCTTAAAGTTCACTAATTTCCCATGTGGCATCTTGGTGTGGATCATGTATACCAATGGTTTTTAGAAAATAAGACCAAGAATGGAAGTTAATCTGATAGAGCCAAAAAGAAAATTAAAAAGCAAAATAGCTAGCTAGGTAAAAGCTCAAAAAGGCTAAGAAAATTCTTCAAAGAAACAGGCAAAGATTTTGCCTTAAATTGAAGATTGACAAAAACAAAACAAGTTTGAACAGCAAACCAAGTGAATTCAGGTGTCCAGAGACAACTTCAAGCAGGGACTTGTTCAGGCTTAAGAATGGGTCTTCCCAGCAGAACTGGGTACCTAATCTCCAGAAACACTGAGCTAACTTCTAACTAGTTTACCAGATAAAATCCAGAATTTCAGATAAAGAATGAATAATTTATTTGAAATTCAATCTTATATGGAAATTAACTACATTTCCTGTATTTTTATTTGCTAAATCTTACAGCTCTGTTTCAAATACTTGGGAATAAAATAGCCACAGAAGTTGAAAGTGTGCCAAATCAGAAAATACATCTCCCAGCTTAGAGTTCAATGCTAAGGAAGTGACTGAGAGCTTCTCCTTTCTTGTCTCTCCCCTTCTCTTTGCTAGAAACCCCATCTTTCCCTCTTGATCACTTTCCCAAACAGCTGGATGAAGTTTTAGCTTCTTTCAGAGTTTTATTCCTGTACTGAATGATGACTCTTTTTGTCCTGAGAGTTTCTGTTCTTTAAAGAGAAGTAGAAAAAAGGCAATAGCCATATAGCCTATGAGTTCCTAAGGAAAGGAACTTTGTCTTGATAAAGTTTAAAACTTTATAGCCTCGGAGTCTAGGAAAGTGCCTGGCCCAGAGCTGGTAATCAATTGATGTTTGTTCTTTCTTCAGATATGTTGTCATCCAGTTTATGTTGGAAAGAGGGAGGGACAGAACTGTCACTGATGCTACCATAAGTCATTCATCCTTTTATTCCCATTGTTTTTCACAGTGCCTCGATTATAAGAGGATCTCAGTAAATGCTCATTGAACTGAACTCAACTGACTTAAGACCATGTGATTCCTTCCTATTAGGGTAGATATTTCTTGAGAAACACTTTTATAATTTAGCATATCATGAAAATTTTGATTTGCTAAACACCTCATAACTACAATTATTATTTTACTACTTTTTTATTCCTCTGGGTTTCTCATTCACGGTACGCAATGCTCTCTAGAGTGACAGATCTTGGCGTTAGTAGTTCCAAACCTCAGAGCTCTCGCATCCTCTAGCCCAGGGCAATTATACAAGCTCTTGAGATTCTGGCTGAGTCAGGAAAGTGGATGTAAGTGAAGCAGACAAGGTAGAAATGAACAGAGCGACATCTGGAGAGGACCACAGCCAGGACTCAAATTCAACTGTCTCCAGTTGACCTCCTCCCTCCTTGATCACCACTCTCCTCCAAGGCAGCACATGACGGATCATAGGACTATTCACATGGGCTGTGCTGGAGCCCTCGTCACCCTCCAGCCCCACTAGGTGGGGAACACCAAGCCATACCTATTGGTCATTTTCCCAAACACTGTGGCTAAGTTTGGATCTGATCTTGTATCCCTTGAAAATGATGCCATGTGTAAACTCTTAAGCAATCTTTTAAAATCTCTAATTTCATTGAATTTTCTATGCAAAGTTCACATACAAGAATTTTAGCTTGGCTATGACCCCTTTAATTAAATTAAAGATTGAAGGAAAATGAGAATACTAGGCGTCCAGGTGATAGAATGTTTGGGTTTAAGAAATGCACACTCTTTCCTGGATCTCTAAGATAGATTTTATGGTTTTAATCAAAAGTATAAGCTTTCAGGATAATGCTAAGAGATGGTCCATTGAACTGCATTCTTAAGATATGAAAGACAGCCAATCATTCTACAATCCTTATATTGTAAAATTTTATGTCTCAACTATAGCTAATTTTCCATCACCCAAACTCTTGGCTGGACTTCCACATTTTCTCAATAATGACTTCTCTTACTTGGCTAGTCATGTTAAATTTAGCAAAAGCTGGGATACTGATCACCTCTGCCCCAGTTCCTCCCTATGCGGTCATTTCTGATACTATCTTGGGCTTCTTTCATCATGTTGTGGCACTCCCCATCACTGTGTTCCATGTTCAGAAGAAATTGCTTACTTGGATGTCCATCCAGGTGGGCTCATCAGACCTTTTACATCGACTCACATAAATCTGGATTCTAAACCATCGGCTGCAGGAGATAGGCCTTCGTGTCCCTGCATTAACATAGCAGAGTGGAGTGTGGATTTGTTAAAATGCTTGTTGAGATGCTTCACTGTGCATGAATGTTTTATAAGTGTGAAGTGGAAACACTCCTTGTTCACAAAGAGCTATGGCTTCAGTGGAGACAGAGGCCAAGATTCCCCCTTTTTTCCTACACCTGCCACAATCAGGTCTTTTGTTTATTGCACAACGATTACATAGAGCAGGAAGAAATAGAGCGAGACAAAGTTCGAGGACTTTCAGGTGTTACCAGCAAACAAATCAGAAAAATATTCTAGGGATTACTATTGTAGCAGAGGGGGAGAGTGGTGGAATGTGGTGTGGAATGTCTATCTCACACTTGGACGTGGGAGGTGTGACCTGGTCTCTGCTTACTTCCCCCACCTTGACTCTCACAGGCGCTCCTGCCCCACGCTCAGAGCTACGTTCATGCCAACATCAGCTTACCATGGGCCTTTCATATGCCTTTTCCTCTGACTGAAACACCTTCACTCCCCTACTCTTTGCCTGGCTGATTCTACTCACCCTTCAAGTCTCAGCTTAGGTGTCACTCCAGCGGGAAGCCTTCCTTTAGCTGCCATTGCTGGGTCAGGAGACTCTCCCATGTGCCCTCTCAGTGCTCTGTGCTTACCTTTACTTGTCTTTGACATATCATTTTGAAAAAGTCAGTTATCTGCCGACTTGGTGACTACTCTCCCTGTTCACACACACACACACACACTTAGACTATTACACCCAGACACACATATACACTGGGATAGACTAGCCTATTTAGACACACCTGTGCCAGCACATACATATACACAGGCTGTGAGCACCTTCAGGACGAAGGCCGTGCCCAGCTCTCCACTGTAACCAAGATCCTTGCTCAGAGTAGGTGGTCTACAAATACCTGTTGAATAAACGTTAAATGAGGAATGAGGTACCAGAAGTATGCACCTCTTACAGTCAATGTTAAACATTTGATCAGGACTTTTCCATCCATTTTGATTCTAGTTGAGAGTCCACTGACCACAACTTGGACTTTGAAGCCCAATTACTTCTCCCCAATACCTCAAATCAGATCAAGTTGGAATGTCTATGACCAAGCAGCTGTCAAGAGCAAGGTAATTCCATCCTCTGAGTAGTTTCCATTAGAGAATCAAACAAACAAACAAATAAAAACCAAACAGTTCCTACTCCTGAGCAAACATTGTTTGTATTGATAACGGGTCCACAAGAGCATAGACAGCTCAGCATACACCAACAAGTGAAGTGCCATATTACTGCTAACTGTCCAAGATCAACCAACAGTGTAGGTAAAAGCAAAAAATATATATAAAATAACAGCATGAACTACACACAGCAACGGGGACTGAGAAACTTCAACCTCATGAAAGATGTAAATGGAGAATATATATATATACACACATATATACACACATACACGTGTACACAGATAGATGGATAGACAGACAGATGATGGGTGGATAGACAGATAGATGGATAGATAGACAAGAGAATGGAAAATGTAAAACATATTGGCAGAAGACAGCCTGTTTTATTTTTTTGAGGCTGATGACGAGATGAGCAAATTTGCTCTATAAATGTGTTTCATGATGGATAGGGAGTGAGAGCCTTTGGGTGAGGTTGGATGGAAGCTATGGAGAGAATTTAAGTAAGCAGAGAGGTCAAACATCTCATTCAAGCTCCTTTGGCAAACTTACTTTTGCTGGGACAGGGTTGAGGGGCCGTGGGTAGCAACAGCCATGCAGGCAGAGGCTGGAGTGAAAGGAGAAATCAGCTGACTTGAAGAGTGAGGAAAAGAGTGAGAATCAGCATGAGCTGACCATCCCCTTCCCTACCTCATGGCCCCGGCCTTCTCCTCAAGAAACCTTCAGGAAAGATCTTCAGTGCCATCCATTGCTTTCTGGAGTAGGAGATGTATTTCTGTTATTTTCCATGCTCGCTAAGTCTGTGCCTCAGGACCCCATATATTCTGCAAAATATTGATGATGATAATATCATCTGACATTTATTTTGTACTTTGCAAAGCATGTCCTCCCTTCATATCTCACTTGGTCTGTGTGTTTGAAGCCAAGCTGTTTCCATGCAGCACCTGAAGGCTGTGGACTGCCAAGCTCTACCTTCCTCCCTGCAACTCCCATCCCCGAGGGCCCTGACCATAATGGTGATTCTGCCATGTAGCGCCTTCCAAAGACAATGTCCCAAAGACCCATAACACAATTGATTTCCTGGACTGTATTTTCATGCTCTAAAAGAAGATTATTTTCGATAGCTCAGAATTTTCCTCCAATGCTCAGATTTTTCTCTATGAGAGAAATCTAAAGATACTTGCTACTCAAAGTATGGTCCATGGACCAGCAGCATCAGGATCACTTGGAATCTTCTTAAAATGCAGACTCTCAGGCCACACCCCAGACCTTCAGATTCAGGGTCTGCATTTTAACAAGGTCTAGGGGGTTTGTGCACTCATTAAAGTTTGAGAATCTTTGTTATAATAGTTCTACATACACAGAAATTATTTAGTATACACAAATTATTTTTTAGGTTTTGTTGATACTGCAATATTTGTCATAAGTATTTATCCCATAGATTTTTTTTGTGTGCTTCGCTAGTTTACTGAATATTAATGAATATTCTAGATGCTTTTAAACTTGCAGGGAGTTGGGGGGTGGGTTTTGTAATTGACTGTCACCCACCTCTAATACCATAAAAGACATTGATTCTGAAGCCCAGAATCTGTGACTAGGCCTAGGGAATGTCAAGAAGCAAGAGTATTAGAGAGAATTGTGGTCTATTTTTACTTATTGTTTGGGACAGATATTTTAATTCCTGGGTGATCTTGATTAATCTAGTGTTAATATATTCAGAATAATAATAATAACTAAATGAATGCAGCTTTATTTACAACAGCCAGAAGACTAGATTGTGATGGTCTGTTGTCCACACAGGCTTCATAGGACTTATAAAAAAGGGAAAAAGCTTGGGGCTGGCCTCGTGGCCGAGTGGTTAAGTTCGTGCGCTCCGCTGCAGGCGGCCCAGTGTTTCATTGGTTCGAATCCTGGGCGCGGACATGGCACTGCTCCTCAAACCACGCTGAGGCAGCGTTCCACATGCCACAACTAGAAGGACCCACAACGAAGAATATACAACTATGTACCAGGGGCCTTTGAGAAGGACCCACAACGAAGAATATATATACAACTATGTACCGGGGGGCTTTGGGGAGAAAAGGAAAAAAATAAAATCTTTTTAAAAAAAAAAAAGGGAAAAAGCCATTGTTTTTATTTGTCAGGGCGTTTACCAAAAGAATCAGGAAGAGGGGTACTTGAATATCAAATAGAACTGATAGAGTGGAAATTCATGATGGCAAATTTTGAAGCACCCAATGGAGGAGTCAAATATTGTTGCCTCTGCATATCTACACAATGAATAGTGATGAGTTATGATGGTCATGTTGGGTGGTCCAAGCAGTAGGGAGACCTTGGTGCCTTGCTTGAAGGTGGGGATCATCCAGTATACTTCTTTTCCATATCCAAGGTTCTTAGCAAAGTATTTGACACACAGAACATGCTCATTAAATGCTTTTTGAATTTAGTAACTCAAAGTCATATTTCAGAGAGTTCTGCTAATCTGTCCAGAGAAGAACTGACACATTTAAGAAACGTTTAGCTGGACACAGCTTCCAGAAGGAAAGGAGCCTCAAACCTTGGCCCTGGATATCTCCTTCTAGGCCCATCATACTGAATTTCTGGATGTAAAATGCCTAAAAATATGCCTGGCAGAGCAACAGATCAATAAATATTTGTTGAACCAGTGAGCAAGTGAATTTATCTTTTCAAATCCCTTTACTTGCCTCCCTCGTGAAGTTGAGTCCCGTTGCTGTGGCATGCCATCTTGCGCTAGGCTAGTTCCGGATACGTGGCGGAGTCCGGCAGAAGTTTCACCCGGAAACTGGGCCATTTTCTCAAAAGAAGAGCTACACAAAGGCAACCAAAAGTTGAAAAAATAAGTTCTTACTCTACACAGATATATTGCTGAGTCAAACAAAACTCACATTCTTGGAAAGTACTTTCTTGATAAAAATAGACTCTTTTTCTGATTGTAAGATATGATTGTAGGAAATGTGTAAAATATGGCAAAAGATGAGTGGAAATTGAATTTCCTCATACCCATCCCTAGGAGACAGCTATGGCTATTATTTGGATATGTTTTCTTTTCATCTTTTTTCTTATGCACATATACATTTATAAAATCAGAATCATTGCATTTCTAATTTCATATTTTTACCGTTTTATCTAACCTTGCAGCATGAAGTATTTTCCAATATTCATAAACGTTCTTTGACAATAATACCATACCGATGATGCACATATGCATACACAAAACATATTTAAACATTCTTCTAGTATAACTATTACAAATAACACTCAGATGGTTTTCCTTGTATGTAAATCTTGTCCTCATTTCTGATTATTTTCTTGGGGTAGTTTTCCAGAAAGTAGAAACAGCTTACAAAAGAAGAGCAGCAGGTGGAGTTAGAGACAGGTAGTGTTGGGCATCATTTCAGCCGCCTCTCAAGGACACAGTCTCATGGGCCTCGGGCCTTCCAGAGTCCTGGAGGTCTTGGCTCAGGACCCTCGCATCGTTGAGCTTCTTACATTCCCTGGCTGCTGAAGGAGAGAGAACCTCTCCAATATGTACTACATAAACTAAGGAAAAAAGGATAGAAAAGTATATTATTCCTTGAAAGAGAAGGTAATATATTTTCCAGGAATGTGATCTCATCCCACACATCTTTGAAGGAGTAGTGTTAGTCTGAAATCTATTCAAGTTCATAAAATGTGCTTTTTCCTCACAGCGACCTTTTGTTGGAGGTATTTGAGGTTTGTTTCTATAAATGGTTCTCACTTAAATGAGAATCTTGTTATAAAATTATTTAAAAAATCATATATTGTGTAGAGCGGCCTAGAGCAAAAGCTTGCTTTTACTAAATTTAGAAACTGCATTTGCCCTTTCTGAAATGAAATCCTTCGATCCTGATGTTAATAATAATGCAGTGCTATGTATGTATGTATATAATATAATACATATACCAATGAACATATATAATGATGTATAATTATATACACAAGTATATGGTAGTTTGCAGTTTACAAAACATTTTGCAACCGTGATCTCTTTTGACAGTCAATAATAGAACCTTAGGCATTGCAGATGTTATTTCAGTTTTGCTGATGAAAATAAGAAGGCTTAAGATTAGGTAAGTTGTCCAAGGTCGCCTGTTCAGTTCACTGGTTGCTAGGTGGTCCTGTCACCCCCTGTCACCTTCTCGAACCACCCCCTGCCCCCCCACTGCTACATGGCTTCCTTAAGATCCTTTGTGAACTTGTTCACTGATTAATCAATCTTAGTTTAAGTTTCATTTTGCAGAACATGAAGATGATTCTCTCTCCTCCTCTCATAAAGATATTTGAAGACAAACAAATTAGTCTGAAAACTGAGTACACACACACACACACGTGCACTTCCGATTTGCAGAAAGGATTTGAGGTGATTGATATCCAGAACATTAGGGGCAATAGTACCTTCACTGAAAAAGACAACAGTAAAAAAATTTTTTAACTTAGATTACAGAATCTCTACTATTTCTATATTACATTCTGCATATTCAAACTTCGGGATGATATCAAAATGAGAATTTTCGTTCTCATCAATGACATTTCAAAGATCAAAGTAGCATCAGAAAATATGAAAATGCTCTGCCTTGATAAAAATGTGAAATAAGTAGGGAAAAAAGACCCTGGCTCACCAGGCCTGGGAAGATGCAGAGGAAAAGCACCATGGGTGGAAATATAAAGTACCAACTCAGGGAGCAGAAACTGTGTGTAGACCCCCTGAAAGCTTTAACATTCCTGGATGGACCTCAGTTTCATTATCTGTAACAAAAAGCAAGCCTATTTTATGGGCTGTTATTCAGAATGTGGATGGTTTATATGAGACTGCTTTGTTAAATTATTTCAGTAATTTTACCCAGCAAAATCTTTTTAAATAGTAAACGTTGGAGAAAATTAATACACTATGAAATACACTGCAAATATAAAGTGCCATGTAAACACTTCCTGATGGGGTGATGAAAACACAGATGAGGTCTACAAATTGCCAGTTCCACCTCTGACTCAGCCACTACAGAGTGAGTTTGGCAACCGTAATCTCGCAAATTACAGTTTTAAAAAAATGAACATAGAACCCTTTCTGACAGGTGTTACCTCTCCAAGCAACACCTGATACGTTTGAGTCTCGAATAATGGTAAGACGCATTTGGCTCCTTAGCCATCAAGTCGGGGACAGACCCAACTCCCCTCGAACCACTTGCAGCCTCATGGGACAGACCGGGGCCAGCTTCCCTCAGTTCCTGACGGTCCTGAATCCTGCTGGCCTGAAAGCGTGACTCCAAGCAGGTTCCTTAGAGGCTTTCCAGATAGTGGTGACTCCAAAGGTTCTTCAGGGAAGAAGGCACACCACCAACGTTGGAGCTTGTATTTCCGTGAAGTTTGTAGCTTCCCAGATAGATCTTGCTTTAAATTTCTAGAAGGGGATTCTTTCTCCCTTTCTCCCTCCCTCCCTTCCTTCCTTTTCTTTCTTTCAAAAATAAAAAATAGCACATGGCCCGAGTGGTCATTTTGTCCCTGCTACTTGCTATAGGACCACTAGTGCCCTCTGTGGCCTGAATCTGCTAATGCGTTCTTCTTCTAGTTAAACAGGGAAACAATTTTAGTCAATATAGCAAACTAAATATCCCCCAAACAAAAAGAAAATATATATGTATTGTATATAATGTATAATATCTACACAATAAAAATATGCTATACACCATAATGTGGATATATACACAGTAAAAATAACTAAATATCCCCTAAACTACATATATAATATATACAGGGAGAGATGGGTATGTATGCATATATATATATATATATTGTTTGGGGGATGCACACACACACACATTCAATAGATCTCAAATGGGGTCTACTATAGTGGTGGGATTTTAACATTTGAGCTGGGGGACCCTTCCGGTTTGGGCTCAGTTCACACTGGGACCAACTGTCCTGCTTCCAGAGACCAAAAAACTTCCCAGAATGTGGACTTCCAGTGCGAAGCTGGCCATCCTGACTCCTGGTGCGCAGTGGGCCTGGCGTCATCAACATGGTTTGCCTCTCATCCCTTTTCTGCCCAGCAAACCCACAGGGCCTTTGTAGCCTCGCAGGCCTGTGCAGCAGTTCGAGAGCCCCTGGGAGCTGCAGACATCGCATATGCCCCTCCTTGACCAGGTTAGCCCCTTCTGGAAGCACTGCCACATTCCCCACTTTACGATTAATTTTAAACCCACTGGGCTTGCAGAATGTGGCATTTCAGGGCACTTGCTCACCCTTAGCACTACCCGCACCTCCCCCTCACCCCAGTCACTAGATCAAGTTGTAGTGTAGAGAAGGAGGGAGAAACGAGTTAAAAGACCAGTGTTTCAGCAGGCACATGACCCGTAAGGCTGCGTGTGTGTGTGTGTGTGTGTGTGTCTGCTTCCTGGCAGCTCTGGGAGCCTCTGTCGTCTTTGATATTAACTGTATCTAGATTTCTCTTGAAGAAGCATCTTGAACCCTCCTCACCACCCACCCAGCCCCCCCCCCCCCCCAGTCATCCCAACTGGATCATTAACCTTTTGGAGACAAGAAAAATAGGTCAGCAAATGTGGCTGTCCCTGGCATTGCTGGCTGCCGCAGATGAACCTAGCGGCACGGCTGTGGTGAAGGGCTGGGTTCCTCTGGTCAACATCATCCTCCACACAGATGAGCTCTCCCATCTGAGGCAAGTCACTTTCTTTAAGCCTCAGTTATTCCTGTGCGAGTGGGTATAATAAAACTTGCTCTGAGAATTGCGTGAAATCTGTGTATGCAAAGTGTTTAGCAGTGTGCCTGGCATGTAGGAAGCACTAACTCACTCTTTAACAAGGATTTCCATCGTCTGCTCACCAGAACAAAAGACTACCCCATGTGTGTCCTCTTGTCTTCCTACCTGCTTCCGTTGGTTACTCTGCAAGTAACAGGGTTGCTATGCCCCTCCTTCCTGTAAGGATTTTAAATGCTCTGTGCAAGGGAGAGATTCAATAAGATTCTGAGGAAAAATGACTCCCGTTAAGTCCAGCTCCAACTCTGTGAAGCCCCGAGCATTGGGCGCCGCCCACCTGAAAGCTTCCGGGTGAGGAGGGCTGCTCGATGCGTGCCTCCCGTGGTGCTCTGGACGTCCCCAGCACTCGCACTCTCTGCGCGTTTCCCTTACCCGTTTCTTGCAATGTGGTGAATGGGACAGCAGTCCCCCCTCCTGGGAGAAGTGGACAGCAGGTGGCCAGGCCCACGCCGGGATGCTTGGGCAGCAAGGGTTCAGCACCTGCACCCACACAAAGTAGACCGGCCCAGGGCTCACTCTGCAGTCTGCGGGAATTCCAGGATGACTTCCAGAGGCGGGACTAAGGTCAGATCTTGGGCAATGCTGTGGGAATAGATGTAAGTCAGTGAGGGGACTTTATTCCATAATCTGAATGGATGTCTTGTGCCTGAGGAGAGAAATGGAAACCAAGCCCACCACACCCCTGTGGGCCTTCCTGGGCTTGGTTTTGATGGCAGTGGAGATGGCTGCTTGACAACTTCTGTGGCTGGTTAGGGATCTCCTGGCCTCTGGTATGATGCATGGGAATTTAATGATAGGGTACAGAGAAAAAAGTTCACTCTGGTATTGCCCATGTGATCGGGGTCTCCAAACAAACCCAGTCTCTGAAAAAGAACCCATTGATCCCTCCTCTGTTTTCAAAGGCAACTTAGAAGAAACTTCTAGACATCTAAGTCATCATTTGTTTACAAGGCCCTATTTCAATTATCAGTTGGAAGCTAATGTTTCACAGACCACATGTTTAAATGCTCACCTCCCTCATTGTTGATGAAAAAGCAGAGCCCAAGATTTCCAAGCATGCCCTGGCTCTTCCAGAGGGCCAGGATGGTGGGGGGCAGGGAGCAGAGGAGGTCAGCCCTCCCTCCTTCAGGAATCTCTGAGCTTGCCGGAACCTTCCAGTGTGTGGGTGGTAGATGTATCAGCTGACAGGGGGAAGTGAGAGCGTGAAGGCGGCCACCCAAGATTTCAGGTCACCGCTGACACCCCCGACGGAGCTCAGATCTCAGTGCAGGGAGGGCACCTGCTCGCCTTGCCAAAACAAACGGGGCCCCTGCTAGGGGCACTCTGCAAAGGAAGGGGGAGCACAAGAGGCAGGAAGCGCTGGGTTTCGCTTAAACGGGCTCAAATAACCAGTTTACATTGATGCGATGTTCTTGGGCGTAGGGGGTAGAAAAAGGGCAGAGGTTCCACTCAAGATCTGGGGCCACAGAGTTCTAGAAATGAGCCGGCTGTATCTCTAGCCTTTGTTCTGGTGGTCCTCTGCCGACAGGATTTCCAACCTCTCTTTGTTGTCTTTAGGCCCGAGAATCCATCTGGTTTTGATTCAGGTGGCCTCAGGCTTGCCTCAGAGGTGAAAAGGGTGCGTACTTAAATTGAATTTCTCATAAATTTCAAACCAGAAGAATCCCAGTCTTCTCACACAAAGCCTGTTCTCCTTGGCCAGCCCCTGGCCCGTGAAGCCTGGCACAAATCAGTTTCACCTGTTTGGCTAAATGAGCACATGTTAACCTAATGAATGGGACTCGTGCAATCAGATAGTTTCTGCATGTGTTCTAATGGAGAGAGAATGGAGTGGATGACCACTTGCTGACCTCCCGTCACTCCTCTTCCTGGTGGGGGACAGTGGTTCTGAGGCCTGATAGGTCAGGTATGAGTCCTTGGACCAGTCTCAGATTGGGTAGTTCTGAATACGCAATAGAGTCCTATATCCCAGCTGAATATTCTTTGGGGAGAAGGAAGTTTTGTTTCTACAGTTATGCGCCGCATAACATGTTTTGGTCAAGGATGGACTGCATATAACGATGGTGGTCCCATAAGATCAGTCCCATATAGCCCAGGTGTGTAGTAGGCCGCACCATCTAGGTTTGTGTAAGTACACTCTGTGATGTTCACACAATGACGAAATCGCTTAACAACCATTTCTCAGGTGTCCCCATCATTAAGTGACACATGACTGTGGTTGTGGTGAGGGGGCAGGCACATCTGAGTTTAAGCCATTAAATTAAAATTTCCCTTGACTGGTGCCTGGAGGCTGCTGGATCAGGTAGCAAGCCTTCAGATGAAAAATGTCTGGATTTTTTCCCCTTGTTTCAGAGGTCAAGCTTTGAAAACAGCAGCCGTGTCCTCAAGCGGGGTGAGGAAGCAATGAGTTGGAGTCTCTTGGCAGGATGTATGGGCACGCTGGCACAACTGCTTAAAATATTCCTGTATATGTGGTTATTCCTATATCTAGGTACTATGTGGGCATCCTTGGGTACTGCAATTTGTCATCACAGTTACTTTTTCTTATTAAAAACCACAGATCAAATGAAAGAACAGAAATTGAATCCTCTAAAAGAGGAATCGGCAAACTGTGGCTGGTGGGCCCATCCAGCCCACAGCCTATTTTTACCTATAAAGTTTTATCGGAACGTACACACACCACTGCGTATGTATTGTCTACAGCTGCTTTCTCAAGGGCAGCGTCAAGTAGTTGTGATAGAGACACAAAGCTGAAAATATTTACCATCTGGTCCTTTACAGGAAAAGTATGCCAGCCCCGCTCTAAAATGTTGTGGTTCTGTTTTCCCTCAGGTGAAGGCTTCCTTTAGTTAAAGGGTGATGTTCTCCACACTGACCCAGGAGACGAGAGACCCCAATGACAGAAGCACTTGAGAAAGTGGTTAAGCACAGCTGTTTAATGAACTCAGGGGAGAGTTTGAGAGTAGACTTAAGCTTCCACTTGTTTCGTCCTTGTAAAAAATGCCCTCCTTTAAACCCCAGGGATTCCTATGTGCACGAGGATGTTGAAAATACAGGAGACTTCATATCATGGAAAATCTCGTTGACAATTCTTACTTCTTGAGCTTAATTTCCTCTGTCTCTCATTGTGGTCTCCTTATTCCACAGATCCTGGGCTGCTCCCAGTACAGTCCTGTCTCCCTTCACGTTACAACATGGCAGATCCTGCCTGGGACGCAGCAGCAGTTACATTGCAGATACCAGCCACAGATGAAACTACAGAATTGGGTTTTTTCCCAGTGTGATCTGGTGTGGTAGCCATGTCTGATAAGGTAAATGTCAATATTTCTAAAATTCCGATTCCTTATCTCCACCTAATCCATCGTCTCTCTCTTTTCAAAATGAAGCTTTAGGTTGTAGCCACACGGTATAAATTAATCTAACACAGACAGCAAAGCTCTGTTGTGGTTGGAATGTAAGGGAGGGGGTTGGGAATTAAAGAACATCTGAGTTCCATGCCATTGCTGTGCTTACCTGACGGTGTCACAGACTGAGTTTGCTCTAATAGAACATTTTTAATTTTCATTTATTTTTTTTTTGAGGAAGGTTAGCCCTGAGCTAACATCTGCTGCCAATCCTCCTCTTTTTGCTGAGGAAGACTGGCTCTGAGCTAACATCCATGCCCATCTTCCTCTATTTTATGTGGGACGCCTGCCACAGCATGGCTGGATAAGCAGTGCGTCCACCTGCACCCAGGATCCAAACTGGTGAACCCCGGGCCGCTGAAGCGAAACGTGTGAACTTAACTGCTGCACCACCGAGCTGGCCCTCTAATACAACATTTTTAAAAGTCATCCTGCTATTTGATCTTTCTCCTTCTTGCTAGAATCATATTTTATGATCTTCAGGTAGAAAAAAGTTATATACGTACACGTGTGTGTGTTATATATGTATTTTATATATGCTTTTTATATACATACACATATATAAATTCAAAACTGTAAGAGTATATGAGACGTGCCCTCCTAATCTCTCGCTCCACTCAGCCCCAGCTTGAAACCAGAGTGCTCCCTCCCACTCTGTGCTCACACAGAGCTCCTAGGACAAATGAGACCAGACCTCTGTTTGCAAGAACAGATATCTGCTTTCCAGTTCGGATAAATTAGTCCCTGTAAGGCAAGATAAAGGTACATTTTCTGATATTGACTCAACCTATGCTACTGTTACTTTCCTTTATTCATGACACGGGGTCCACTTGACGGGAGGAGAGGAATCTGCACCCCTTCCATACTTCTCACAAAGTGCGCTTAATCGGCTCTCCATGAGCATTTGGTGAATGGATTAGTGAGAGAGCAACACACCAGGGTTTGAAGAAGCCTTAAAGGGCCTTTGTCCTGGGCCCTCGCTCCTCATCACACCACGAGGCGCTCTCTCCCAGCTTTGAAGGGCGGCGGGTCTTCTCTCACCACATCAGTGCAGACCTGCGCGGCTTCCGCCTGCACCCCGTCTGGTCTCTTCCAGTTGTCATCACGTTATCATCTTAGGCAGTAAAGCTGTTAGCCTTCTTTTATGAGGAATAATCAAACTCCATAGCTCCTGCCCGGGGAGCAGAAAGCAGATGGTGCTGCAAGGAGAGAAGGGCTGGGAGCCGAGGGGAGACCCTGGGTGACGCGGCAGTTAAAACATCCCCAGCAGTTATTTCATGAATTATTCTTGCACTCAAGTAAAAGCAAAGCCCGAATTCCTATTCAGAAAAATATCAATCCATTCCCGAAGTCAACCACGCTGGATAACGTCTGGAAAGTGCTCAAAGCTAGGTAAAAATCTTGGAATTTCTGAGTTTTCAGACACGCACTGGATGGCTTTTTCCAACTTTGTCAGCCTCTCTGGAGGTGGGAGTGTGTCATCAAGGGCCTTTCAAGGTTTTCACGTGAAAAAGCTGCTTGAAATGATACTATCTCCACAGGAAAAACAGATCTGGGCAAGGATCAGCCATTTGAAGTTCTGATTTCAAGAGGAAAGTAGAAGGAAGCGTGGAAAAAAAAGAAGGCGTCTGACTCAGGACGAATGTGAAATTCTTGTGTGACTTGGCTCACATTTTCCTTCAGTAGACAGACTACAGCGTGATTCTGGGTTCATTCTGTGACAAAGAGACCACACAAAACAAAGAAGGGGCAGTGCTGTGAACGGGGCTGTTGCTCTTGATAAGCTCTCTGGGGTACGATTTCAAGGAGTAAGTTAATGGCCTCGCTGCAAGAGTCCCAGGGGTCCTTGAAGCCTGACCCCAAAACTTGAACTCTACCTGAACTGATTTTTTCATTTTTTTCCTTTTTGAGGTTTGAAAACATTGAATCAACTCTCCTCCCGGGACATTTGATTTCTGTGCACTTGCGGGCTCCATCTGCGGGAAGAAGTGCCAAAACCGCGCTGGAAAGGCTGCCCCAGAGGCATTTTTCGTCCGACTGGAAGCAGCAGGTAACAGAAATCTTAGGAGACAGCTCGTTCTCAAGAGATTTTCCTGTCCAGTTTTGCTGACCAAAGCATTCCCCTGTTTTGAATAAGCCTTGAATTAGTAACAAAGTGCACTTTGAGACCCTGCTTCTTGGTTCCAACTGCAATTAAAGTGCTTGGAAGCCCTAGGCCCTACTCTCGGGCTTTGCCATCCCTGGTTTTGTCCCTGACTTAAGTGCTCCCTGGACTCCTGAAAGCATTGAGCTTCCCTTCCAGAAACACCGGACTATGGTTGGGTAAATCATCTAAATGCTTTCAATTCAAGTCAGTGAGCATTTATTCAGCATTGACAATATTCTCATCAGATGCTTAGAGCTATGGATGGAGCCTGATACCCCTCAGTTCAAGGGACTTAGTCTAGTAGAAAATGCAGACACACTTTCAAATGATCCTGTAACACTAACAGCTCACATTAAGTACAGTGGGAACACAGAGATATGGTGGAGATGCATCAGAAGTTAATAATGGCTTATTTTTTAAACAGACCACACAAAGTTCTTTGCCCCAAATGCCAGTTGTTTTAGGGAGTAGTTTGTTTTGTTTTATTTAAACGGTCTAAATGTATAGACCGGGGAGTGCTGAGTCATTTAATGGATTGGTGGTTGCTCTCTGGAGCACTGTGTTGAGAAGGATTCTGAAGTTGTATTTGGTCTCAACGGGAAACAGTGATGGGATTGATTGGTTGTCCTTGATGCTTAGTGTGGAGGCCGGAATAGCATGTGCGCCATAGACGTGCCAACTTGACGCGGATACAGCCCACGTGTGACTCAGCTCAGAGTTAAAGCACAGCTCAACACGTATATTGGCCCTGACTGTGAACTGCAGCCGAGTCCCTGTGTGACAAGAGCCTTCCTACACTGATTTGTGTGCCGTGTGAGTCAGATGGTAGTCCCTGAAATATAAAAACGACATGGAAGAGAAGTCAGAGACAACAACACATCAGAATATCGCTGTCCATCTAGATCCCACTCTGATTTTACAAAGGGTCTCTCCTGCGTGCTTACTTTATCTCGAAGAACAATACAAACGAATCCTTCCCACAGCATTGCTGTGCACGAGCTGCGGCCTGTCAGTGCATCTCCATGGGATTACTCGTGAGCTTCAGATTTACCAAACAAGAAGTGAGGATTCTGAGTGGAAATCACAGTATCCACCTAGAGGAGGGGCCCATGTGTACTGATTGAGAAATGAAATTCCCAAGGAATTTGGGAAGATTGCAGGCCCAGCAGCGCTGTCCTGATAGCTGGTTATCAGACAGCTTCTGCTGGTGATCTACAGGAACATATTTCTCATCCTGAGCGCTCCAAAGAGAAAGTGGCTTTCCACGACTAGAGCGCGGAAAACTGTCTGGGTATTTTGGGGATAATTCTTATGAAATTAAAGTTCTATTAAAGTAAAACATATTGCTAGTTAGATTTCTGTCTGCTTTGCAGCATTTATTTCACACATCTTGGAAGAGAAAATTGGCCTACTGGAATTGGATGTTGGATATAGCATTTCTTCAACATCAAGAAAATGACACACATTATTTTAATTGTTTACCTTGCAAAGAATTTTTAAACAGCCTTACAAAAATGTTTTCCTTGCTTCACTCCCCAGTGAGTTAAAAATGCACACGTGGGTGCGGCTTGGCATACTCTCTAGCGGTCCCAGCAGACAGCACGGGATGTATAATGTGATTGTTGAAGAGTGGGGGACTGCTTTCCTTTGGAGTATGCAAAATGATCCTTTTCATTTTTAACTAATTCCTTCAAGCAAGAGCACTTCCCGCCCACAAATGTTGCCTAATTGAGGGACATGGAAAAAGAATGAAGAGAGAAGCCTCGAACACAGAGTGCTTGCTGCTCCCATTGAACACTAATTAACTGTTGTTGTCAACAAACGAAAGTGCACGTGGGGTTACATTTTCCAGAGTCCTTGCCTGGGCCCACACGGGGTGCGGAACTTGTTGCTCCAGGCTTCGAATGGTGGTGGGAGCGCAGTTGCAACCAGCAGGAACTCTTGCTCACACGCTCCCGTGCAGTAAGGGCGGTGTGCTCCAGCATTGGCTTGCGGCTCTACAATGAGATGCTTTTGTACTCCAATTATATTGCGGTGGATCAAACATTACAAAATAAGCCTCAAATAGGCGTTTAGCCTAACCGAAAACGAAAGCATATGTTTGAATGTCCAGACACAGTGGTCATATGTTGACACATTGAACTACACGGGCTGTTCCTACCACGTTTGGGGTTTGCTACAGGCACAAATTGTAAAGAAGGCAGAAATTTGGTGTTGACACATTCTCGACTCTCTTGTATATCTTTTAAAAATGTGTTAAAGCTCTGGTCCTCTGCTTTTCCATCCAGTGAGAGCCATCTTTCCCATTCTGCTCTCCCTCACCTTTAAGCCATTCTGTGTTCCAATCCATAGGGGCATAATCATGACATAAAGAGATGGTTGGATGGGGGATTCTTTTATTCCTTGGTTATTCAAATATTTGGCTACCTTTTGGATGCTGGCTCTGAGCCAGGCATTAGGGATGCAGTGCTAAGTAAACCAGACCTGGTCCCTGCTTCCAGGCTGTGTAGTGAGGGACACAGACATCAATCAAATAATTGCAAGAATGACTTTGTAATTAAAACCACAGTCAGTATTGTGCTATGAAGTAGAGGTGTTCTCAAAGCTTGTGGTGGACTGGTTAACCTTGTCTGAGTGAGGGAAACAGGTGAAGGCGGGGAGTCCGGGAAAACTTCTTGGCCTTGACGATACTTGAGCCAAGGTCTGACAAAGAGTAACTAAATGAATTGAGGAAGGAAGAACATTTCCACATAAACAGGGTTTGCCTGGGTCTTAGGGAGTTCCCAGGGTCCAAGATTTTCAGTGCTAACACTGGGACCATCCCTGACCACTTACACATAAGGGTACAGAGCGAGCGAAAACACCATTGCAGACAGGAGCATGGAGCGTTTACGGAATGGACAGAAGGCTGCGGTTGCTGGGAACAGCTGGCAGCACCTCACCTTGGAGGAGACCCAATGAGAGAGACATGGGCCAGGCCACTTAGAGCCTTGAAGGTCATGTTAAGATCTCTATCCGAAGAGCAATGGAAAGTGTTTTAAGCAAGTAAATGACAGGGTCAGGTTTACCTTTCAAAAAGCTCACTCTAGCTAGAATATGGAGACCATTACCAGGCAAAGTTCAGAAATCTTTTCCTCAAGTAGAGCTAGCTGTGGTCCTTTGGCAGTGGTGTGCTAGCAAACGTTTCACAACTGGCTTTCTGGGTGCTTGGGAGCGGCGAGTGGTGGAGAAACCCTGATTGCTAGCATTTGCCAGTTTCCATGGTGTGATGCTCCTGCTGCGGTGGGTTTTAAGCTACCAACATGATGTCACTGAGTGCAGAGTTGGGGAGAGAAGCCATGGGGAATCTAAGAGCCACGCTAGTCCCTTCCCTTCCTGAAAAACTAAAGGGACTGTTCAAACAAAATCTTAATCAAATGGCCAATAAATTTAAGCCTTTCCCCTGGTCCCTGAGAAATTCTGATACAGGAGAGGGTTTTAAAACCCTTCTGCTACATAATGTGAAAATGTAATAGGCATGGCCAGGATTGCTCAACTGAATCTGGAGACTCCCAATGACATGAAAAACATAGAACACTGGTAGAAATGTAAAAACCACATTAGGTTAATAAAAGTCTCTTTAGAAACCATGAAAACATTTCTACAGCCTTCTGTGTTGCAGAATGTCTGTGAGAGAACTGAACGCCAAGACCAATGTGATACTCTGACGTTACTAAGGTTTCTCCTATCTTGACTCACAGGTTGAGAGGTTTTGGAATTCTAACCAGCATATTAAAAATAAAACAAAAACTCCACGAAACTCTAGGCTCAGAATGTTGTGTGCCTATGGCCTTGCAAAGGAGAGAGGCATGCATCACTTTAACTCTGACAACCAAAGTTGTAGAGATCCAGGCACAGGGTCAAGCAAATCTGCGTTTCTTGAGGACATGGATCATTTCTTATTCACTTTTGCATCCATAGTGCCTGAGCTTGGGTCAGGTTCAAAGTTGAAGTTAAAAAAAAAAGGATAGATATATAGATAGATAATTTGTTACCTCACATAAAAAGATATGTCTTTATGATTAACTTTGTCATCATCTGTCCATTAGAAGCTATCTTATTGGCTGATCTTTAATATAAAGAAGTATGAGCCTTTTGGAAAAGGATAGCTGATTAGCTTTTTTCTTTTAATTTAAATAAATTTTTTGTTACAGAATAGATGTAGATGCACAGAAAAGTTCTGAATATAGTACAGAGTTCCCGTATAATCCACATCCAGTTTCCCCTTTATTAACTGCTTACAATAATATGGTACATTTGTTGCAATTAATGAACCGATGCTGATACATTAGTATTCATTGAAGTCCATAGTTTACTCAGATTTCCTTAGTTTTTACCAAATGTCCCTTTTGTGTTCCAGGATCCCATCCAGATCGCACGTTACATTTAGTCATAATGTCTTCTCAGGCTTCTCTTGACTGTGACAGTGTCTCAATTTTTCTTGTTTTGGATGACCTTGAGAGTTTTGAGGAGCTCTGGTCAGATATTTTAGTTCTTATTTTCAAGAAAGTCCTTTTGATTGGGATCTAACACATTTCTGCTGATTAGACCGGATAACTCCAGTGTTCTGAGCAGGAAGACCACAGAATTAAAGGACCATTCTTATGACATCCAGGGTACATACTGTCAACACGAGTCACCACTGTGATGTTGACCTTGCCATGTTTGTCATCCTCTCTTCTGCAGTTTCTCTATTGGCTGCCCTTTCGGTTCTGGACTCTTCGGAAGGAAGTCACAGCGCACAGCCCACACTTACGGCATGAGGAGCTACGCATCCTCTCCTTGAGAGTGGAGTCTCTGCATAACTTATTTGGAATTCCTCTGCATGAGCAATTAGTCTTTTCTCCCCCAATTATTTATTTATTCAGTCATATGTCTATATCCATGGACTCATGGATATTTCTTTTACACTTTGGGTTCTAATCCAACGCTACTTTGTTTATTTTGTTTTTCAAATTGTTCCAGAATTTGACCACTGGGAGTCCTTTCAGTTGGTTCCTGAGTCCCTTTGACATATTCCCATCACTAGGGGTTTTATTTCTGAGGACTTCATCACTTTCTGACACTACAAGATGCTCCAGGATCATCTGGTGTATTTCCTACTCCAGTCCCAGAATCAGTCATTTCTCCGAGGAGCAGTGGTTTACTTTATTGGAGAATGATATTAGAAACCAAGATCTAGATACTAGGGGTGCTCATTGCTTCTGGGATGTTACTTCTTCTGACCCTCTCAGTTAACAGAGCAAGGAAATATCTATGGTATATTAACCTGTGCATACACGCAAATCTCTAAATATTTCTCTCTATATGTATAGCCATGTGATCTATATTAATCAAAACGTGGGTTCATACTAATGTCTCCAACTTTAATCTGTTACCACATGGGTCATTTTAACATCCTCTCCTTGGTTGTCTATAACCTGCACTCCAATAGTAAGAAATCTGGTTCTCACCATCTATCATCCATTTTCTTTTCTTTTCTTTTCTTTTTTTTTTTGAGGAAGATTAGTCCTGAGCTAACATCTGCTGCCAATCCTCCTCTTTTTGCTGAGGAAGCCCGGCCCTGAGCTAACATCCATGCCCATCTTCCTCTACTTTATATGTGGGATGCCTACCACAGCATGGCTTGCCAAGCAGTGCCATGTCTGCACCTGGGATCTGAACTGGCAAACCCCAGGCCGCCGAAGCAGAATGTGCACACTTAATCACTGCACCACCGGGCTGGCCCCCGTCATCCATTTTCTTAATTGTTCAGCTCCAGAATACATATATAGTAGTTTCAGAATTGTTTACCCACATCTTCATTGGAAACAACTTCATCAGCTAGAGTACAGTGCTAAGTGCAGTTCCTTTCACCGTTAGTCTTACATACTCCATTCATTTTCAAAGTTATTTAGATCAGAATCCTTTCCCCTAACCCGCTCTGTGAGGTTGTTTCGTACCTTTGTAATAGAGTTAGATTCTTTTGTCAAAGTCTGCATTCCATCCTAGTCCCTAAACAACAAAATTATTTTTCAAATTTGCATAGCTTAAGGTTCACTCTTTCTGCTGTGAAATTCTGCAAGTTTTGACAAATACATAGTGTCATTGTTCACCAGGATAGTTTCTCCACTCTCAAACAATACTGTTTCACCTATTTATCTCTCTCTCTACCCAAACCAATAATCTGTTTACCATCTCTATGGTTTTGTGTTTTCCAGAATATCATAAAAATCGAATCATACAGTATACAGCTTTTTAAAACTGGCTTCTTTCACATAGAAATATGCATTTAATTTCTTCCATGTCTTTTCTTGGCTTGACAGCTCATCCTTTTTATCCCTCAATAGTATTCCATGGTATGGATGCACCACAGTTTGTTTATCCATTCACCTACTGAAGGACACCTTGGTTCCTTCTAGTTTGGGGAAGTTATGAATAAATCTCCTATGTAATCATTCACATGCAGATTTTGGTGTAGGCATAAGTTTTCAAATCAGTTGGATAAATACCTAGGAGTGCAACTACTAGATCATATGGTAAGACTGCTTAGCTTTGTAAGAAACTGCCAAACTGTCTTTCAAAGTAGCTGTACCATTTTGCATTTCTATCAGCAATGAATGAGAATTTCTTTTGCTCTGCATCTTCGCTAGCAGTTGCTGTGGTCAGTTTTTGGATTTTATCCATTCTAATAGGTGTAAAGTGGTATCTCATTGTTTTAATTTGCATTTCCCTAGTGACAAATGATGCAGAGCATTTGTTCATATGCTTATTTGCCATGTATATATTGTCTTTGATAAAATGTCTGTTCAGATCTTTTGCCCATTTAAATTGGGTTGTTTGTTTTGTATTGTTGAGTTGTCATAGTGCTTCTATGTTTCGGATACAAGTTCTTTATTGGATGTATGTTTTGATATATCTTCTCCCAGGAGTTGACTTGTTTTTTCTTTCTCTTAAGCGTGTCTTTTGCAGAGAAAAAGATTTTAATTTTAATAAAGTCCAACTTAACAAATTTTTTCTTCCATGGATCATACTTCAGTGTTACATCTGAAAACTCACCAATTTGAAGTCACATAGATTTTCTCCAATTTTTTTTTCAAGAAGTTTTATAATTTTTCATTTTCCATTTAGGTCTATGATCCATTTTGAGTTAATTTTTTTATGATGCATGAGGTCTGTGTTTAGGTTTTATTTTTTGCATACGGACATCCAAGTGTTCCAGAATCGTTTGTTAAAGAGATTATCCTTCACTGAATTGCCTTTGCTCCTTTATAAAAAATCACTGGACTATATCTGTGTAGGTCAGTTTCTGGGTTCTCTATTCTGTCCCACTGATAAATATATATACATTTGTCCTCTGGCCAATATCATGCTGTCTTGATTATTGTAGGTTTATAGTAAGTCTTGAAATTAGGTAGTTGTGTCCTCTAACATTGCTCTTCTTCTAAAGTATTGCATTGGGTATTCTAGGTCTTTTGCCTTTCCTTGGTCTTTTGTCTTTCCATAAAATTCCATATGAATTTTAGAAGCAGTTTGCCAATATATACAAAATAGCTTGCTGATATTTTGATTGAGATTGCATTAAATCTATAGATCAAGTTGCAAAGAATTGATATCTTAACAATATTGTTTTCTAATCCATGAATATGGAAAATCTTTCCATTTATTAGATCTTGTTTGATTTCTTTCATCAGTGTTTTTAGTTTTCTGTGTATAGATCCCATACATATTTTGTTAGACTTATACCTAAGTATTTCATTTTTTGTGCTATTGTAAATAGTATTGTTTTTTCAATTTTAATTTTCAATTGCTTGCTGGAGAGAAGCAGTTGACTTTTGTATATTGACCTTTCATCCAGAAAACTTGCTATACTTGTTTATTGGTTTCAGGAGCATTTTTGTAGATTCTTTGGGTTTTGCTATATAGACAATCAAATGATCTGCGAATAAAAGCAATTTTGTTTTGTTTCCAATGTATATGTATTTTATTTCTTTTTCTTGTCTTATTTCACTAGCTAGGATTTCAAGTTGGATTTCCATGTTGAATAGGAGTGGTGAGAGAGCACTCTCTTTTACCTTGCCCTGGTACGGATTTATGGGGAAAGCATCTAGTTTCTCACAATTAGGTATTATGTTAGCTCTAGAATTTTTTTTGATGTTCTTTATCAAGCTGAGGAAGCATCCCTTTAGTCCTAGCTTGCTGAGAGTTTTTCAACCATGAATGCATTTTGGACTTTGCCAGGTGCTTCTCTGTGCTGATTGATACTATCACATGATTTAGCACTTTGATGTGGTGAGTTGCACCAGCTGCATTTTGGATACTGAATCAGTCTTGCACACCTGGAATAAATCCCACTTGATCATGGTGCATAATTGTTC
This sequence comes from Equus caballus, assembly GCF_041296265.1. NCBI lineage: Eukaryota > Metazoa > Chordata > Mammalia > Perissodactyla > Equidae > Equus > Equus caballus. The sequence goes on from NC_091703.1 coordinate 4,604,712, forward strand.
TTATACATTGTCAGATTTGATTTGCTAATATTTTGGGGGGATTTTTGCGTCTATGTTCATGAGATATTGGTGTGTAGTTTTATTTCTTTATCTTCTCATTATTTTACTTAGGAATAAGGTAATGCTGGCCTCAGAATGAGTTAGGAAGTGTTTCTACTGTTGCTTGTAGGTATAATTTACTCTTATTTCTTAGTTTCTATAGGTGGAATCTTAAGTTATTGATTTTAGCAATTTCTTCTCTTCTAATGTATATATTTTATGCTATTCCTCTCAGCACAGCTTCCACGACATCTTACAAATTTTGTATTTTCATATTCATTTTCATTTAGTTCAAAATATTTAAAAATTTCTCTTGAGACCTCTTCTTTAACCCATGGGTTATTTTATTAATGAGTTCTTCAATTTTCAAGTATTTAGGGACTTTTCCAACTATTTTTCTGTTGCTGACTTCTAGTTTATTTCCATTGTGGTCTAAGAATGTGCTATTTCTATTCTCTTAAATTTGTTAAAGAGTAATTTGTGGCCCAGAATGTGGTATACCTTGGTGAATGTTCCATGTGAATTTCAGAAGAATGTGTATTCTGCTATTGTTAGATGGAGTCTTCTATAAATGTCAATTGCATCAAGTTAATTGATAGTGCTGTTCAGTTCATCTATATCCTTACTGATTTCTGCCTACTTGGTTGATCAATTACTGACAGAAGACTGTTAAAGTCTTCAACTATAACAGTGTCTTTGACTATTTTTCCTTTAAGTTTTGCCTATTTGCCTTGAGCATTTTGATGTACTTTTGTTAGGTTCATGAACTTTTAGGATTGTTACATCTTCTCAGAGAATTGACCCTTTTATCATCATATAATGCTCCTCTTTGTCCCTGTTAATCTTCTTGTTCTCAAGTCTGCTTAGTATGAAATTAAAATGGTTACTTGAGTTTTCTGTTGATCAATGTTAGCATGGTATATCTTTCCCTATCTTTGAACCTATTTGAGTCTAAATTTAAAGTGGGTTTCTTATACACAACATATATTTTGGTCTTGTTTTTATCCATTTTGACAACCTCTATCTTTAATTGGTGTTTTTAGACCATTCATATTTGAAGTGATTATTGATATAGTTGGATCAATATCTGTCATGCTTGTAACTGTTATATTCATTACATTTGAACTTTGTGCCCCTGTTGACTACATTTTTTTTCCATTTAACAAAGGAGAAGGCTCTGGGTGTATTTTAACGTGATTGCTCTTCCCCTCCCTGTGCCAGAGCCATGATGGGATCTTTCTTAGATCTTCATCTTGAAAAACTGGTAGGATTCTTAGAGAGAAAATCCATGAAAGTGTGGTGGCCAACCTAAGACTGTGACACCCAGGAGTTTCTCGCTCTTATGCTAGTTAACACTCAGCCTCCAGTAATTCATCAAAATTACTATTTCAGTGTTTCTACTAGTTTAAGGCTTCAGCAGCTTTTGCTCTGGTAAGCAGATCTTGGCTGTTTCTCTGGATGTGCCTATTGGGGTGGTGGTTTACTCAAACCTCTGATGGGTCCAAGAAAAGTGACTGATTTTTAGTTTGTTTAGCTTTTTCTTGTAATGGTGGGAATGATGACTTCTTAGGTCTTTATATGTCAGAGCTAAAACTGGAAATCCTGACTTGTTTTTATTTATTTAATTAAAATTTTTATTTTGGGACAATTGTAGATTCACACATGGTTGCAAGAAATAATATAGATATCCCATGTACCTTTTGTTCAGTTTCTACCAGTGGCAACATCTTGCAAAAATATATACAGTCATGTGCTGCATAATGACATTTCAATCAATGATGGACCTCATATATGATGGTGGTCCCGTAAGATTAGTATCATATAGCCTGGGTGTGTGGTAGGCTATACCATCTAGGATGGTATAAGTACTCTCTATGATGTTTGCACAATGATGAAATTGCCTAAAGATGCATTTCTCAGAATGTATTCCCATGGTTAAGTAATACATGACTGTAGTGTAATATTACGACCAGGATATTGACATTGATAGTGTTGGATACAGAGTATTTTCATCTCCACAAGGATCCTTCATGTTGTCCTTTTATAGCCACACCCACTCTCTCCCCCTACCCTCACTGATCCCTGGCAACCAGGAATCAGTTCTCCATTTCTATATCTTTGTCATTGTAAGAATTTTATATAAATGGAATCTCATAGTATGCAAATTTTTGAGATTGGATTTTTTACTCACTATAATTCTCTAGAGATTCATCCAAGTTACTGCAAGTATCAATAATTGTTCTTTTTAATTGTTGAGTAGGATTCCATGGTATGGATGCACCACGAAATTGTTTAACAATTCACCCATTTAAGGACATCTGTGTTGTTTCCAGTTTGAGCTTATTATAAATAAAGCAGTGTGAACATTTATGTACAGGTTTTTGTGTGAACATAAGTTTTCATTTCTCTGAGATAAATGCCCAGGAGTGCAATTGTTGGGTTGTATGGTAGTTGCATGTTTAGTTTTTTAAAGAAATTGACAAATTGTTTTCTAGAGTATCTGTACTATTTTGTATTACCACCAGCAATGTATGATACAGTTTCTTAGCATTCTCACTGCATCTGGTGTTGTTACTATTTTTTATTTTGGCCGTTCTGATGGTAGTGTGGTGATGTCTCATTATGGCTTTAATTTGCATTTCTCTAATGGTGGTGTTGTTGATGTCAAATGCCTTTTCATGAGCTTATTTGCCATCTATATCCTCTTTGGTGAAATGTCTGTTCACAGCTTATGTCCAGTTTCTAATTGGATTGCTTATTTTTTTTACTGTTGAGTTTTGAGAGTTCTTTATAGACGCTAGTCCTTAATCAGATGTGTGGTTTACAAATATTTTCTTCCAGTCCGTAGCTTGTATCTACACTCTTTTAAGAGGACTTTCACATAGCAAAAGTTTTTAGTTTTGATGAAGTCCAATTTATCATTTTTTTTTTCATGGATTGTGCTTTTGTTGTCAAGTCTAAGAACTCTGCCTGTACCTAGTTCCTGAAGATTTTTCTTGTTTTTTTCCAAAAATTGCATAGTTTTACACTTAAATCTGTTATCTATTTTGAGTTAGTTTTTGTAAAAGATGCGAGGGTTAGGTCAAGGTTCCCTGTTTTGCCTATGGATGTCTACTTACTTGCTTTAGCACTTGTTGTTGAAAAGGCTGTCTTTCTTCCATTGAATTGCTTTTGCACCTGTGTCAAAAATCAGTTGGGCATATTTGTGTGAATCAGCTTCTGTGTTCTCTGTTCTGTTCCATTGATTTATGTGTGTATCCTCCCCTCATACCACAGTCTTGATTACTACAGGTATATAAGGAGTCATGAAATTGAGTGGATTAATTTCTTGTTTATTTTTCTTTTAAAAATTGTGTTTAGCTATTCTAATTTCTTTGCCTTTTCATATAAATTTCAAATAAGCTTATCTATGTCTAAAAAAAGTCTCCTGGAGATTTTGTAGGAATTCCATTAAACCTGTGTATTAGTTTTCTATCGCTGCTGTAACAAATTACTGCAAACTTAGTGGCTTAAGACAGCATGAATTTATTCTCTTACAGTTTTGGTGGACAGAGTCTGAAATCAGTTTCACTAGGCTAAAGTCGAAGTATCAACAGAGCTGGTTTCTTTTGAAGGCCCAGGGGAGAATCTGTTTCTTCGCCTGTTTCAGCTTCTAGCCACTGTCTGCATTCCTTGGCGTATGGCTGCTCCCTCCATCTTCAAAGCACATTGCTCCAACCTCTTGCTTCCGCCATCACATCTCCTGCTTCCCTTCTCTGTCAAATATCCCTCTCACTCCCTCTTAAAAGAACTTTTGCGATTACATTTAGGACCCACAAAATAATCCAGAATAATCTCCCAATCTCAGTATCCTTAGCTTAATCACATATGCAAAATTCCCTTTTCTATATAAATTAACATTCACAGGTTCAACAATTAAGAAATGGATATCTTTGGGGACTTTATTCAGTTTTACTACAAATATCAACTTGGGGAGAATTTCTTCTTTAACACGTTAATGTGGTGGATCACACTGATTGATTTTTGAATATTTAACCAGCTTTTATGGATGAATTCTATTTGCTAATATTTTGTTAAGGGCTTTTTCATGTATATTCCTGAAGGATATTGATCAGTATTTTTTTATGTACTCCCTGTTTCTGGTTTTGGTATCAGAGTAATACTAGCTTCATAAGATGAATTGGGAAGTATTCCTTCTTCTACTTTCTGGAAGAGCTTGCATGGAATTATGGTCAATTCTCTAGACACCTGGTAGAATCCTCCAGTGAAAGCACCTGGACCTAGAGATTTCATTTTGGAGAATTTTTAAATTATGAATTCAATTTCCTTAGTTATATGACTATTCAAATTATCTATTTTATTTTGGATGAGTTGCAGTAGTTTGTGTTTATCAGCAATTGGTCCATTTCATCTACATTGTCCAATTTATGAATTTCAGCATTACCTCATTATCCTTTTGATGGCTGTAGGATCTCCAGTGATAATCCATGTCATTTCTGAAATTGGTAATTTGTGTCTTCTTTCTTTTTTCTTTGTAGTTTTTGTCAACATTATTGATCTTTTCAAAGAACCAGCTTTTTGTTCCATGGAGTTTCTCAATTTTTTGTTTTCAATTGTATTGATCAGTGCTCTTATCTTTGTTATTTCTTCCACCTGCTTGTTTTGTGTTTATTTTGCTTTCTTTTTCTAGATTCTTGAAGTGGAAGCTTAGATTATCAATTTGAGATTTTTCCTCTTTTTTAATTTAAGTACTTAGTGATATAAATTTCCCTGTCAGCAACTGTTTTAGCTGTGTCCTACAAATTTTGCTATATTGCACTTTGATTTTCGTTCAATTCAATATATCTTTAGAATGCCACTTTGATTTATGGATAGTGTTTTTGAGTGGATCTCTTTGTACAGCTGTTTGGTGGTTAACATCAGTCTCCCAGTATCAACGTTTGCCAGTTTAAGTGAAGTATACAGACTTTACTCCCATTTATGCCTCTTTCACTTCCCCCACTTATAATTGTCTTAAACGTTTACTCTAAATACATTTAGAACCACATTTATCGTAAAACATAATTTAGAAAACTCAAGTGGAGAAGGAAATGTGTTGTATTTATCCATATTTTACTCTTTCTGTTGTTCTTTCTTCCTCTCTGATATTTCAATATTTCTTTTTTATTTCATTACTTTTTGGAGAACTTCTTTTAGCCAGTCTCTTAGGGTAGGTCTGTGGAGAATTTTTTTTTTTAAAAAATCATCTGTGATTCCTGGTATGTTCACTTTAGCATTTTCTTTTATTTTCAGTTTTTAAAGTTCACATATAAATTATAGATCCATTTTCTAAAAATAAGGACTACTGTAAATTCATTTTTATATCTTATACTTAACATATAACGTATTATGAATATTTTTCTTACAAATATTCTCTGAAAACATAACATAGTTTTTAATAGCTGAATAATATTACCAATATGGAAGATTTAACCACTACCCTACTATAGATATCTACTTGTTTCTAATTCTCTACTTTTCTAGATGATGTTATAACAAATATAATAAATATTGTTCATAAATGTTTATTAACATTTATAACTTAGTAATATTAATGTAAATATATCTTGTTTGCACTTTAGATTTTTTTTCTGGGATAGATTCTCAGAGGGTTAAAAAGATGCGTGCCATTTTAAATTTCTTTATACATTTTGTCAAGCTGATTTCTAGAAAGGTCAAATGCATGTACAGTCCGCCAGACCATGAGGGCCTCTGCCACCATTGCCAGCTGTGAGTGTTGTCACATGTGAAATCTGTCATGAATAATGGCTTCCCAAAGAGACTGAAGGCCCACTTTGCTTTTATGGAATCATATGGTGAGAGCTGGGGAGAACATCAGAGGTCACCCAATGTAGTACTTTCATTTCACAGATGAGAAGAAAATAATCAGAGAGGTGAGTGTGAGTGAGGCGTTTCTTCCAGCCTGGAACTGCAGCTGCTGCCTTGAACAGAGGCTGACGCTGACGAGCCTTGGAGCGCTGCCTAAAATCTCGCCTCCTCCCAGCTTAGAAAAACAGCATCTATTTCATGTTTGTAAACAGCCGGACAGGGAGGAGTCTCAGTACTGTGAGAAGGGGTCTATGAGTTGCCTCTGAGCTACCAAGAAATCTGAAGTTCTTTCTCCATAAAGCAAGTAAAACATCTAAGAAATTACCAACTTTACTTCCTGATCCTTCTGAAAAGAATTTGAAAAGGTGGTTGGGAGTAGTTAAAGGATTCCAGAACTGGGTCAAAGTTCTCACTTCTACTCCTACTTGGACAAGTTACAAAACTTTCCCTGAGGTTCAAAGTTTTACCTTTAAAACCAGAAGACTGGGGAGATGACCTCTGGGACCACTTCCAGCTTCACTGTTCTATGGTCCCTTTGTGGTTAGAAGACCCCAGCAGCCAGGGCAGCCACGAGGTGCTCCGAGCAGCACGGCCCCGGCTGCCCTCCGTTTGCAGGGTATCACCCACGCTTACCCTCACCTCCAACTCCTGGTCACCCCATAAAACCCACCATGCTTCTCTGATCCATTTTCAGAAGAGGAATCCCAGTCCTTGTCCACCTGGTGGGGACAGTGGGCAGCCCAGCAACACAGGATGCACTTATTTACAGTGTCTCAGGTTCTGAGCGAAAGGTAAAGTGCAGAGCAGGGCCGTAGCCTTTCACAGAGTCCTCCAGGCCTTGGCAGGGTTTGTTGGATGGATGAAGTGTTTGTGACAGAGCCCACGTTCCAGTCAGTGCATTCACAGCTCCCACCGCCTCAGGGAATGGGTCCCAGCCCCTGGCAAGCGCCAGGCCTGGGCGGCAATACATTGCAGCCATGTTTTCGGAGTGACTTCAGTGGGCCTGACAGGACCCACATTTCCAGTCAGCAGTCAGCCACACACAAGATTATCTGTGAGTGGAAACTGTCACCATCTATTTCTGCCTGGATTTTGGCAGCCGACCCTGGCGGGACAGTGCATCATTACAGACCTGACTGAAGTCAGGTTCCCTGTGTGCAGATAGCAGTGTCCGGACAGACCATCCGTAACAAGACACGTTTCCAAAGCATGAAGGCAGTCTGCCGCTGCCAAGGAGAGACGCCTTGGCAAAGGATCAGCAGCATTTTCCCGGGAGGGGCAGTTTACCAAGCTTGTGGTGGAGACAGGGCTGCGTAGGCAGGGCTAGAAGTATGTTGGGACTAGAAGTGCCTGGAAGGTTGTGGAAAAATCTGGTAGCCATATATAACAGAAAAAAAAAAAAAAAAAGGTGTGGGGGTGGGAGTAGGGAACTTCTTGGAAATGAAGAGAAAGAAAATAACAAGTCTGTATCCTTAGCCCTGACCTCTCCCTGGACCCCCAGCTGCCGACTGGACAGCTCCACTTGGCTTTTCTGATGTCATCTCAGATTCAAATGATCCAAAACTGAGGTCATCCTCCCCCAAACTGGCTGCTCTTCTGATTCTGTCAGTAAAACCACACTTCCAGACACCCAGAGCACGGCCCTGGGGGAAACCTTTGCTTTTCCCCTTCTTTGTATGGAATCTGCCCTGGCCCTGCTGGCCGTCAGCCGGCTCCGGATGTCTTCTTCTCTGACCTTTCTGAGTCATCACTTCAAAGTCATTGCTCACAAAAGTGAACAAAGTTAAAGTTATCATATAAGAAAAGGGATTTCCAAAAGGAAAACTAAATAAAAAAATGAAATACACCAGGAGATTTCCCATTATTTCATCCTTTGGGCACCAGCACAGCCCAGAATGGCACCTACATGGCTCCCAGGGCCTTCTGAGCCACTGTCTCTCTGACTTGGAGCCCATGCTTGCTACATGGAGCCCATGTCTTGTACCTCCTTCCGTGCCCAGGCCCTTGGCCTGGCCTTGGCCTTTTGGTATTCCTGTTCATAATGTGCTCACCCATCCTCCTGCCTCCCTCCTGAAATGCCCTTCCTTTGCCCTGTGAACTTTGACTGTCTTTCAAAGCCCAGCTCAACTGTGCAACCTCTGCCTTGTATGGGTTCTCCTGACTTATTCCTGCCCTGAGATTCTATTGCACCCACAGCAAGGACATAGGAGTGGTTACAAGCTCAGGCCCAAGAACTACACGTCACTTAGAAGTTGTAGCTGTGCAATTTGGGCCAAGCTTTGTTGTCTTATCTGTAAAATGAGACTAATAATAGTACCTGACATAAGATCGTGAAGAGAATTAAATAGGGTATCACACACAACGTGCTTAGTACTGTGCCTGACAATTAACTAATAATTACTCAACAAATTCTTGTTGTCATTGCTGTATTTTTTCTTATTGTCCCATTTCAGATTTTCCCTGTTTGTCTGCTTTCATGTGGCCATCTTGTCTACCCCCACTAAACTGTAAATTCTTGAAGTGCAAAGACAATGATATCTTTCTATGATGTTCTGCCCTGGCTGGCTCCTCTCCACAACATACACACACACACACACACACACACACACACGTTGGACATTGCTGGACAAATAACGGGAGCTGAGTAAATAGTGGATTGATAAGCTTGTGATCTGAGTACGGGGAGAGAGGACTGGTGCCCTCGTGATCTGAAATGATGAAACGTGGGCCCTGAGTAAAGGAGGAAGGGCTGCCAACCAGGAGAGGTAGTGAGGGAGCTTTCCTAGGAGGCACAGCTATTTATCGAATATTACCTCAAGGAAGGTTAGGATAATGTGATTCAACTTTGGGGAATTGATAAAATAGGTGAAAGAACAGCTGATAGGGAAATGGCAGCTCCTAGATTCAGGATTTCAGACAACATATGGGAAGGAATTCGAGGAAAGGAGAGACAGGAGAGCGGTAGAAAAGACCCCAGATGCAGCACTTGGGGATGCCATTTGATAACTTTATTTGATCCAGGAACGAAACACATAGAGAACTCCTCCATTTTACAGCCATAATTCCAAAACCATTTCTCATCAAACAAAACTGAAATAAAAGTAAAGTTGCAGGAGAAACCAATAAAAGGGAATCGAGGACAGGAAAAATGAACCAAATGTTGAAAGATTCTCATCTCACGTCATACCTGAAAACAAAGTGAAAAGACAAGCAACAATAGCCCTCAGATCCCTCACTGGTTCCCATGTGGGATTTACCAGAAAGTCAGAGTTCCTGCTTGTCCTGATGTTTTAATCAAGCCCCAGGGCAGCGATATTATCTCTGCAGACTTATTCATTTCTTCCTTGTTTGTTCTCCTATCTCTAAAATGCACCATTGTGTAGAATCTGGGCAAGGCTGCAAAGATTCCCCCACAATTCTCTCAACAATGTCTGCACTCCTCAGTAATCTCCCAGCTCCCTTCCTCCTGCTCTCCAACCTGAGGACAGTTAACAAACCTAGGACCTCAGTCAATCTCCAGCCCCTTCTACCGCAGCCACTGGGTTAGCACCACAGCGGGGTAAAAAACAATTAGAAAGGCACATTTTGGGTATAAACACCAATGATTTTGGCTTCGACCACAGAAACCGAAGAAAAGGATTCTTCAAGAAAGCGGTCCCTCCACTAATATGCAAACAAAAACAAAACAAACAAAATCAAGATGGTAGAATAATTGGCTACTCAATATTGTAGAAGTCTGTTTTCCAGCTTAACTCACTGTTTTGGCTGCAATACTATATGGGCTATCGGTGTTGGGGATAGATGGAGGTGAGTGTGTTTGCACCCTGGCCTGTGCTATTTGTGTAAATTTCCAAACAGTGAAAGAAACAGAAATGATTGTCCAGGGTAGGCTGCTGGGTCACACCTGCCTTAAAAGATGCCACTTTTCAAAATCCTGTTTGCTGCCACCAGAGTGAAAACTCAGTTGCAGGCAGGGGCCACTGCTTCGTCCCACTGTGCAAAAATCAGAATCAGAGGGAGAAACATGCCGTGGCCTGCAGTGGGGGAAAAGGTACCGTTGCTGACTGTTTATATAATCCTAGTCTGTACCGCAATGTTAAAAGTTTCAAAAGTTTTATTATCTGGCAAAACTGTGAGACAGATAGGCTTGAGACCTAGGTACATCTGCAGGCTTAAAATAAAGCAGTCTTGCCCTTGTCCCAGAGAACTAAGCCCAGAAATTGAATAGCCAAGTCTTGGTTATCAGAACTACTATCTACTCTCTATCTAACATTAGTTTGGGGCTAGCTTTGGGCCTCTCTTTCCATCTTTCAGGCAGAGAGCGCCAGGGAACAAAGTCCAACTTTACAATTCATCTAAGCAAAATATAACTGAGATGGCAAATCTGCAAAAACCAAAAATTATAACAACTCAAAACAGGAATCTATTCCCCTCCACACACACATGCCTTACAGAGCCAAATAGCAATGCCTTTCAGATGATCTGTTTCACTCCCACGCGTGTTGGGAATGGACTATATACTGTGTCAAAATTACAGTCTCCAGGTCATTGCCAGTGACCATAAAGTTCTGCCTTTCCCTGGGTCTGAGGAAAACATGTGCTTGGTAGCTCGCCAGACATTTATTGCAACGATCCAGCCATGTGCTGCCAATGCTGGAGCCAACAAGGGTGTCTGAAAATGTACAAAAGTGTGTCTCACTGACTGCCTGGCACAGGCTTTGCCTAAGGCAGGGGAACTGGAAGTTTTCCTGCCAGAATCCAGTCCAGAGTTAATGGAAACTGGAGGCATAATTTCTGATGCTCCTTCGACTCTGCCAAGGTTAAACTCAGTTATGGTCACTCAACCTGCAACTCAAGTACATCCTTGATCCTAAGATCTTGGAGAGGTCTGGTTCTTAATAATTACTGTGTATTAATAAAAGCCAATGTGATATAACATTGCATTATATATATCACGTAAGAATATTCTCTATTAATATAAGAATATTAATATTAATTATATGTTAATACTGCATTTCATTGCTAGTGCCGTCAAGTCTATTTCGACTCCTAGTGACCCTGTGGACAGCAGAGCAGAACCCCGCCTGGTCTTTTGTGCCATCCTCTCACCTGCTGGCGCTCTGTCAGACAACGCTCCACTGCTATTCATAGGATTTTCATGTACGATTTTTTGAAAGTGGGTGGCCAAGTCCTTCCTTCTAAATAGTATATTGCCAATTAATAATATATTTACATTAATTCTATATTACTATAAGAACAGTATATTACTAGGATATTATATTATATGACTCTTCTATTCTACCTCATTTGTGAAAATTGACACAAACAGCGGTAGCAGATGCTGCGTGGAGCTGGCTGTTGGTGCTGCTGGCTGATAGAGCTCAGCTGTCAGCCCTCTCCAGGAACTGCTCTTGGTCGAAGACAGCCACCTCACCCAAGGTTCCTGCCCTTCTTCCTGGGGACAACCTGCATCCAAATGACTAGTTGATGTGGTGGTATTTAGGCTTGGTCCCCTTACTCCAACTTGGGGTGATTATGTAGGACAAAGAGCTCCCTCATGGGGTAGGCTGAGACCTTCTTCCTCTGTCCCACTCTGCTTCCTTCTCTCCCCTCACAGAGGTTACTCCTGAAAGCACTCCCTAATAAACTTCCTGACTGCTCATCTTCATCTCTGAGTCTGCTTCCTGGGGAAGCTAATCTGAGCTATTGGTCGCAGGAGTTGTCTGGGGAAGCAGGTGTTCAGTGGGCTTCCAGTGCTGCCTCCCAACAGGGACTGGCAGTGGAAGCCCCGTTGCCAGTGATGGTGATGGATGGCCTCTGGAACAGGGTGGCAGTGGTGAAACTTAGACTGTAGGTGATGGGGATATCATAGCGGTAGAAGGAAGTGCACGACAGCATTCAATGTATCAAATGTTTGATAAATATGGAGGAAATAGAACTTATAAAGACAACGCAATCAGAAGGCTATTGCTAGAGGCAGTAGATTCTTTGGAAAACAAAAACAGTAGATTCTTTGGAAAGACTGAAAGGGATTTCTCAGCAATTAAAGGCTGGTTATGAGAGCCAGAAGGGCCCCTTGGCAAAATAGAAAGAGACTTTCACGTCCCACGGCTGAAGAGCAGAAGAAGTGAGGACTAGGTTTGGGATTAAACGTAAGAATGACCAAAGGAAGTTGAAATCTCAACCTAGGCAGGTTTGCTATGCCAGGTTCAGGGACCACTTGAGAAAGAATGGCACTCTAAGTCATAAGTTGAGGATGTTTGGAGGGTGCTCTTCGAATTCTTGAATCCTCAGATTCCTCTGAACCCTCCGGGCAAGATCCAAGTTGATATTAAAACCCAGGGATCCACAGTGTCATTTTGCCCCCCTGCTCATTAGAATGGGGCAAATGGAGAACAGGTAATAAATGGAGTCCTGATTCAGATTTAAGTCTCATGAGCCCACTGGGTCCACAGACCCACCCAATTGTCATTTTCCCCCTGCCTGAATGTATAATTAGACAGGACATATTTGATAATTAACACAACTCTCCCATTGGTTCGTCGGCCTGTGGAGAAAGAGGGATCAGAGCATGGAAAGCCAAGTTGAAGGCTCTGAAACTGCTCCCTCCCCAGCGACGAGAGCTAATCGGAAACAATATTCCATCCTGCGGGAGTGGCAGAGATGAGTGCCACCCTTACAGATCTAAAGGATAGAGGGCTGGTCGTCCCCAACCAAATCTCCAAATAGTTCATCAGTTGCTCTGCACAAGAGCACAGCGGGTCCCAGACCGCTGCAGACTCAACCGAGCAGTTGTCCCAACTGCAGCTGCCATGCCAGATGTGGTATCTTTGCCAAAGCAGATTAACAGTGTAGCCACTGGTCTTTTTTCTCATCCCTAAAGGAGGATCAGAAACAATCCACATTCATTTGGAATAGACAACAGTATACACTTACAGTTCTGTCACGGGACTATGACAGCTCTTCTACTCTCTGTCATAAAATAGTCTGAGGAGATCTGGACCATCTAGACACCCGCAGAACATCACACTGGGCCACTGCACTGATGACTTCTTGCTAATTAAAGCAGACAGGCAAGATATAGCAAGTATATTGGAGGCTAAGGTAAGACACACGCACTCTGTGAGGTGGGAGATAAATTCTTTGATGATTTAGGGGCCCATCACGTCAATAAAACCTTTAGAGATCCAGGGGTCTGGGCATGCCAGGACAGCTCTCCAAGATTAAGGACACAATATTGCTTCTCACGTCTCCCACTACAAAGAAGGAGGTGCAGTGCCTGAGAGGTTTGGAGACAGCCTATCTCCTATCTGGCCCATATGCCAGGCGTAGTAGTCTCCTAGGGCTGCTGTGACAAAGTACCACAAACAGGGTGACTTAAAACAACAGGGATTTATTCTCTCACCATTCTGGAGGCCAGAGTCCAAATTCAAGATGTCAGCAGAGCCACGCTCCCTTTGGAGGCTCTAGGGGAGAGTCCTTCCCTCCAGCTTCTGGTGGCTTGTGGCATTCCTTGCCTTGCAGCAGCATCACTCCAACCTCTGTCTCTCTCTTCACATGGCCTTCTTCCTTGTGTATCTCTGTGTGTCTCAAATCTCCCTCTCCTTTCTCTCATGAGGACACCTGTCATGGATTCAGGGCCCGCGCTAATCTGATCTCAGCTGGTGATCCTTAATTTAATTACAGCTGCAAAGACTCTTTTTCTAAGTTCACATTCACAGTTACCAGAGGCTAGGACTCGGATAAGTCTTTTTGGGGAGACGCAATTCAATCCACTACACTGAGTGACACAAAAGCCTGTCAGCTGTAGGGGGAGTCCAGAGCAGACTGTGGTGCAAGGAGTGGCCCTGCCACTTGGCCGTACAAGCTGGCTGACTCTATGGTATGGGGGGTATCTGTGTGAGGGAAGGTGCTGTGTGGAGTGTATGGCAAGTCCCAAAAGGAGGATTACAACAGAGTCCCAGAGGGTTTTAAATCAAGGCCATGCCAGCTGAAGTGGAGAATTATACACTTTGTGGAAAATACCTCCTGGTGGACTGCTAGCCCCTGGTGGAGCTGGAGTGTCAGAATTGTGTCACCAAGTGCCCGTCATGAACTGCGTTCTATCAAGTCCGCTAAGTCCTAAGGTAGGGTGCGCCTAGACAAGACACCATCATAAAATGAAAGTGGCAGTTTAGGGATCAAGCATGAGCATGGCTAGAGGGCACAGGGGAGTGGCACGAGTAGGTGGCCCAGGTCCCATGTCACCTACTGTATCACAGTAATGCCTCTCCCTCAACCACCCCTGGAGCATCTTGGGGGAGGGAGTCCCTCATGGCCCATGGATGAAAGAGGAGAAATGCTGAGATTTATTCACAGAGAGTCAGCTCAGTATGTGAGTGTGAGCCAAACATGGCCTATACCTGCACTACAGCCCCACTCAGGGCTGGGGTTAAGACGCAGTGCTACTAGATAAGCTACCAACACCAGCAGAGGTGCCCTCTGAGAGTGAGGGAAATCTAGAAGGGAGAGCATCCACGGTCACCTCCAGGCCTGTAGTTTGTCCTATTATCTTCCTCTTTTAAGTTTTCCCAAGGACATGAGCCCCACTAGACACGTGGAAGAGCTACTCTCGGAACCTCTGTGAGGAAGCGAGGTCCAGCCGCGCAAGGCTGCCCCCCAGGGGCCCCTTTGAGACTGCAGGGCGCGTTCCCCAGTGGCAGAGAGTGCTGCCTGCAGATAGCCCCAGCACTCAGCCTCTCCAGGATGTGCATTAGGCCAGGGCTTCTCAAGCTTGCACTGCTGATGTTTGGAGCCAGTACGTTCTTCATTGTGGGGGCCGCTCTGTACATCGCAGGATGTTTAGCAGCATCCTGGCCTCTACCCACTGGATGCCCTCCCTGCAGGCGTGACAACCCAAAACGTCCCCAGACATTGCTAAATATCCTTGGGGAAGAACATCACCCTAGTTGAGAACCACTGCACTAGGGTGAAGAAAGCCCCCTCCTGGGATCACACCTCCTTCCTGGGGCAGCTTGCGTCTAGTATCGGAGCCCACAGCCTGACCCCAACTTGGCCAAGCCTGAAGGGCCATTCCAGCCTCAGAGCTCCCTGTGGGTTGGCCAAGGGACTTTTCTGGTGACTGCTGCACAGCCCAACCTCTCTCCTCCTCCAAGCTTGTTCCTTCCCTTCCCCAGAGGGGCTAATCCCAGGAGGACTCCCTAATGATTCCACACGCAAATCTCCGTCTCAGAGTCAACTTCCTGGAGTCCCAGCCCGAAGCAGCTGCCATCGTCCATTTCCCCAGAATCCGCCTTAATTAACATAATGGATCATGCAGTTTGTCTTTGCTGCACTACTTTTCTTTTCTTTTTTTTTTTTTTGAGGAAGATTAGCCCTGAGCTAACTACTGCCAGTCCTCCTCTTTTTGCTGAGGAAGGCTGGCCCTGAGCTAATATCCACGCCCATCTTCCTCTTCTTTATACGTGGGATGCCCACCACAGCATGGCTTGCCAAGCGGTGCCATGTCTGCACCTGGGATCTGAACCAGCAAACCCGAGCCACCGAGAAGCAGAATGTGCGAACTTAACCACTGCGCCACCGGGCTGGCCCCGCTGCATTGCTTTCTTGATGAAAACATCAGCACTTCCTGGCTCATCTTCATGAGTTTATTCAATAACAGCATTCAACAATCACAGCGTGGCTGCCATCTATAAGTTGCTGGGCTTAGGTTTCATCCAAGAACAAGACTTAAGTCCGGGGCTGGTTACATAATTTGCAGGGTCCCTTGACCTTGGACACAGAGTAGAGACCTACCTACAAGAACCACAGCCCTCATCCCAATTCCTCATTGCACCTTGAACTGCTCACCTGACCGTTGGCCAGCAGCAGTTTCTTATTTGAGACCACTCTCCCAGTCAAAGACAATGGACCCCAGGCATTTGGCTCCCTCCGAATGCCACACCACACTTCCTTCACAAAGTAATGGCTCCAGGGGAAAAAAAATCGTTAAAAGAAAAAAAATGTTGTTAAAATAAAGTGAATGGAAACATGAGGAGGTCCTTCACCGGCTTAAGAAAATAAGCCCAAATCCAAAATATTCTGAGAAACACATTAGGGAATTAGAGGGGATCAAAAAGGCCACAACAGGGCCAGGTGTCGTCAGCCTTGGAAGCAGGTTCAGTTCTTCACTAACAGCGAGGAGACTTGACTTCTGCTCCCGGCACTCTTTACCTCTGTTCTTCATCTGAATAAGGAAGAAAAGTTGGCCTGTCATTTTGGATTTCATGAGTATGATTAGGATGATTCTCTTAGGACATTTTGAGCCAGCTCTTCTAGAAACACAAACACTATACTTACTCAAAGACGAAGCAACCTAAGGTTACTGTGCAGCACCTGGCCACACACCTGTGGTGAATTCAGACTACGCAACCCAGACGTGACCTTCCTAAATGCCCACACCCCATTTCGGCAGGGCCTGTGGGGAGGTCTTACCCGCTTCCCTTGTTCTTGCTTCCGGCAAGCCCACCGCATCCTCTATGAACACAGATGCGGACACAGGTTTTCACATTTTGAAAACAGGCACAAGTGTATATAATTATTTAGTATGTGATAAATGTGGTATTTCATATGAATAGTGAAAGTATACGTCATTAAACATACAGGAAAAACTACTTACCTATCTAGTAAAAATTAAATAAGCTTTGTACCTTACTCCAAATACCAAAATAAATTCCAGATGGATTAAAGAGATACAATGTTAAAAATGAAACATTACAAGTAGTAGAAGAAATTTAGATAAATATTTACATAATCTTGTTATTTGAAAGGCCCTTTCTAAAAATAACACCAAAGGCAGAGATTGTAAAATCAATAGATCTGACTATTCCATAATGTCACTTAGCAAAGCAGAAAAATATTTGCCATGTATATTCCAGATAAAGGACCAGTATCCTTTATATATAAAGAGCTCTTGCAAGTCAGTATGTGAAAGACAATTTTTTTTCAGATTCCACTTCCTGAAATTCATCCTAAGGAAATAAGTCTGGGAATGATTATCATAGTACCCGCCCTTTTAAATTCCCCATGGAGTCAGCTGGCCAGGGATCCACCTTACCTAGAAGAGAGTGAGAGGCTTAACGTGAGTCCAGGGGCCTCGCCAGCGGCCAACAGGGAGGGATGCTTGTGGCGGCAACACTGTGTGAGTTGCCAGTTCCTGGAGAACTAGAAGCGGGCATCAAATAGAGGGGGTGCCATGCCAGAAGGGGTGCCTAAATCTGAAAACAAACCCCCCACTTTGGGGGCCCAATAAAAAATCGCAACACTCAGCGAGAGTGCCATGAAAGACTGGAAATAACCCTCTAAGTAACCCAATGGCCCTGGTTAGTGTTAGCATCACCCTTCTTTTAAAGTTCAGGAGGATAAAGCTGAGAAAGATTCAGTTCAGGAGGAAATGGACTGAGCCCAGCTCCTCTGTGTCCAGGTTCTTTGCTCTTCCAGTCTAAATTCTTTCTTGGCGCCGTAGCAAGTGTTTCTGCTTCTTGTTTTCTCATAGGACAATGAAAAGAAGGTCTTTGTGTGGGAATCGTTGGTGTGATAACCTGCACACCAAGGTTGGTAAGGGCAGACTTTCTTACGGAAGCCTTTTTCAGTTTCACAGGCCTCTGGACCGTGTCCACTAACTGCTACCAGAAACACACCCGAGAGGCCCGGCGAGTTTGAAAGGAGCGCTCTGTGTGCCTGAGGTCAGATTTCACGTTGAGCCTTGCAGCTGCGTGCGCAGTCTGGGTCTCCCTTAATAAATTACAGGTCCTGCCACTAAGTTGTGAACGGAGACCAGTAGTAGGTGATTTAGGGGTGCACAGAGGCCTCCAAAATTCTTTAAAAATCAGTTTCTTTTTGTTTGTTTGTTTTTGCCAAGAGGTGGAAAATCGGGCTCTGAGAACCTGGAGTACCTGGCAGAGACTTCCGGGAGCCAGTGTGTGTCAGATGGAGTTCCCTGATCTGAGCCCACGTACTGGGTTACTGCAAGATTGAAAACCACAACTCCTCTTACACATGTAAAGATCACGGACGTGGAGGGAGAGTCTGCTTCTCCAGCCCGTTATTTCCTCTCTGACTGTCCACCTGGCAGTTACCACCACCTGAGGTGCGCGGCTCACTGCTGAGTCACGGGAAACATGGATATTCGGCGCCCCTGCTTCTAGGCCAGGTACCAGGCAAGCTTTTTCTGTAAAGGGCCAGATAGTAAATGTTCTAGGCTGTGTGGGGCCAGATGGTCTTTGTCACAATTATTCAACTCTGCCATTTGAAAGCCACAGACAATCCTCAGACAAATGGGCGGGCCGTGTGCCAATAAAACTTTATTTGCAAACCAGGTTGTCAGCTGCATTAGGCCCATGGCCCATAGTTTGCTGACCCCTGTTCTAGTCAAAACTCCTAAACCTCACGTTCTGTTTTCCCACTTTTGTTTTTTAAAAGATTGGTACCTGAGCTAACAACGGTTGCTGATCTTTTTTTCCCCCCTCCCTAAACCCCCCAGCACATAGCTGTATAGTCTAGTTGTGAGTGCCTCTGGTTGTGCTCCCTGAGACGCCGCTTCAGCATGGCTTGATGAGCGGTGCCATGTCCGCGCCCTGGATCTGATCCAGCGAAACCCTGGGCCAGCAAAGAGAAGCGCGCAAACTTAACCACTTGGCCATGGGGTCGGCCCCTCCCACTTTTTCTATCTCTTTTTCTTGCTTCTTTCAAGTTTAGTGTAACGTCTGTAATATAACCAGCCCACTGACAACCAAAGCTGAGAAAGCTGGGTTTTGAACAGTTTAGTACCTGTTGTATCTGAAGATGCTGCTCCCTCTGGGTTCCTGTTCCTAGGATGGGAATTTACGGTTGTTTCTTTAGACATCCATCTTGCGTTTCTCAATCTGCTAAGAAATAATGACTGGTGCTGCTGAGATGGGCCCTAGCTACCCACGGTACTAATTTTGAAAGTCTTAGTATCCTGAGTTGGCCAATTATTAAGAGCATTTTCATTCGCAGCTTTTAGCTATCATTTGCATTAAGTGCACTTGCGCGCAAGTGCAAGGAGGAAACCATTCTAATCCCTGCGACCCCCCGAATGCCTATAACCCTTGCTGCTGTAAATGCTGCTATAACCCAGCAGAACACTTAAGCCTTGCAGTATTGTATAGAATAGTAGCTCCCTCTATTGAGACCCTACTAAGTGCAGAATACCTTTCGAGCTACTCTGTCCTTACCATATCACATAGTCATCCCCACGACTCTGGCATCCCATCTGCCAGGAGAAAGAACAGACTCAGAGGGCTCCACTCCATGGCCCAGTGGGACAGCCAGGATGGAAGCCTAAATGTATCCGACTCCTGGCCCCATGACTTTAATTGTTATACAATCATTATTATTAATTTACCTACTAATTCCTACGCTCATCCGCCAAATACTTATCAAGCTTTTCCCATTTCCGAGGTGCTGGGCCAGGCACTGGGGATAGAGCAGTGAACAGACAGACATAGTCCTGTCTGCTGGGAGCTCTCAGAAGCTTGTCCGTACTCACCATAACCGCACCATCACAGCTGCAGCAGGGGCTGGAGAGGGATGCCCAGGAAGCCACATGTGTGTGTGCCAGAGGGACCGAAACCCGTTAGCTTACCTCCCATCAGGGTTATCCGTCTCTTCAATGACAGTGATTGCCCTTGTCTGCTCCTTTATGTAACTGTCCCTATTGGGACCAATAGGTTGTGATTTCTCCATCTTCTCTACCTGGGTGTGCACAGGTGAGTAGTGGCCTACATGGCATTCTGAGAAGCAACTAAAAGTAAGGAGATAAACATGCAGCAATGTGGAGAGACCTTAAAAGGGGAAAGTAATGAAAAGAATGACATTTACACCACGATGCTATTTATGGAAGTTAAAGCATGCATACATAAAAAACAACCCAATATAGTTTATCAAAAGAATACAGGGTTATTTAGGGACCTCTATAACACACCTTATATTGGGCTTAGGGGTAGGAGTGGGGGGATAGCCAGGAAATCAGGGAAAAAATAGAGCAAGAGAGGAGGCTGTTCAGTCTGTACTGAGAAATAGAACTGATGGCATCTCTGCTGTGAGGTCCCCAGAATAAACAACAAAAGCAAAAGATCATTCGACAAATCAAGCAGCAAGTTGCCCTGGACAGAGGTGACGACCTTTCGATGCTGGCCCTCAGCCTCAGGCGGAGAGGTTTCATGACGGGACATGGGGGCAGGAAACATAGAGACAGAGAGGAGGATTCTATCAGTTAGAAGGAAAAAGGGAAAGAAAGAAAGCAAAAAGAACAGCTCTCCGGGAACTGCGGTAAACGTTCATGTGTTCATGTAAACATGTTCCCTCAAAGTGGGTGACCCTTACAGAGAAGGCCATATCTTCCGTACTTAATGCAAAACCTCTCTGCGATAGCCAGCAGAGTATGAGGTATTTGTGTTTCCAAAGTAATTACAGGACCACAGCAAGGACGTCAATGTCAAATGCTCTTACTGCACCGTCCTTCATGAAGTCTGCTCGGCATTGTGAAACGGCAGCTGATATCCAAGGCTGGTAGTCTCGCTAAGTCATGAGTCCTATTTGACAAAGCGTGAAGTAAAGAAGAGCTGACTGTGACCCCACAGAGGTGGAGGCATCCGGTCTCTGCCTCCTGAACAGACTGTTCCAAAAACAGTGCTCTCATTTCAGTTATTTGCAGTAACAGAACCACGCTTTCGTTTGGAGACACCATATACATCTTTCCACATTCCCCTACCTCCCATCCTACCCAAGGTAATGAATATCAAACTTGGAAAGGAAAAGAATGAAGGACGCCTCCCCCAGCAGGTAGGGGCCAAGAAAATTAGGTTGAGTCCTTTCTCTTGCCTCCAAATAAAATCTTGGATAAGATGGCGATTGCATTTAGAGGGATCACCAAAGCTTTTTTTATTTGCCAGTGTTCCATTGAAGGAGCTGATTTGTAGGTTAAAAATATGCAATGTACGAAAGAGGGAATCATTCATTTCTTGACTGACCTCGGGCCTTGATTTATCTCGAAACCAAGAGAATTTTCCTCTTGGTAAAGGAGGGCTAATTCTTTCAGTAAGTTCTTGGAAGCTCCTGCCATCAAAAACAACCCATATGCTGAACGCAGGGAAAGCTCTGAGTTTAAGGAAGTTGACAAGGGCAGTAGTAAGGTGGGGAGGAGATGTGAGAGGAAAAAGAGGCCTGGAAAATCAGGGGAAAAAATGATGTTTAGCTGATCATGCACGTTTCAAGACAGAAAAGAAAGCACAGCGTTTGGAGGTGGTGCAATGTCGCCCTTGCGAGCTCTCTTCGCGGGCGCTGACCGTCAGGCAGCCGCAGTGTGTGGTGGCCTCGCTCGCTGGCTGACCTTCCCCTGCCTCCAGAAGGGGAGAACCAGCGAGGCTGTGTGTCCTTGCCGGCCAGGCCTGCCTGCGACCTGCCGGAGACCTCCCAGCCCTTTCCCACAGCCCCCCCAAGCCTCTCTGCAGCTCTCGGTTTATTTTTTCAGGTGAGTAAACTCTGTATCAAATACTAGTTTCTCAGTTGCTTTTAATTAGGCTTCTGGGTTCCACTCTTTCATCTTGGTGAAACCTGCGTCACTTTTCTCCAGCTATTTTTGGTTCTAAAGCCATGGGTTTGCTTTCCTTCAGCTAATTGAAGGCACACAGGAGAGGAGAAAAGGGATAATCCCAATCCTTTGACATTTCTTAGGCTTGGGATAAACCACACATTTTTTAGCAGCAGAAAATCACTTTCGAAATGTTAACTCTGGAACTGCCTTCCCAAGGGGAAGGAGTGCCTACCCACTGAGGCTCCAAGCCGAAGGTCAACACGCACTGAGGTCGCTCAAGGTGGAGGGTGGGAGGGCAGGTGAGATATCGTGATGTGACGGAACAGCTCCTCCATAATTCTCTCTTTCTGGCGTTGTGCTCCATCCCTCCAGCTCTGGCTGAGACACGACTGGGAACGTTGCTGTTGGACGACATGTTCGCAAAGCTCTGGGGTGAGGGCTCAGCCAGACACCTCCTACTAACATTAGACAACAGAGTCAATGTGACATCCGTGAAACGAAAAGCCAGCGGCCAGGTGTGTGCTTAAACCCAGAAAGGACAGTACGTGTTTTTTAGTAAAATTTCATTAAATCCTAATACAAGATCCTTTTTTTGCCCTTTGGACCAAAAGAGTCTATGAAAACTGTATTCATGAAGTATCTATAATTTCTTGTTTTTACCACGGCTATTTAGTAAACAAACTTTAGATCTTTCTAGAACAGTAAAAAAAAGGTTTATGTAGGGCAGATATTTAAATTTATCACTGTTATTCTGTTTTTATAATTGATAGGATTACAGGTATTCCATAAAGCTTCCACAAAATGGGCAGAAAAACCCAAAAGAATCCAAATCATATTGACATTTATATCTCAATATACTGTGGTCCTCCCAGTCCATTCCAGTGGACAAACAGTATAAATTAGCAGCTACTTCTAATTGCAAAAGGAAAATGCTTAAATGAGTCCAAGACAGAGTCAATTGACAAGTCCAAATTCCATGTTAAGGTAGCTTTCATAAGACAACAAATGGGAATGATACACATAGTTCATACACAGTTGAAGAGATGATATACCTAATACCTACATAGCTCGCGTAAGTCCATAAAAAAAGACCAACTACCTGGGGAAAATAGGGAAAAGGATGCTTTACAGACAAGATCATAGACATTTAAACATATGAGAAGATGCTCAATCTCACTCATAAGAAGTAAAGTGCAAATTAGACTATGCTGAGATTCCATTTTCCAACTCCCAGGTTGTGTAAGAAGAAGAAAGAAAAGGATGATATGATGTGTGGCCAGGGAGTTGGGGGAAAGTCATTTATAAAAAGCTGATAGGAATATATATATTATTTTCAACTTCTATGGGGAATTTGGTAATATCTATTAAAATTATAAATGCCTATGCTCTTTGACCCTAAGTTATTTTTCTAAGAATTTATTCTATAAATATATTCACCTAGTGGAGAAATAAAATATGCACAGGGTTATTCATTGTGGCATTGGCTGCAATAGCAGAAGATTAGAAACGACCCAAATCCCATCAATAGAGGACTGGTTAAATAATTCACCTTATAAGACTGCGATGGAATATTATACAGCTATAAAAAATGTGGAATCTATATATTAATATTAACAATCTCCACTACATATTATTAAGTGGAAAAAAAATCTTGTATCTGTAATACATTATCACTTGTTTATAATAGGAGAGAGATATAGACAGTGAGAATGACAAGGAATAAAGATGGAGATAATCAGTGTCTGCACCTTCTGGGTTTTTGTAATGATGCAAATAATCTCTGAAAGTATCTGTAAGAAGTTTAGGTGCCTTTCTAAGGATTAAGTGTGCTGGAGAACTAAGTTGGAAGGAGAATTTTCACCACACACTCTATTATAGGTTAAATTGTGTCCCCCCAAAAGATATGTTGAAACCCTAATCCTGGTACTTGTGAATGTGCCCTTATTTGGAAATAGGGTCTGCAGATGTAGTTAAGTTAAGCTGAGATCATACTGGATTAGGGGGCCCTAATCCAATATGGCTGTTGTCCTTATTAGAAGAGAAAGAGAAACTCAGGCACACACACATGCAGGGCAGACAGGCACGTAAAGATGGAGGCAGAGATTGGGGCGATGCATGTGCCAGTCAAGGAGCACCAAGGATCACCGGCGAACCAGCAGGAGCGGAGAGGGGGGCCTGGAGCGGACTCTCCCTCCCAGCCCTCAGGAGGAGCCCACCCAGCCATCACTTTAATTTTGACTTCCGGCCTCCAGAACTGTGAGGGAATAAATTTCATCGTTTGACGTCCCCTAGTTCGAGGCACTGCGTTTAGGCAGCCCTGGGAGACTGAAGCACACCCTTTCGTAATCTTTGAGTTTTGGACCTTGTGAATGTAATATATATTCAAAAGAATAAATAAGTAGATTGAAAATTTTTGGCCAAAAGTAACATGAAATAAATAGGTCTTATTATAAGATGGCTCTGATAAACTTTCTAAAGCCATGCAGAATTTCATAAGATATATAGGGAATTCATTTCAATAGAGTCAACCATACTTAGGCTAATAGTTTGAAAATGAAAGAAATAAACAAACAAAAACCCAGCAGATGCTAGACTCCAGTTCTCTCTGTCTCTGTGTCCTGAACACCTACCCTGATGGCCTGAGGCTGAGTTGGCTGTGGGTGGAGTTGTTCTTTTCCCATCTTACCTTCTTACCATACACCTTTTTTTTTTTTTTCCTGAGGAAGCTTCACCCCAAGCTAACATCTGTTGCTCATCTTCCTCCTTTTGTTCATGTGAGCTGCTGCCACAGCATGGCCACTGACAGATGAGTGGTGTAGGTCCGCAGCTGGGAACCAAAGCCGGGCTGCTGAAGCAGAGTACGCTGAACTTAACCATTAGGCATCTGGGCTGGCCCCCGTGCATATTTTTTAAGAAGAAAAAGGGTGAACTCATTTTATAAGCAAGAAAATCTGCCTGCTCCCATTGAAAGTATCAGGGCTGTGGGAAGGCTCTGGTCTTGAGGGCTCCCAGCTGCTGTCTGTGTCCACAATCAAGACTGGAGAGCACATTAACAGCAGACCAGCAAATGCTGCCAGTGTTCACTTCAGTGGCTCGTGGGTTTCCTTCTCCGCTTACGGAGTGAGACTGACTCCATGCGCACCCGGATGGGTTATATTTGTATTTGACGCTAGCTCTGAAATTGAAAAACATTTTGTGCTCACAGTCAACCAAGACACCAAATGTCTGATCAACTTAATAAACTCAAACAAAACCAGATTTTGACATTAAATGCTCAGCTGAATTTTTTCTAAAAAAGAAACCACTTTTTAATAGGAGGGTTTTAGATTTACAGGAAAATTACATAGTACGGAGTGTCCCTGTATACCCCAAATCCAGTTTCCCCTATTATTAACCTTATATTAGTCAGGTACCATTGTTACAAATAATGAACCAGTATTGGCGTATTATTATTAACTAAACTCCATGCTTTATTCAGATTTTCCCAGGTTTTACCTCACGTCCTTTTTCAGTTCCAGGATCCCATCCAGGACACCACATTATGTTTTGTCCTCATCTCTCCTTAGGTTTCTCTTGGCTGTGATGGTTTCTCAGATTTGCCTTGTTTTTTTTTGATGACCTGGACAGTTTTGAGGAGTATTGCTCAGGTACTGCATAGAATGTCCCTCAGTTAGGATTCCTGTGATTTTTTTTCTCATGGTTAGACTAGGGTTATGGTTTTGGGAGGGAGACCACCTGAGTAAAGGGCCTTTCTCATCACATCATATCAAGGGTACACACTATCAGCATGACTTGTCACTATCGACATGACCTTCATCACCGGGCTGAGGTCGTGTCTGTCAGGTTTCTTCACTGCAAAGCCGCTCTGTTTCTCTCCTTTTCCGTACTGTCCTCTGTGGAAGGAACCACTGTGCACATCACACAGTTAAGGGGTGAGGGGTCTGCACCACCTCCTTGGTGACGGAATATCTACATGAATTGTTGGGAATTTTCTGCCTAAAAGATTTGTCTCTCTTCTCCCATTTATTTATTTATTCAATCATTTGTTTATATCAATATGGGATCATGGATATTTATTTTATACTTGGGATCATAATCCGATGCTACTTTATTTAGCTAGCTGAATTTTTGATTAAATAGAATGATTGCTTTGGCATTAGGTACAGATCAGCTTAGAACCCAAAGCTCACCACACAACCGTACACCATAGGAGTCTCTTTTTATGTGCTCACATGGTAACCATATTTCTGATAATTCATTTACTCAGCAAGTATGAACCATGTGCACTTACCATGCCACATACTGGGTGTACAGTAGTGAGTGGAACAGACTGCAGTGTACCTGCCCACAAGAATTGTCAATCTAATGTTTGGCTTATTTATTTGTACTAGCATAGCATTAGAAAATCTTGGACAACAACAAAGATGATATAATTCCTGTCCTCAGGAAGCTCTAACAGTCATTTAAGCAGGTAAGATGCACACCCAAACTCCCATAAGACTAGAGAGAAAACTAAGCACAGAATAATTATAGAGAAAATATGTCGGGTGTGCTGTATGATGAAGTATCAAGAACGGTTTTCTTGAGATGGCACAAGAATAGCTTATCTTAGAAAAGTTTTGTTTAAAAAAAAAAGAACTGGGAATATGAGACAATCATTGGAAGGGATAATGGGGTCAACTGTAGATTTTTTCTAGGCTAGTACTTTTAAAGATAAAATAGACTATCCATAAAACTGAGGAGGAGAAGGTAAAGAGACTCAAAACTGTCGCTGAGAGGTCGCCTACCAGCGCAGCCTCTTCAAGCACAGAAGGGGATTAGTTGTGAAGAGACGATAGAGATGGGGGAGACGTTGCATCCACTGAGAACGGGGGAAGAATAAGACGCTCACATTTGATCTAAAAGGCAATCTGTGTCGTCAGGCTCCATGAATGATTGATGTGAAGGGAAGAAGGTGTGCGTTATCTGGGAGGCAAAGCAGTCCATGCAGTTTGTCTTTTTTTTCAGCTTTTACTGAAATATAATTGACAAATAAAATTGTAAAGTATTTAAAATGCACAATGTGAAGATTTGATATGCACATACATTGTGAAGGGATCTCCCCATCAGGGTAGTTCAAACATCCATCGCCTCACATATTTACTTTTTTTTTTTGGTGAGAACATTTATGTTCTACTCTCCTAGCAAATTTCAATTATATGATACAGCATTATCAATTGTGGTCACCATTTTATACATTAGATCCTCAGACTTCATTCATCTCATAACTCTGTGTGTTGGAAATATCTATGAAAAATTTCATTACATTTTTGGGAAGAACAGGTAGAATGACTCCCGAAGTCCAAGCTTGAGCTGCTGTGATGGTTCTTGAATTGGGAAAGATGCTTTTCCTCGCTTTGGTTTGCCGCATTTTACTACCCACCGTACTGCCATGGCTCCCAAGAGATATGTTTAACTTTCAATATGATTAAAACATGTCTGAGGATTGAATGAAACAACTGAACTTAAAAATATCAGAATATGGTAGTGGGGTTTAAATGTTCTGTGTGCACTGTAGCTCCTAACAATGGTTTCTTGCTTGCCAAACCTTGCACAACGCAGAAAGCAAATACATTTACTAGGGTATGCTTTAAAAGAAAAAAAGAGCTTGAAGAGATGGATGTTTTAGTTTTAAGTCTGTGACTTACAAATAAATTTAGTACTTGACTTACTATTTTTTGAAGTATGGCATCCATCTTTCTTCACCCAAGTCAAAGTTCCTTGGGTTCTTTCCATTTTCTCCAAGACTATCCTCCCTCATGCTTCCCTTCTCACAGATTCCACCAAGCAGATGCTGATGGTATAGGTGTAGTGGTTAAGTTCACGTGCTCCACTTCAGCAGCCGAGGGTTCACAGGTTCAGATCCTGGGCGCAGACCAAGCACCACTCGTCGAGACACCCTGTCACGGTGTCCCACGTGAAGTAGAAGAAGAATGGCCCAGATGTCAGCTCAGCGACAACCTTCCTCACACACACACACAAAGGTTATGAAGGTATAGGCTTTACACTTAGAGTTTTGCAAACATTTGTAAATTATCATAACAGGGCTTCTGAACAGATGATGACAGCAATCCTCTCACAGGAAGTTTTATGTGGCAACGTGTCCCATAGCAACAATCCCAGTGTCCTTGCTGCAGCCTCTGGTCACCGAATGAATGATCACTGTCAAGTGTTTTCATATCTTAACTTCCTCCTGGGGAGAGTCGTGGATCTGCTGACAGTCTATAAATGGCCCCATGCCACCCTGTTCTCAGTTCAGCTGACCTCACCTGGACCAGCTAGTGGCCATGGGGAACAGGCAGCACTGGGCTCCATCCCTGCCGCCCCCTTGTTTCTGAGGGGTTGGTAGTAAATAGGAGTCTATCCAAAAACCAAATCCAACGCCAGACCAGCAGCATAGTGGTTAAGTTCGTGCTCTCCACTTCAGTGGCCCCGGGTTCACTGGTTTGGATCCTGGGCGTGGACCTACACATCACTCATCAAGCCACGTTGTGATGGCGTCCCACATAGAAAAACTGGAAGGACTTAATAACTAGGATATACAACTATGTACTGGGGCTTTGGGGAGAAAAAAAAAGAGGAAGATTGGCAACAGATGTTAGCTCAGGGCCAATCTTCCTCACCAAAAAAAGTATACCTAGAAAAAAAAAACAACCAAATCCTTCAAACAAAGCTTATTCATTAGCTTGAGATCTGCTGTCTCCTCTTCGTGAAGCAGCATAAGTACATTTTCAATTTTCATACTGAATTCTATAAATTCAGTAAATATGAAATAAATTTGCATTTTCCTGATCACAGAGGCCAAGTTCCCATGCCACTTCCTTATGTACGATTGGTTAAGAATAGTGACAATTTGCATGTCTGTTGCACTTTAGAACATATAAGTGGTTTCACAGGTCTTCTCATCTTGTGTTGGTGACACTTTATGACCTTCGTCTTTGGTGTCAGACTGGCTATAATGATCATTGCTAACATTCATAGAGCCCTCGTTGTGTTCCCACTTCTGTTCCATGACTTTTATTTGTATTAACTCTTTAAACCCTTACAATAACCTCTGGCAGGTACTGTTGTTGTCTCCATTTTACAGAAGAGAAGGCCAAGGCCTGACAGCTTGCCCGTAGTTGAACGGACTCTAGGCAGTCTGGTTGCAGAGCCTGCACTCATGGCTGCCCTGCTCCCCTGCCTGGGTTTGCGTCCTGACTCACACTTACTTGCCGTGTGAACATGGGCTAGTTGTCTAACTTCCCTGATCTTAGTCCCCTCATCTTTACATGAGGATGGTAATACCTATCACATGGGATTTGTCAAGATTGAACGACATAATTTATGTAAAGTTCCTGCTATGTGTTAAATAGATGTCAGATACTACTTTTATTTTGTATCACATATTCTTTTGATAAACACCAAGTGTGTGTCATATGCCAGGCGCCAGGCTTATGCCGAGGGTACAATGATGTATCAGTTTCCTGTTGCTGCCATAACAAATTACCACAAGCCTGGTGGCTTAAAACAACACAAATTTGTTATGTTACGGCTCTGTAGGTCAGAAGTCCGAAATGGGTTTCACTGGGCTAAAATCAAGGTGTGAGGAAGACGGCCCTCCTTCTGGAGGCTCGGGGGAGAAACCCTTTCACTGTCTCTTCCAGCATTAAAGGCCACTCGCATAATTTGGCTCGTGGTTCTCTTCCTTCACCTTCAATTCCAACACTGATGCCTTGAGTCCTTCTCACAGCCATTATTCCGGCTTCTGACGCCATGATCACGTCTTCTCCAACTCTTCCGCCTCCCTTGCCCCATGAGGACCCTGTGATTACAGTGGGCGCACACAGATAACCCAAGATCATCTCCCCATCTCAAGAACCTTAACTAAAGCACAGCTGTGAAGACCCTTCTGCCATGTAAGCTAAAATCTTCGCAGGTTTTGGGAATTTGCACATGGACATTTGGGGGCCATTCTTCTGCCTACAGCAAACGGTAAACCAGACATAGTCCCTGACTTAATGAGGTTTACTTATGATCCTATTTCCAGCTGAAAAAGGTGAGAAATAAGAGATAACATAGTCATGGGAAAGGCCAGTGGTAATGAGCGTTGTCAGACTATTTTAAGGTTTTGGGAAACTGAACTTTTTACAAAACACTTAAGATTCCTCTCTAGAAACATACCACATCAGATTAAAAAGAAAGAAATCAGTATTGCCAAAGATATCTATTGTGATATTCTAGTTACTCACCATTTTTTTTTTGTCTACCTGATACTTAAAATGTAGGATTAATATGTTATTGATACATTAATGCTGGAGACATTATTTTAGGAATATTGTGAAACTGTAACTAAAATTCTTAAAGAAGAGAGATTTTTATAGCTACTTTACTTCGTTCCTGTAATTTATCAAATTCGCTCTCACAATACAAAAATTCTACTTGGGACTAGTCAAAGGCAGCTCCAAATCCTTGGTTCTACCAATGTTAAAGACTCTCGCCAATAAATGCAGACCCACCCCCAGCCCATCTGAACCGGTGTTTTGTCTCACGCAGCACTTGTAGAAAGCCCGGTGTTGTAACACAAGTTCTCCTTTAGTTGTGGTGTGACTGAGCTTGGGCATCAGAACTTTGAAGTTTCAGAGACTCCACAGGAAATAATATTTCATAGGCTGATGGTTAACGATGCCTAGAACCTAATGGGACTTGGAAAAAGAAAGACGTTTTAAAAAGTGAGAGTCCATCAACCTTGTACTTTACAATTACTATTACAGCCCTTCTGCTGTTGTTTAAAATCTTCCCTGAAAAGCTGGAATCATTCAGTGTTGCTTGCGTATACTTCATATAAATCCCTGTTTGTCAGTTAATGTTAAAAGAGCATTCTTGCTAAAGAAGGAATGGAAGCACGCACTCTGCTGCCCTCCATGCGCTAAGCGAGAGCGGACAGAGTCTCCACAGATCGGGCCTGCCCGCCAGTGCTTCCAAAATTTAACCAGGCCAGTGTTTCCCCTTTGGTGGCTGGGATGCCTGGGACATGGGAGTTTGCTTTATTCTGAAAGACCCCCGTTGAGTTAGGAAAAGGCTGTAACACACAGAAAATCCTCTCCACAGTTCAAGAAAGCCATGGATTCTCAAGGGTATTTAGTATGTAGGTCAGTAAATCTGATGAAATTGCCATTCAGTTCAAGAACTGAATCATTAGGATCATTAAGAGATCTTAATGATCATCTGCCCTAAATTTATCATTTTCTGAATGGATTAAGTTAGACCTAGCGAGCTCAAGTGACTGGCTCGGACCACCCTCAAGTTGAGGCGTGCCTGAGGCCAGGGATGCACAGCAAACCTTCCTGGGTTCTGAATTCAATGCAGGAAGCTGTTCTAAAAGATACATTTTTCTGTTTCAAAAATGCTGAACTTCCTGCATCTGTAGGGAAAATAACACTTGTGTGTGTGGCCAAGAAAAAGTGGTACTGTAAACAACATGTCATTCAAGAGTTTAATGATGATGTCAAGGATGAGAATTGGAGTTAGGAAAAAGATATTTTTTATTAATTTTGAAAAAATTCTGGATGTAAGTGAAGGTT
Source organism: Equus caballus (assembly GCF_041296265.1). Lineage (NCBI taxonomy): Eukaryota > Metazoa > Chordata > Mammalia > Perissodactyla > Equidae > Equus > Equus caballus. Next base: position 4,635,816 of record NC_091703.1, read on the forward strand.
TAGTTATGAAAATACTGCGTTTCCTCAAGTTTATATCTTACATACATATAAACGCTATCCTCTCCTCTCCGCCTCACTGCCGCCACCTGGGCCCCATCCCTAGTCATCACCCCCAGTCACCAAATTGCTTACCCCGGCCCTGGTCTGGTCCTTCCGCTGGCGTTCCTACACAAAACAATCTTTCTAAAAATGCAAATGTGTCACTCCTCTCCTCCTGAAAAGTTTCCACATCTCTGCAATGCTATAAGGGCCCGGCCCCGTGGCCAAGAGATTAAGTTTGCGTGCTCCTCTTCAGCGGCCCAGGGTTTCACTGGTTCAGATCCTGGGCGCAGACATGCCACCACTCATCAGGCCATGCTGAGGTGGCGTCCCACACAGCACAACCAGAGGGACCTACAACTAGAATATACAACTATGTACTGGGGGGCTTTGGGGAGAAGAAGAAGAAGAAAAAGAAAGAAAGAAGATTGGCAACAGATGCTAGCTCAGGTGCCAATCTTTAAAAAAAGAGTCTCCAACTCATGAGCCGTCGTGCCTAAGACTCTGCTCCCTAGCCACTCTCTCCAATCCCACATCCCTGCTCTTCCTCTCAAATCACAGGCTCCAGCCATACCTGACAGGGCAGTGTTCGCCAGATTGGCCCCCTCGCTCAGTCCCAGTGCCCTGAGAGGAGGAAATGGATTTTGGTAAAACGCTTTCTAGTCAGATTGAATCTAATAATAACAATGCTGATTTCTGACTTGTTGGTAAGTTTCTGAATGGTGAGAGTCGGTGTACAACAGCTGGAAAAGCATGTGTTTTGTCTCTTTGCATTAGGGCGTCCCCACCACACTTGCTGAATTTCACCCAAGTGTTGCCTTCTGGGTGCTGCCTCCCCGACTCGCAGACAGAATTAATTAGCCTCTTTTGTGCCATCACTGGGCCCACGTTGACCTCCACTGTGGCACTCAGACCCTTCATGATGGTGATCTGTTCACTTGTCCATCCTTCAGGGTCTAACGCATAGAGGGTCTCAGGCATGCTTGGTAAGTAAATGAAGACATAAAGGTCTCTGAATTTAGCTTGAGGCAGGAAACGGTGAGAAAAATTGTCTCAGTTGACCAGCAGTCCCTCACAGGACGTAGCTAATTCCGAGGTTGGTGCACTTTTGAGAGCATCGTGCTGTGGTTAACTCCGGGGTGTGTCAGCACTTAGGGAGGCTGAATTCAGGCCCCCGGCGTTTCTAAATGGAAACAACATCCTGAGGAAGCAGGTCTGCTTGGGGACTTTCTCGTGCTTTGTTCTTTCCAGCTCCACATCTTTGTATATTCATGCAGAGAAACACACCAGACGGGGAAAGCTGGGAGCAAGCTGAGAGACGGAGGGGCGGAAGCATATGGTAGAGCTCCACGACAAGACATAAGACAGAGTTTCCAGAGTCACTGTACAGACTGGGAGCTTCCCTGAGGCTCAGGGAGTTCCTCAGCTCTACTTACGGGTCTGCAAAGTACTATTTTCTATACATACTCAGTGAGGGGCTCAGTGGCTATACACATAGGCTCTGGACCTAGACCAATCTTGGCTCAAGTCCCACCTTTGCCACATACTGAAGATGTGATCTTTGATATGCAACTTCTCTAAGCATTCATTTCTTTCCTCTTTGAAACAGGTGGTTGTTGTATCAAGAATATGCAGGTAAGGCACTAAGCACAGTGCTTAGCATATAGAAAGTGATCAAAACGTTAAAAGCTGGTAATAGGCATTAACTGAATTTTTCTACTTCTGAACAAGCTGCAGGCTTGAAATGTGAATCAAGATAAATGCACCATGCCTGATGGGTCACATGTATAACCAAGGCTACTGAAGTTCAAGAAGATAATCCTCTTCTTTTAGGTGGTAGTTAATATGCCTCAGTTAAAGAAATTGTGTGTCTAGAATCTCTTTGGGCACCTACGTGACTGACATGCTAATTTTCCTGATACGTCAAATGCTTTGGTTATCTGTTGCTGCACAAAAATACTGTCCTCTAACCTTAAATGCATACTGCTAAGTGAAAGAAACCAACTGGAAAGGCTACGTACTGTATGATCCAACTATACGACATTTTGGAAAAGGCAAAACCATGAAGACAGTACGAAGATCAGTGATTGCCAGGGGTAGGAGGGTAGGGGTGGGAGGGCTGACTAAGCAGAGAGCAGAGGATCCTAGGGCAGTGACACTATTCTGTGCGATCCTGCAATGGTAGAAGCATGACATTACGCGTTTGTCAAAACCCGTAGAATTTACAGCACCAAGAGTGAACCCTCATGTAAACGGTGGTCCTTAGTTCATAACAATGTACCAATACTGATCCATCAGCTGTAACAAATGCAGTGCACTAATACAAGACGTAAATAATAGAGGACACTGTGAGCAGGGGATGGGGGTATGTGAGAACTCTCTTCTGATCAATTTCTCTGTAAACCTAAAGCTGCTCTAAAAAAAATAAAGTCTATTAATTAAAAAAACACTACCCCTAAACGTAATGGGAACCCATATTCCAAGAGAGGGCAAACAGTTTCCCCTTGTCAATATAAAGAGTGGCGAAGAGTTTGTGTCCGTCTTTAATTGACTACAGCAAGTTGCTTCAGGTCTTTAGTAAGCAAGATGACTCTACTTGAGAAGACGGTAAAAAGACAGACTTGCTATTCTCAACTCTGAACGGGCCAGATTTCCCAGGATGCTCTGTAAAAGGCCTAAGATAACAGTTAAGGACCCCTGCCATGACCCACACATGAAATGCACAAAAGGAAGGTTGATCAGCGTGTTCAGAAAAATCTGTTGCTAGAAAACTAGAGGAAAATTGCGTTGTCTCCAAATAATTAACAGGAAGAATGGTTTAAGTTAATGATAATTCTGAATTATAGTCTCATAAAAATGCAATATTATTACTTTCAAGCAAAAGGAGTCATTAGACATAGACTAACGGTATTTCTTTCTAAGTCCTTAATATTGCAGCCAACATCTGTCCCACAAAAACGACTGGGAAGGGAGGGTGGGTCCGCCCGTGGCTTTCAGGACTGGTGAGTACTTTCAGTCTTCCAGCCACAATAGGGCCCAGGAGTCTTGGTGAGGTGCCAATGGCTCAGAGGTCCACACGCATCATTCCTCTCTGGGGTCCCACCTTTCTGGGGGCTCCCCTGGGAAGCCTGTCCATCGCCCTCCCTACCATGCCCCCAGCCTCAAGGAGTCTTCAGTCTTACCCTCCTCCTCTTGGCCAGCACATTTGACTATATCCTAACTTCTTTCTTCTCTAATGACTCATATTTTTGGAGCACAAAAACCAGAGGTGTTCCTAGACTGTTTTTCTTTCCGGCCTGGCATTGCCTCTCCAAGGCAATGAAGATACCCAGGCAGATATGTGCCCAAGTTGAAGGCAAGAGGAAAACACCAATGCCAGAGGGGAGAAACCTGTGTAATTAATAGGTCAAGAATGTTACCCCTTCATGCACAATTCTGTAGGAAGGAAGCCACAGTGAGCCAGAACTCTATCATAGTCATACCTGAAGCCCCTACTTCCAAACTCTGGGAATATTTTATTAAGGAGACTTGATTGAGTGAATAGACCACAGGGATGGATATGCGACTGTTCCCTTTCTGAACCATATACCATCCCAGCAGAACGGTGAAGACTTGGAGTTGAGGTTTAGAGGAATTTGGAACATCTAGCAAAATTCAACCTCATGAAAGAAAGACAAGCCAGGATGAACTGGGGCTGAGAAAATCAGTTGACTAGAGAAATAATGAAATCACAAGATTGGGGGAGAACCAGATGTACTAATCAAAATGGAGCTCATTTCAGAATTGACAAATGTCCTTAGGGACTCTCAAGAGAAGATTAGGAGGAGGAGAGAGAGGAGAAGGAGGAAGAAGAAAGCCAAATTCCATGAGTAGCAGTTGGAGGGATTCTGGCAAATATTTTGACACGAGGTAGACAGTTTGAAGAAGGTCAAGTCTAAAAAGAACCTCTTTTTCCAAGAGTTATAGGGACCAGGAGTTCCTAGGGAGCCATGATGAAGGGGCTAGGACTTAGTGGTTGAGGCTATGGGAAAGTCAGCTGGAAGATGAGTGACAGGAGTGACCTCAGCCATGCAGACTGAATGACATGAGAATAAGTGCAACCCAGCAAAGCCGAAGGCATTCACATCAATAGCGGGGTTTGCACCTGCAGTGGCTTCCTGCCTTTGTAACGATGGACTCGATACAGCAAGAGTCACTGGTAGTGAGGAGAGGAGAGGAAGGACCACAAATCCCACCCTAGGCCCTGTTTTTGGAAAGGAAACATTTCCTTATCCTTTTTCTGTATGGTAACAGCCAATTTTATCCAAAACAAACATGGATCCAAAATTGGATCCAAACATCCACGATCGATGAGCCCCCTTCTTGGCACTAAGCAGTCAGGGAGCTACAAGAACAAATAAGTAAAGGGTTTGTATTTAATACACGAACTACCTACAAATGGTTTTCAATTGTTTAGAGTATTTTATCACTATAAGTGGGCAGAATATTCTACCATAGTTTTATTTTTTCCTCAGAGAGAACAAAAATAAACTTTAGTTAATGCTCCCAACCCAAATTGCAAATTTGGTAATCTACATGCTTTTCTTTCTCCTTGTAGCATTTCTATTAGAAAGATATGCACCCATGACCTGTATCACAGAGCAATAATCACAAATGTCACTTAGATATACTATATGCTTTGAGAATATGAGGGAATTGATGCCAAATGGTTTGTGTAACTAACTAGTAAGAGTTTTGCCTCTAGAGCACAGCTACTCAAGTTCTGAAAATCATTTCCATCTGAGGAAGGTTTGGGGGCCTAGGGTGACAGGAGGGGATAAGGTCAGTCAGTAATCTGATCTCCAAAAAAGTTGTCACAATTGTCACCTATGCTGGTGGTCTTGGCCCATGTTCAAACTGACCAGGAACAGAGAAAGAATCCACTTTGTTCACTCTCGTTCTTGGAGGCATGGCTGTCGAAGCTCCAGGGCTCTCTGTGGTTATCGAAGTATGAAAGGCATGTTATCCACATGTGTGGAGTGAGTACAGGTCTTGAAGACCCAAAAGCCATTCACCTAAAAGCCCCATATATTTAAAAGGCCCCTGTAGCAGGCAGAATTCTAAGAGGGGCCCAAGGTTTCCACCCACTGGTGTGCAGACACCTTCTCCCAGTCCTTCAATTAAAGACTAATCTAGGTACTGCTGTGAAGGGGTTTTACAGATGTAATTAAGGTTCCAAATCAGTTGACCCTAAGATACGGAGATTCTCCAGCGAGCCTGACATAATTACATGAGCTGTTTAACTCTGGATGTAGAAGTAAGAGATTTGAAGCATGAGAAGGATTCGATGCACCATTGCTGACTTGAAGATGCAAGGGCCATGTGATGGAATGCAGGTGACTCTCATTGCTGAGAGCAGACCCCAGCTGACAAGTAGTGGGGAAATGGGGACCTCAGTCCTACAGCCACAAGGAACTGAACTCTGACAACTGTAAGAATAAGCCTGGAAACAGATTTTTTTTCTACAGAACCTCCAGATGAGAACTCAGTCGGCCAGCACCTTGACTTAAGTCTTTCCCTGAGCAGAGAACCTAACTAGCCCATGCTAGACTTCTGATCTACAGAAACTGGGAGATGATAAATGTGTGTGCTTTCAAAGCACTCAGTTTGTGTTAATCTGTTATTCCACAATAGAAAACGCATACAGCCACCTTTGTGTCTTTCTACATTTGTTTTTCTCCTTCAATTTCACTTACTCTCATTCTCTGTCTCTGATGCACATAAAATAAGAGGTAAGTCAGACAAGTGAGGGTAATTTTATCTGTCTAGGTCTAAAAGAGGAGGATCCTTTATATGTTTAAAGTGGAAGTAATATTTCTATAACAAAAATTTGGCACTTTTTTGTGTCTTAAGAAAAACAAAACAAAACAACTTGTCGACTGCATAAAATGCAGCCAGGTCATTCCCAGTGACGTGCTGGCTCTCTACCACGACACCCAGCAGCCCTCAGATCCTCAGAGACAGGAAAGCAAGGCCCAGATGAGGGCAAGAAAAGTGAGGCACTCATGTCAGGTGCAAAATTTAAAGGGGTGCCCAAAAACTCAGTCATTAAAATAAACATTTTTAATCGTGGTGAAACACATATAACGCAAAATTTACCTTTTGGTCAGTGGCACTAAGTCTGCTCACAGTGCTGTGCCACCGTCACTACCATCCATCTCCAGAACTCTTTCATCTTGCAAAACTGTAACTGTGTACACATTATAAGATAACTTCCCAGATATGTAACAATTTAATGCAGGATTTTTTATTAGACTTTACTTTTCAGAGCAGTTTTAAGTTCATAGCAAAACTGAAAGGAAGGCACAGAGATTTCCAATGTGCCCCCGCCCCTACACATGCACAGCCTGCCCCATTATCAACACTCCCAGCAGTGGTACAGTTGTTATAGTCAATGAACCTACGCTGAAACAATGGCATCACCCAAAATCCAGAGTTTACATTAAGGTTCATTTTTGGTGTTGCACATTCTAAGGGATGGACGAATGTGTAATGACGTGTATCCATCATTATGGTACCGTACAGAGTAGTGTCACTGCTCTGCCTACTCACCCCTTCCTCCCCTCTAACTTCTAGCAGCCACTCATCTTTTCACTGTCTTCATGGTTTTGCCTTTTCCAGAATGTCCTATAGTTGGAATCATATAGTATGTAGATATGTCAGACTGGCTTCTTTCACTTAGTAATATTCATTTAAGTTTCCTAATGCAATATTTTTAAAGATCAAAATTAATGCAAAAACATCCAGGATGAACAAAATATCAAAATTTAAAGACCAGGTCCATATTAGCGGCCACTCCATCCATCTTCACACTTTCACTCACTCTGTAAACTGATCGTGAAACAGATTCTGTCCTCTAATAAAATGGAAACATTTTCCTTTGACCATTTGCTGCCAATGTGTTTGCTTATTTCGAGGAGATCATCTAAGTGAGTTATTAAATCAACCGTGCAGACTGGAAATAGAGTCTGGCGGCTGCGCAGGCCCTGCCGAGAGTTGGGCGTTCCTGCCCCCTCCCCTGCCAGACATTTCTGGGAAGTTCATAGGTGGTGGGTGGTGTAGATTACAGCTGAGAAATTAGTTCGGATCATGCAAATAAATAAGAGGAATGGGGAATCAGCATGGAGCATATGTCCTCGGCTTCCAGCACAAGTTCCCATCACTGTTTCCAGAGCTTTTACTGGCGTGACTTCAAAATAACTTCTTTCTGAATTTCAGCAGAACAGTGCTTTCAGGGATGAGAGAATTGCTTTGTGATTGGGTAAAGGCGAGGTCTCGTCCCTCACAAGCTCGTTCCCTTTCCAGGCCTCTCCCTACCCGGGTGGTGAGGTTGGGCTGGAGTTGCTGCACATGCTTGTCTGCGCCATCAACAAGGGGCTCAGGGTGGGCCCTGGGGGAGGCAGCCACGGAGCCTGCCACTGCGGGGTGGAGCGTGACTCACTGGGGCCGCGCATCTCCAAGGAGTCTAAGAGCTCATTGCAGTGAATGGGAAGAAAAGACGAAATTCCTGTTGAGCCTGGTCCAGGGAGGACGTCAGAATGTGCCATTTCTGACATCCCTCTGACGGAAGATGACTTGGCCACTGTGGACTTTTGAGGGTGTGGGATCCGTGGGTGAAGGAGGAAATGCTCCAGGCCTGACAGCAATTGTTGTGGACAAACTTCAGAGCTTGGGCAAGGCGGGACCAGGGAAAGCACACCAGCCTGAAAGTCCCTGCAGGCTCTTTTGGACACAGTCCCCTTCTGAGGGCTGCCTGGTTCCTGGCAAAGCAGTTAGATGCCATCAAATGCTCTTTCCTCCTTGAGAGCGAAAAAGGTACCCATCGTGCTCCCAGGAGAGAAGGGAATGTTTGTGAATAGATCAAGGAAAATCCACGGGCTCCCAGGAGAGAAGCGCTTGCTACTTTCTTATCTTTATTCTCCTCCGTCTATTGTGAACATAGCAGTTTAGAAAGGAATGTAGGGAATTTTCATCATTAATCTCCTGGAAATAGCTCTTCGCTTCTAGAGCAGAGCTACTTGAGTTGTTAAGGACCTAGAAAAGTAATGGCTGAAAACCTTGCACGTCTTCACCGGTTTACGAACCTTGACACTAGGAGGACAAAATCCCCATCCTTCACTGGCGTTGTAAGCTACTTCAGGCCATTCCTTAGAGGCAACGTCTCTGTGGAAAAGGGAGAGACAGACTGGGGTGTCCGTGAGGCCCTAAGGCCCGCACGGGCCATTTTCACACAGCTTCTCCACGTTGACCTTCAATCTGCTGTGGAGAGAGGATTTGTCCTGCGCTGTCACTGACAAGGAAGCAAGCCGTCAGACAGGTCAGGCACTTCCAAGGTCAAAAGGCCACCGCCCCTCTCGCTGTGCCCTGCTGCCCTGAGAGCTGGACTTTGAAGAACTGAGGGTGGCGTGTGTGGCGGGCGGTTCAAGGGACATGAGCGCTCTGTGAGTGAAGTCACGTCAGACTGTGTGTTTGTCCTGAGCAGTCTAAGACTTCCTTTTGAGAAACAGAATATTTTAGGTCGTGCGTTTTGCTAGACTGTGTGGGAGAAAGTTAAAAGTGAAAGCTGAGTTTTCTTGTTATTTTCCACAAGCAGGCCTTTCCGATTCTCAGGATCCAAGTCAGAGGAGAGCGAAGGCCCCAGGGACCCCATGTCCCCCACCTCGTAAAGCAGCCGGTGGCTCCATGTAACCCGGTCCCACAGGTGGAGACCCCCGTCCCCGCCCGCCAGCTCCCTCTGTGCTCTCAGCCACAAGCTGCGGGGGAGGTGGCTCTGTGTCCCCTCCGAGGCACCTGTGAGGTGAGATTCAGGGAGACTGGGAGATTTCCCCCAGTAGGGGGGCTTTGCGAGTGTCCTGAGGGCAGTTTCCAAGGCAGGGAAAGGGGCCTTGAGAAGGGGTCTCATCTCTTGGGGCCCTGAGGGGGCTTGTTGAGGAGGAGGCGGGATCCCTGGGTCTCTGTCCAAGGCCTGGCAGACACAGACTCTTCTTTCGTGCCCCGAAAGGCAGAGCGCTGCTCCCCCGACCTTGCCCAACGGCTTAGGGCTGGGGTAGGGATCTGAAGGGGGCTGCAGAATGAGACTCCTCTGAAAAGGTGACTATGGCATGGTCACGTTTCCTCAGGGTGAAAATCACGCCTGGAGCCGCCCTCGAGGCAGCCATGGTGGTCTTTCCCCCTGGAAATTCTCCCCACGTTGATATGTATTGCAATGAAGCTGGCACCGAGCTGCCTTTCTGTTTAATAAAAAAAATAGCAAAAATGAATTTCAGCCCTAAACCATCTATTTCATCAACTTAGAACTTCTCTGAAACATTCTCCAAAGCAGCACATGGCTCACGCCCAGGATTCCTTCTGTTCCCGACAGTGAATTGCAAAGAAAAGAAGCAAATAGGAGAAGAAAAAGGGAACATTTCAGACAGTACAGGAGTGTTCCCATTTCATCCTTTTTAACAGGGAAGTTCATACAAAAACAAAACAAAACCCTACCTCGAGAGCTGTGTGTTTACCCCACGTGTGTCACGACTCCCATTGCTGTTTGATATGTCTTTGCTACATCCTGAGCTTCTAATTGTCATTTTCCTCTCTCCCCGGTAGATTTCTGTTCCTTTGAAGTTAGCAAATGTCAGTGGCTTCATTCAAGCATCTTTGGGATAGTCTTTTTTTCTAAGAGTCAGAGCAGGAAGAGGCCGTTCAGCTTATCTCGTTCACTTCCTGAAACCCAAACGAGCTCTCCTACCCACGTTGCCCCCGGCCCCTCCAGCGAGTGTCTCTGTCTGAGGACAGGAGGCTTCAGAGCCATTAGACAGTATAGAAAGTTTGAAACTAGTTTGAAAAGTCTCTAAAGATTTTGAGAAAGAACTTAGAACGTTTGAGACTGAAATTGGTGTGGTTATTTCCTCCTAAGGAAATGATTCAGAAAATCCCCTTTCCTCAGAGAATTCCATCCCAGTCGGGCACCCAAAGCTCCCTGGTGGACTGATGGCTGATATTTTCAAACTCTTGTCCTGGTTCTATTTATCCATCGAGAGGAGACTGCCTGCCTAGTCTTGTCACTGCCCTTGTCCTAACTGGGAAACGGGCTTTGAGATTCGCATGTGATGGAAATGAAGAGTTCTGAGTGAATCCACCTGCCTTCATCAAATAATGTCTACTAGAGACTCATTTACAGAACGCTGGGTTCTCACTATGCCAAAAACACCTCCCCAAACCAAGGATTCCAAGGCAAACTGCCCAGTTCATTTTCCCAAAAAGATTTGAAGCTCCCTGCCTTAAAAAACACTGACCAGGAGGGCCAGTAGTCAGTACAAATCGACTGTTTCCAAACACAGTGCCACCTCTTGTGTCACAGTGCCACAATAATCCGTGCCCCTCCTTTGACATTCCTCCCCTTTTAATGTGAAAAAGCAGAAACATCAAGTAAAATATATTGCTAAGAACCAGGCAGCAGGAAGCAGGCAATGTCCAGCCTTCTCATTGGACATGACAAGCTCTTTAGAAAGTACCTGGCATGGTCTCGGGAACATGACAAACAGTGTGGGTTTATGTGACTGAGCTCTTAATGTCACTGCCATTATGGCTACAATTAGCTCTAAATAGCCGTGTCTCTGAATAAAAGGACTTACTCCCAGAGGCCCGAGAGGGTTGCGTGTGTTCAGTGCTTGCCACCAGGAGTCTGTTCGTTGTCATCAATGCAGACAGTAAATGTAGTCATCCATCAACTCCGGCTGCTCATGTGGAAGCCCTAAGCCAACACTCATCAGAGGAGCCAGGCTGGGCTCAGGCCATCGAGTGGGGCCTTAGAATGCAGGGTTGTTTTTTTTCAGTTCCATTATCAAACCACAAGATTTGTAGTCATATTTCATTGTCAGAGTTAAAAATAAAAACCAGCCCCCAAAAATCATGACATCCAATTCTTTCTTATTAGAACATGATTGCTTGCTGTTTTTTGAACTAATTCCAGGGACATCACATATATCAAGCTTCTTTGATAAAGGAGAGACTATTCATGAGTGAATTATCAAGATAGTTTTTGCCTATCCTTTTAAGCAGCACATTTTTATTTTTAATCTTAACCATTTTGGTCACATTTTTTTAACTTTCTAGCCCTCTTAATAACTGATTTTTTTATTATGATAAAATATACATAACAGAAACTTTACCATTCTAATCATTTTTAAGTGTACAGTTCAATGGTATTCAATACATTCATATTGTTGTGCAACTGTCACCACCACCCATGAGAACCGACTCTTTTTAACATAAATGAAGCTTGCTTTGACGACTCAGTGTCCTCATTATAAACATCCAGCACTATGTTGTGTTATAATATTACTCATGGGGACAAATCAGGGGTTTATGGCTGTTTATCCCACATAGTAGGTAAGCTCAGCCTGCTGACGTTGGGAGCTCTGAGACACTGCTTTTATTGCTCCTGTTTTGGGTGTTCTCTCCTTCTACCATCGTGGTGTAAGCAATCGTTTTTCTCTGCTTTCAGTATACTTGCTAGTGACATCCACTCTTTCCTAATCGACTGCAGGAGGAGCCAACAATCAAACGTATTAGAATGTGCTAACCTACACATCCAGGCGCTGAGAAAGATTCCCCATGAGTCAGGGTCAAAAATCTCCTGTGAATGGACGTGCATTTTCATGTTTGGGAAAACATTTTTGCTTCTTTCAGGTTCTTAACTTCGTCTTGGTTTGCAGTGCCTGACACACGTCTGACCTGTCAGTAAGGGAAGACTCTTATTCCTGTGAATCCTGCTTGCCCGAAGCTCCCTTAACATCAAAAGCCAAAACGCAATAATGACATCTGGAAGCCTGGTCCCCACTGTGAAAGCAGAAAAGAAAATTCAATTAAGAAGACAGAAAATTTAAGCAAAACTCCCTTTTAGGTTACTATCATTTCCTGCCATAGAAATAAAAGACAGATTCTTTCTATATTTGCTCTCAATTTGTCTTGACCATAACATTTTTACTCATGAAATTATTCCTTCTAAATATAGCAGGCAGAAAAACAAAGCCTGGCCAAAACCTAAAAGTTCAGAGCAACCAGGGAGCTGCCAGTGCCGGAAGGGATAAATGCTGTTGGGGGTTGGGAGGACTCAAATGCCTCTCTCCTTTCTGCTTTAGTATTTGCTGGGTGGATGAGTAAGTAATTTCTTTGAAAGTGTCTGCTACTGGCACTTTATTTTGGTGTTTTAATTAAGTCAGTGATTCTCACCTGGGGGTGATCTTGCCCAAGGTCTGGAGACCTTTTTGATGATCACAACTGGGGAGGAGATGCCACTGGTATCTGGTGGGTAAAGGCCAGGGACGCTGCTAACCATCCTGCAATGCACAGGATCATCCCCACAGCATAGGACTAGTCAGCCCCAATGTCGATCGTGCTGAGGTTGAGAAACCCTGAATTAAGTGATCCCAAGGATAATGGAAGGAAGAGGTAGATGCTGCAGAGAAGGGACAGAGAGGAAAGCAGTAACTGTAAGTAGGTCACATAAATGCTCCATGTTTTATGAAATGTTTGTGGGTGGAAAGAATTCCTGAAAATGGATTTCTGAAGATAGAGGCCCATTGCTAGTTTGAGTTTAATCCTACAAAATGTGAATGATCCTATTAAGAAGTTGAGGCTCCAAGGATGAGCTGACTTGAGCACTCTAAGAATTGTTGTAATTGTACCTGCTCCTAAGGGAAGGGGACCGAAGTTGCCTCCGGTGTAGAAAAAAAGACCTGACTCCAGCTTATAATCTATGCGATTCTCAGAAGAAACTCAACTAGTCAACAGCAACTGAAGAAATGCTGAAGCTCCTCAGAATCACAGAAATGCAGGTTAAGAAGCTGCAGAGCCCCTTTCTACCCTTCAAGGAGCCACATTTTACAGGTATGGCAATAGCGACTTTTGTACTTCTGTGTACTTTGTACTTCTATGCTGTTTTGAATATTTCACAAAGAGTGTGTACTCATATATTACTTGTGTACCAAAAAACCCATAGTTTTATTTAAAGAACCAAATCCATTTCACACATACAAAATGCTGGTCAGGACCCTTTACATTTATTTTGTGATCCATTAATGTTCGTGACCCTCAGCCTGAAAAACACTCCCCTAGAGGATGTTATCCAAGGAAACATGGATGAGGATATGATTTAAAGGGTGCTTTGTGCGATGCTTAATATCACGTGTCAACTTGGCACGTGTGGCTAGGCCACGGTACCCAGATATTTGATCAAACACTATACAGCCATGCACCACATGAGGACATTTCAGTCACCAACAGAACGCACATATGACGGTGTCTCATAAGATGAGTACCACACAGCCTAGGAGTGTTAGGCCGTACCAACGACACATTTCTCAGAATGTGTCCCTGTCATTAAGTGATGTGTGACTGTACTAGATGTTTCTGTGAGGGTATCTTTTGGATGAGATTAGCATTTAAATCAGTAAACTTTGAGTAAAGCAGATTGCCCTCCATCAAGTGTGCGGGCCTCATCCAATCAGTTGAAAGTCTTAAGAAAAAGACTGAGGCCCCCCAAGGAAGACAGAATCCTGCCAGCCTTTGGACTCGAACTGCAACTCTTCCCTGGGTCTCCAGCCTTTGGGTCTACCCTGCAGATTGTGAACTTGCTAGCCTCCAAAATCATGTAAGTCAAGTCCTTAAAAAAATCCTCTCTCTCATTATATATATGTTTTTATGTCTTATGTATATCTAATATACATTAGATATATTTAGAGAGCTCTATCTTTCTGTAGATATAGATAGATAAATATAGAAACAATTACTTTACATGCACACACACACACACAGAGTCACACATACACATCCTATTAGTTCTGTTTCCCTAAAGAACCCTGACGAAAACTAACTAGTTTGTAAGAAAAAAATTTGAAGACAATTTAAATTCCCAACAGTACTGGAGCCAATAAATGAAAGACCACCAGGGCCAGCCCAGTGGCGCAGTGGTTAAGTTCGCATGTTCTGCTTCGGTGGCCCAGGGTTCGCCGGTTCAGATCCCAGGCGCGGACATGGCACCACTCATCAAGCCGTGCTGTGGCAGGCGTCCCACATATAAAGCAGAGGAAGATGGGCACGGATGTTAGCTCAGGGCCAGTCTTCCTCAGCAAAAAGAGGAGGATTGGCAGCAGATGTTAGCTCAGGGCTAATCTTCCTGCAAAAAAAAAAAAAAAAAAAAAACCAACAAAGCACCATATTCATATAACGAAATGCAAAATATTTGTTAAAATAAATAATTAAATTTATGTCTTCCCACTTGACCAGCTCTTGAAAACAAAATGTTAAATATATAAAATAGTCCTAAACGATGCATACAAAAGGATGCCATTTATGTAAATTTTAAAAATATAAAACAGTACTATGCTCTTATTATGGAAACATAAGTAAATGAAAATATAAAAACATGGACTGGAAGGCTACGCATCAAATTAATCAGAGTTGTGGTCTCTGAGGAGAGAGAGGATGAAGGAAAGCAGGGCGTGTGGAGAAGAAATGGGACCAAGAAGGAGCACAAAGAAGACCTCAATTTTATCAGTAACATTTAGTTTTTTAACAAAAAATATCTGAGGTATACATGACAAGATGTTAACATTTGTTCTGTCTCCATGGTGGTTGTACGGAGTTGAATTGCAGCCCCCCCAAAATACGTCCCCTAGGAACCTGTGGGTGTGACCTTATTTGGAAAGATGGTCTTTGCAGCTGTCATGGAATTAAGGATCTTGAGATCATCCTGGGTTAGGGGGGGCCCTAAATCCAATGATAAATCCTCACCATCACAGACTTCAATTTGGCTTCCAAAATTCTGGAACTGTTATCCAAAAACATGTTGATACATTTGAGAGAGAACGAAGACATCATGTAAAAGTATGAAGGTTAGATCTGATTTGCACAGTAGCACCTAACTAGTTCTTGTCCTCCTTGGCGTGGTATAAGACCTTCAGTTTTGGAGTAAGAATATGGTCTTAAAAGCTTCCTCTCTGCCCTCTGCCTTCTCTTCCTCCCCTGCGCAGTCTTAGAAGCCATGTGCTCTAGATGGCACAGCTACAGGACGGAAGCCTGGGTGCCTGCACGCCTCTGGGAAGGGAGTGGCCCTGACTGCTGCCTGACCTGGACTTTGATAAGCAAAACATAAACTTTGGTTGAGTTACTGAGACAGTGGGCTTCTTTGTTTCTGCAGCATGACCTGTTTTCCTGACTAATACAAGCCCCAGAAGCATCTATCTCATTATTTAATCTTTTGACCTCCTTGAACATCAGCATTTAGAGATCCTGCCATCAAAATTCTCTATTAATTATTATGGCTCAGTCTGTTTTCTTTAGGATTATTAAACCATTAGTAAACATGCATTAAAATCAATTTATAGTCTCCTCCACTGGGATTTCGCAAATAAAATTTCATAGCCAAATAGTTTACCCCTCTCATCTGACTCAGAAAAGCACATTGTAATTAGAACACATTCTGCACTATAATAAAAACAAAACAGCTTTCACAGATTGTGCTGGATACCAAGTGTGGTTAAGCCATTCAACTTTGAGTTCTGACCAGCACAGGTTTGTTTATTTACACATATTTCAAAAAGGAGACAGGCAGTGTGCGGATACAAGGTGTGTACATGTGCATGTGTTTGTTTGTTACCAATTAAGCTTGCTCTGTCTTAATTTTTTTCCTGGCCCCAAATTGGCGTTTTTCTATAGGCTTCTCTCACACAAAGCATCTCCCATGTGATGGAGATGTGACGTAAGAAAGCAGTGAAGTATAGCGATGTAGAACACAGGCTGTGGAGCCCAAGAGACCTGGGTTCAAATCCTGACACTTACCAGCTGCGTGCTTGAGCAACTTACCGAACTTCTGGATCTCCTCATGTAGAAAATGAGCTAATAGCATTGCCTTGTGGCATCTGTCATGAGTGTTACAATCCTGAACAGAGAGCATGGCTGGTCCTGAGCTACGCTGAGTAGTACTTCTTCCTGTAGTCCTGCCGAGTGGAAGGAAATTCCCAAAAGTCTCTTGTCGCACAGATCAAGGAAGAGAGAAGAGGAATGTGGTTGTGTCCCCAGGACCGCCTCCCCGGAATCCTGCCCCATAGAGGCAGAAAGTGTAATAATGTTCCCATCTTGGAAGCGGATCAAATTGACATCCAGGGAATTCAGAGACCCTGTTAGGAAGCGCTAAGGAAGCCCTTCCTGGAGGCACAGAACTTAGCACCAAGGCTTAACAAAGGCGGACGAGGAGACACCAGGAGGCGGCAGTGAGGAGGCCTCGCGGCCAGGAAGGCACTTCCCCTCACAGCAACCCGAAGCCCACCCGGTTAGGCAAATCTGAGGCCAAAAAGTCCCCTGCTTTGACTCAATTACATGTGTTGTGACCAACTCTCAAGTCGGAATAACCTGGGTATTGACAAGCTTGTCTTAAAATTAATGCAGAAGAGAGACGTCTTGAAGCATATTCATTAAAATGTTTCTGGTTATCCCTGGATGATGGTTTTTGAGGTGATCTTTCACGCTTTATTTTACAAAAGGAATAAAGCCATTTTGATACAAACAATGAGAAAAA
Source organism: Equus caballus (assembly GCF_041296265.1). Lineage (NCBI taxonomy): Eukaryota > Metazoa > Chordata > Mammalia > Perissodactyla > Equidae > Equus > Equus caballus. The sequence continues at coordinate 4,652,458 of NC_091703.1, forward strand.
TGATGGAAATAAGGAGGAGTACCCATGGTTCGAAGTCAGAGACCTGACTTCAAACCCTGACTCTACCCCCACCATCTGTGACCCGAGTGAATTACAGCATTCCTGAGGGCCTCACTTTCCACATCTGCAGAAAGAGAATAATAGCGTCTGCCTCCTAGGATTATTTGAAGCTTAAAGTGAATAACTTATGATATGCAAGACATCTAGAATAGAGCTCAGAACGTGGTAAAGACTTTTTCTTAAAAATGTTAGCACTCTGGAACAACTTGTGGGGAGAGCCGTTTCTCACGGAAGGCGTTGATTTCATTGGAGGCTGATGAGCGCCCCTCACAGTCCACCCCAGGACAGTCAGAGATGGGGAATGCTCTTCTTTACCCCCCAATGCCTCCAAGACACTGGCAGAGGAGAGGGATGGGAAGCAGGGAGGGGACAGTGAAAGACACAGCTGTTGAAACCAGAGGAATATGTGGGTATCCGCCCATTCAGATTTGAGCTCTCACAGCCCAACTGAGATTCAGCCCCTAGAAAAGGTATTTGAAGCCACAGCAACTGTGCAGACCCCCACCCATGGGACCCCATCCCAGCCCTGGCCGTCCCACCCATGGGGGCCCCAAGCTAGAGGCGACAGTGACTCAAACCCGGCTCCATTTTAACTTGGCCTTCAGTGCTTCTGTCTGGACCGCGCAAGGCCAGGGTGCCCTTGCCTGCAGGACTCCCTGCTGATGGATGAGGATTGGGAGGCCGAGGCCAGGACCCGCGCCCAGCAGCCCGGAGACCCGCTCCCTCTACAACGTCACCTCACTGTTCTTTATTTCCTTCTCTTCTTCTCCCACTACTTTCCATTCGTTGCGATTCATCTTTTTCCAAAAGTTGGCAGGTTAGCTGGAGGCAAATCCCCCGGCCAGCTTTTCTGTCTTTTCCATTTTCAGTTTAGATTTCTCCTGAGGGCTGGTAATCCACTCTCGGCTCATCAATAACTTCATCAGCAAATCCTTCCAGATCCTCCTGCCTCCTTCCTCTACTCGGCTAGTCACCAATAGGACCTGGCTGTCCTAGGGTTCCAGCCTCTCCTTCCCACCTCGCTCCCCGCGGGGCCTCAAGCTTTCTCTCCTCATTTTATTCCTATGCTCACCACTTTACCACTGCAGTGAACGCGCAATTGTTTTCCTGTGGCATCAGCCATTCTTAGGGACTCTTCCCAGGGCTTGAAATTTTGTAGCAGAGAGAGATTTTCTATCTAAAGCAGAATGATAGTCTTGTTTTTAAAAATAACAATAAATTAACTAAGGGACTCTAAGGGTACTTGGCCCACTGTAGTCATGCGGGGAGAAGCATTTTTCCTCTTCATAATTTGTCCGCTTTCCTTAACCAAACGTGCACTCTATTGTGGTCTCGGTGACAATGGCTCGTGGCCTTCCTCCAAGGCTTGTTCCAACAGGCTCCCGAATGTGTGCTCCAACAAGGCCTCCTCCTGCCCCTCTGGCCGTGGCCTCTCAAACCTCCCTCCGCTGCTTCAGACGTGGAGCAATCACAACACCAAGGATAAGCTGGAGGACACCCTCTTGGCCCGGTTTCTTTGCAGCAGCCTGAGGCCATCCTTGCTTCACTCTGGAACAGCCAGGAGAAGCAGAAACAGGCCGCCAAGCTCTGGACGCTTCTCCTCCTCCCAGCTGGCAAGAACCCTTGCGGGACAAAGGCGAACATCCTTTTCAGGCCCCGGGGACATGCGCGCTCGCATCTCTGGGTGCAGACTCATGCAGCTTTTCTCAGGGAGCCAGTGAAGGGACTTGCTGTCTGTGAGCTGTGGGAGTCCCTTCGGCTCTTGTGTTTATCTCATTGGCCATGTGACCTTGAACACTTGATCTTCAATTTCTTCATCTGTAAAACGGTGAAGACAATGCCCACTTTGCTAGACTGTTGGGAGAATTGCTTAAAATAAAATAGGTACTAAGGCAGTGTGTCTGAGAACCAGGAGCTTTAGAACAAAGTTAGCATCCACACAGGCTGTGCTGGAGATGGGCATACGCTCCTGTTCACGTCGTAGGAACCTGCCAACTCTCACTATCTCTCACAGCTTCCCTTGGACTCCAAAAGGTGCGTCATTTTTGTCAACCTTCTTTATTTTTATCATCTCATCAAGGTACTCCCCTCCGATTTGCCCCCATTAGAGACTCACCCCCTTTTCCAACGTCCCAGTACACTGTATGTATAATTTCTTTTAGCTGTCATTAAAAAGGCTCCATCTGTAACCTCCGCCCTGCTCAGGGCGCTGTCTCAGGTCTCAGGGGTTCCCTGCCCAGCGTTCCCAGTCCCTGCTCAGGGGGTTCATTTGCATCAGTTCCCTAAACAACGAGGAGCACGTTCTGCTCCCCGCATCCTGAGCCCGGCCCTTCAGGAGCCAGTCCCGGCGCTGGACTGAGAACAAGGACGGATTTGGGCCCAGCAGGTCGTAGCTGGGAATGTTTTGATTGCTAACGTCCAAAGTTGGCCTCCCCTGTCTTTTATGGAAACACATCCACGCATGCGTCCCCTGGATGGGGCTATTTTCCCCTTTCGCTGCGGACACGCGTCGCCTGCTGCCGGCCCCCCGCCCGCGCCGGGCCTTCGCCGCCAGCGCCCTCCTGTCAGCAGCTTTCTTTCCAGATGTCCACCTGAGCGCTTCCATCAGACCACCTTACGCTCTGCAGGGGCTTGTTAATGCCTCTACGAGCTTTCTCTGCGAGCTGGGGGTGGGGAATCTACGGAGGAATGGCGCTTTATAAATCAAAAAATAATAATGGCGTGTACTCTCAGCACTGGAGGCTGGGAACGGTTTGGCCTCCCCCGCGGGAGCGGCTGGGCGCCGCTACTGAATGACAACGCTGCCCTCTGGTGGCCAACCCCAGCTAGAACCCAGAGAGTGCAAGGCGCCTTGGGTGTGGATACAATGCAGACGAGTTTTCCCACTAATCTCATAGGAGCCATAATCGAGCAATGAAAAGAATTCCCAGAAAGCATTAGGGCCAGGAAGAAGCATAATAGAAAAATTCCATTTTTTTAGAGTTTGAATTTCTTTTTCGTCCCCACACAGTGAGCTGAATTTCTGAATAGCTCAGAGCTTACTAAAAAAGCCCAGACTTTTTAGGGCATTTTATAATGTCGCTTTTCACAAACAAAATAGTTAAACCATTGCTACCTTTGTTACTGAGAGTTACTGTTGACCAAAAATGCTTGTGAAACTCTCTTAAAAAAGTGAAAGTTTGTGCTTCTTTTGCTTTAAGTAAAAATGCCAGATTTTATGTTTAATTATTCAGACTGTGAACTTTATATATAAACTCAGAATTTAGATTCTCTGTGAGCCAGAAACCTGGCTTCTGCACTCATCCACATACCCCGTGGGAGCAGCATACTTGAAGTGAACATATGATCCGAGCTTGATGAAGTCTGTCTGTATCAGGGCATTTCATTACAGTTTCAGCCACTCTCTGTAAATATCTCCAGTCTAGACTGAGGAAAAAGTTGTAACATACTTGGAAATTGGGATGGAGTGTTGTAGTCCAAGAAGGCATATTCCTTTTGGTATTTTCCACTCCCTGGCTGCATAATCTTGAAGACTCGACTCTCTCTATTTCTTCATAACTGGAAGAATTCTGGTTTTTCCCATGCTACCCCATTATTGTGTGGGGAAGATTAATAAGACGGATTTTTAGAAAGCACTTTGAGCTTCTTTCAAGGGATCAGCTTTATGAAAGTTACCTTCTGTAAAGTGGAAAAAAATGGACATATTTAGATATGATGCTCCAAAGTAGGAATTGCTCTGAACATTATAGATAAAATCTGCCTCAAAATAAATTGATATAAACTTCAGGGAAACATGAAAGTGGCCTTGTGCGTTTATTTTATGATGGCAAAGTGCCTGGTGAATAGACACGTTGGTCTGAAAGAAGTGATGTTTTCTAGTGGAGTAATAAGTATCATAGTTAGGAGAAGTAAAACCCAAACAAACTAAAAAAAACTCAAAAACGTGCAAAGGCCCAGACTGTACTGAGCACGCTGGTGCCGCTCCCAGCTTCGGTCCTGGAGAACACTGACAGGAAGACCCACCCGAATAGGGACAAAGACCAGTCATGGTGACAGGAGGCTGGCATGCCCAGGAAGTGTACACACTTGAGAGCAGGGCCCCAAGCAAAGTGGGAAATGAGCTCCTCCAATTGAGACTCATCTTTCACTGGTTTTAGAGCTGACTTCTTTTTTTTTCAATTGTGGTAAAATACATGAACATAAAATTTACCATCTTAACCATTTCTAAGTGTACAATTCAATAGCATTAACTACATTCACTTTGTTGTGCAACCATTACCATCATCCATCCGCAGAACTCTTTTCTTGCAAAACTGAAAGTGTGTCCCCATCAAACACTGACTCCTCTTTCCTCCTCCACCAGCGCCTGGCAACCACCATTCTACTCTCTGTCTCTATGAATGTTACTCCTATAAGGACTTCATATAAGTGGAATCACACTGTATTTGTCCTTTTGTGACTGGTTTACTTCACTGAGCATAATGTCCTCAAGATTCATTCATATTGTATCTGGTGTCAGAATTCCCTTCCTTTTTAAGATTGAGTAATATTCCATTGCATGTATATGCCACATTTTGTTTATCCAAAATGAGTCTGCTCCTTGGTGAGTTAAATCAAAACATACACTGGAGGTAGTTATCACACAAAGCAGGATTTTATTTGCAACATGCAACAAACAAAATGGAGGCCATAGGGAGTCATTTCACAAAGTTATGGCTCCCTGAACAAGGAGAGCAGGTGCCTTTTATTTGGGGTAGAGAATGAATATGCAAGAAGGAAGTTTTGTCATTCCATGTAGAGGCGGGCATAGGCTGGCACATTCGCAGTTCAGATACACGTCTCCACGTACATCGCATGTTATGTTAATAACGCTTTAGCTCGAGATCCCAGGGTGGAGACCTTGACATTATGATGAGGCAAAGGTTACTTTGGAACAGCTTTTCATTCTGTCCACAGGCATCATTCCTACAGGATGGTTTGGACTGGTCTGAGCTGGTTTAAGCCAGTGGGTAGTTGTTCATCCTCCTGAAAAACAACTTTTTTTTTTTGAGGTTCAAGCACAGGCCTTATTTTGGGAAAGATGAACTTATAAAGATAGGTTCATCGAGAGAAGAGATTGAGGGTCCTCCGTGTCCCCTGGCTTCTATGGTGCTGGGCAAGGCGCTCTGCCTGTGGGTGTGTGTTCCGCAGGACAGTGCTGGCCGGTCTCGTCAGGCAGACGAGCAGCCTTGCTGGTGGAGGGCACACAAACCGTGTGGACCAGCAGTGTGGATTTGGGTGCAGCTGCTAGAGCAGCTGTCTGATGATGTGGCTCCAACAACCTGGAAATCTTAGGTCCCATGGAAGCTGAAGCCGTCTGTCCTGGTCCTCGTTAGCTCATTGCCTGAGCAATCAGAGTGAGCCCCAGGTCGCTTTCTGGCCCGCCCTGTCCCTTGTATCATTGGTAAATCAGGGTAGCCACTTACAGCATTGGCGGATGCCAGGCAGGTGACATGATGAAGGGCCCAGGTGGCAAGTGTGGAAGCTGGAGAGCACAAGTCCCAGCCAGAGGGACAGCCAGCACTGGGACCTGCATGATATTTTCATGTGGGAGTGTGGGTTTTATAAAAGAAATCTGGCTTCCTGATTTTAAAAAATCTCCTGATTTTGTATGCTGTTAACTAACTCATTTTTTTAAACACTTGTGTGAGCCTAATAAAATTATTCATAAGCTGGTTGTGGCTGTCAGTTTTAGCCTGTCCTATAAATTATACTTTGCAATGTGTTTTAATTCAACATTTTGCTTATTATTCATTTTTGCAAATCTCATTTTTTTTTTGCTGCGGAGATATCAATCTACTCTTCTGGAATTTCACAGGCTTAGCGGTGGGGGAAGAAGGCAGTATTGTCCACAGTAGTGCTTTGTGGAACTGTTTACAAATAAAACCTTCTATAGAACTGTGATATATAAAGCAGATAAAGTGATAAAAATGCTCTTTCATTTCCATGGTGAAAATAGATTTTTTGTCATCCCCGATTATATAAATAATATGTGTTTTTTGGGGGAAAAATTTTAAAAAATACAAACAATATAAAGAAAAAACGAAAGTCTCTGAAATCAGAACTCCTGAGAAAGTCGCTATTACCTTTTACCTTTTCTGTCATCATCTCTTTGTACATCTTATACACACACACGTATAAAGTTTACACAAATGAGATTATGCTACATTTCTTGAGGACCCCACTTTTTAATAGTATTATTTATTTTCAGCAGCAAGTTATTACATGTTTCTTAGTTCTCATTAAAAAATACCTATTTTTCAAAAAACAAAACAAAAATGAGCTCATGGATATAGAGAACAGATTGGTGACCGCCTGAGGGGGAGAGAGGGTCGTGGGAAAATAGGTGAAGGAAGTTAAAAGGTACAAATTTCCAGTTATAAAATGAATGGGGGTGTAATGCACAGCATAGTGACTATAGTTAATAATACTGTATTGCACATTTGAACATAGTTAGGAGAGTGGATCTTGAAAGTTCTCAACACAAGAAAAAGAACTTTGTAACTATGCATGGTGATGGATGTTAACTGGACTTATTGTGGTGATGATCATTTTTCAATATATACAAATATTGAACCATTACCTTGTAAACCTGAAACTAATATAATTTATGTCAATTATACCTCAATAAAAAAACACTGGTTTCTTTTGGTGAGGACGATTGGCCCTGAGCTAACATCTGTTGCCAATCTTCCTCTTTTCACTTGAGGAAGATTGTTCCTGAGTTAACATCTGTGTCAACCTTCTTCTATTTTGCATGTTGAAAACAACTTTGAGGAACTATTAAATGCTGATGGAACTTCCTTTAAGTAACTCTTTTTTTCTTTTTTGAGGGAGATTTGCCCTGAGCTAACATCTGTGCCAATCCTCCTCTGTTCTACATGTGGGTCACCACCACAGCATGGCTGCTGACGAGTGGTGTAGATTCATACTTGGGAACCGAACCTGGGCCACTGAAGTGGAGTGCGCTGAACTTAACCACTAGGCCATGGGGCCAACCCAAGCAACTCAGGGCAGTTAGCTGGTGACACGTTCACCTGTCTGTGGACACTTGGGTTGCTTCCACCTTCTGGGAATTGTGAATAATGCTGCTATGAACATGGGTGTACGAATATCTGTTCAAGTCCTTGCATTCAATTCTTTTGAGTATATACCCAGAAGTGGAATTGCTGAATCATACAGTAATTCTACATTTAATTTTCTGAGGAACCACCATATTATTTTCAATACAGCTGCCCCACCTTACACTCCTACCAACAGTGCACAAGGGTTCCAAGTTTTCCACATCCTCACCAGCACTTGTTTTCTGCTTCTTTGATAGAAGCCAACCCGATGAGTGTGAGGTGATGGACTTGCCTTCTTTTGGTTGATATGATGATCAAACCCTCTGCCTGGGAGTTTCACAGAAAGGTCATTTCTTTTCACGGCGTTTCAGAAAAGAAAGTAGTTTACTGAATGCCTTTAGTCAAGATCTACTCAGCACAGACTTGTGATGGAGCCCAGCCTCCCCTGGATTCTCCATTTCTCCTGCCCTGCCCTTCCCCAATCTCCCCAGCCCTCCCCCATGCAAGTACATTGGGAGTTGGTGGAGGGGGAACACCCAAGACTTGGGGAACCTTGGACCCCATGTCATCCACTGCTGGACTGTATCTCACAGCCCCCTGTGAGGTCCTGACTTTTTACTTGCATTTGAAATGATTTTATTATAGGTAATGGAGAATTATAACCCCAGAGTATTGCTGCGGTTAGAAGATATGCACAGCTTCCTAGAAAAGTTTAATTTGATTTTAAGCCTGTTTGGTCTTTGAATATTTAAAACAAGCTAAAAAATAATCTGAAGGGATCACCTCTTTTTTCACATCTCAACACTCGTCTTGCTTACTCAGTTTCCTACTGAAAATCTATATTAACTCTTCACTCACGCAGAGTTGCGTATATCACCCTCCGTTAGGGGCCCGCATTAAAGGGCTGTAAATGGGAGGGCTGGGAGACCGAGGACCTTGTCGTCATGGGCACTGTCTTCTTCGGGACAGTGTGGGATTCCAAATGTGGTTAGAGAGCTTCTCCATCTGAAAACCAGAAGAGTGGGCTCAGGAAAAAGTGCCTGAGTAATAAACAGTACTGTGACTTGCCATCTTTCTGCATTCCTTCTTACCATGAGTGGTCCCCCATCTTGCTACATATGAAAGTCACCTGGGGAGATTTTGAAGCGCCCAGTGCCCAGGCGGAAGCCAGATGGAATGGATGGGATGGGAGTCACCCGGGGTGGGACCCAAGCAGCAATTGTGAAAGCTTCCTAGCTGACTCTCAGTGCACATGAGGTGAGAGACCACCCTGGCAGATGGACCGCACGTGGCACTCCAGGGCTAATCTGATCCTGCAGGGGGCACCGACAGAAACAAGACGTTTCCAAAGGAAATAGAGGTCTGAAGACTGATTTGGGGCAGTGAGCAGTTGACCTCTGAGAGAACCGTGAATTTTAGACAGTTTGAAAGTAAAGCAAAGCACAAAACACATCACCAAAGATGCCAAACCAAAACTACCAGCAGAGCCTTGCGAATCCCCTTTTCACCCCAATATTTTCCTCCTCTGTCCTTGTTAAAAATGCTCTAACTGTACGAATTTAATTAGTGTGCTCCAAAGAGCGAATCACCGTGGAGAACCAAAACGGTGTCCTGCCCTGGAGCACTCGAAGCTGAGCCCTTCTCCCCACAGCCCCAACATGCACGCACACCTGCACACACACACGCACTAATCACTACTGTGTGAATCTCCATATTCCTTCAAGTCTTAGAAGATTAATTTTCTTTTGCCTTTTAAAAATCTTCTCCTCTTTCCCTAAGATTAGCTATTTCCCAGGGCCCTTCTACACTTTTCCTAAAAGTAATCCTATAAGTCCTTTTGATTTTACAGAATTTTATTTTTAAAAACTACAGAGAAATGGATGAGGTCATAGACCTAACAAGCACAGGAGATGACAGAGAATCAAAAACTATAGAAACTTCTTTTCCCCGTGGTTCAGACACTGCTGACTGCCTTTCCTAGGAGATCTGGAACCTTCTCCTGTCTCTGGCTTCTATCTGCATTCCCAGTGGCTGGCCTGGGAAGCCTGAGAGCTCCAGGTCTTTGCTTTTGTTCCTGAGGTAACCCACACCTCACCCCACTCCCTCCCTGCCAACACTCGTCCCAAGTCCTGCAGGACTCCTGTGTCACTAGCCCCCTTTGAGCCTCTGCTGGCAGGCATACATTGGGCGTTTACTCCCACAGGGCCCTAGGCTTTCAGTTCAAAGACAGATCCTACTGGGGAAGGAAGCATCTTGGGCATCAACAGAGGAGGGAAAATTGAGTGACATGGGGTCTTTTCCACCTGCTCCCCAGGACATCGGAGGATAAATGGGAGATTTCCTTCCTGCAAACCCCAAATGGACCAAGCTGGTGCACAGAAATACAAAATAACTTTCAGCACTTACTAATTAAGCATGTGACAATACCATTCATTAAATCTGGTAGAAGTGGTTAGAGATTCAATAGCTTAAAAGAACAAAATACTTGGCAATGTTGAATACCTTACTATGAATGTCAAAATATAACAAAATATTACAGTTCAAATGTGCCACCAGCCTGTCGAAATTTCAGATTACCAATATATCTGCAAGGCCCTGTAAGAACAGTTGTTCGAAGCACTTGAGAGCATGTGGCCTAGCGGAGAATATGTTCTTCTGGGAAGCCTCACCCCCAATTCTGCCAGAAGTAACTTAGGTCAGTCATTTAGCCACTACAGGCCTCAGATCTTCATCTGTAAATGAGTGGTCATAACATCTACCTTTGGGTTGGTGCATCCGCTATGAATATTTTAGCAGCAATAGTATCTGGAAAATGAGCATGTGAAATGTTGCTCAACATTATTATTCATCAGGGAAATGCAAATATAAACCACACTGAGACAGCCCTACGTTCCCTCTAGAATGGTGAAAGTAAACAAGTTTGACTACACCACGTGATAGTGAGGAGAGAGGTCAGCCGGAACTCTTACATACTACTGGGGGTAATGCAGAATGGTAAGCCACCTTGGAAAACCACGTGGCAGAATGGTAAACACGTACTTACATAGGACTCAGCGATCCCACGCCCAGGTATTTACCCAAGGGAATGAATCACATGTCCACGCAAAGACGCAAATGCCAACAATCATGGCAGGTGTTTTTCAGATAATCGAGGACTTGAAAAAACTCAAACGCACTTCAGCTGCTATATAAACCAAGTTTGGAGTATCCATAGGATGAAATCTACTGGGCAATGGAAAGGGACAAAATATTAACACAAACAGCAACAGGAATGGAGCTCAAAACCTTCTGCTAAGTAAAAGAAATTGACTTCCTTCACAAAAATTACACATTGCTTGATTCCATTTGTACAAAAGTCCAGAAAAGGCAAAGCTATAGTGATATAAGGGTAATCCATAGTTGGCAGAGGTTGGGGATCAGGAGAGATCAACCGCAAAGGTACACAAGGACATTTTTAGGGTGATGGAACTGCTCCACATCTTGATTGTGGTGGTGGCTGCCATATAAAATTACCAAAATTCATCACCTTGTACTCAACAGTCTATATAAAGTGTACAATGTGTACACTTAAAGTGCCTGAATTTTATTATATGTAAATAATACCTCAATAAAGCCGGAAAAGTCAAGCCCCATGCAACATCCATTTTTATACTGTCTCTACAGCGTCATCCTGGTGACAGGCAGTATTTGCTGATTCCCACTCTTGGCCCATTTATGGGTCACTTGGCTGAGGTTAGCGATCGGCCTCAGCTCGGCTCCATCACCTCCATGCTCTCTGAGGGGATGGCTGTTTCTTTCGCTGGCCAGAGGAGCAGCAGCAATGTTGAGAACCTTCTGTCTCCAGCAGGAGAACCAAACAGCCACAGGAGTGAAGCCCGACCACTTGGACAGAGCTTGGGGAATGGAGGCTGGTGGTAGAAAGGCTTTCAGATGCCCCTCAGTCTTCTCAGGGAGCCCTGACCACTACATGGGCTGGCGGAGCCTTACCACAAGGGACGGTGCAGGCTGAGCACAAGGCGCAGGTCCTGAGTGAGAATCCTGCACAAGCTCTCAAATCCAGTGGGGGAACATGCAGAGGGGAAAACCGCTCACAGGAAGCAGCATTTATGCTCCCGTTGCGTTAAAAATAAATACAAAGCCATCAATTCATTCAAACACCCAAGTGGGTTGTTTAATCAAATAAAATGATCTCCTCTTACACTTTATCAAGTGGCGGAGTGTTAGCTGAAGTGACCTAGCCAGTTGATCATTTTGTTTGCATGCAAACCCAGTCTCAAGGAGATTGGGGTGGTGTCTGTTTTAGTGTGAGTTATTTTGAAAGCAGAACCTGAGACACAAGCTCGGATGCAGGTAGTTTACAGTGAAAGTAATCCTGGGAAGCAGTGAGGGACAGAGGGAGGAAGACCAAAAGAGAAGAAAGGTCCATCGAGACTGTGTTATGAGGCTGGCTACTGCAGTGGGCAGCTGGGTCCAGCTCCCCTGGGGATCTCCTGAGCAACTGTGAGGAATGTGCCTCGGCATCCTTAATCCAGAGGACAAGAAGCTGGGCATTTCTCCTGACTCGCAACTCTCCAGGGCTGTTTGCTCCATGGCTGTGAGTACCTGCACGAAGCTGCTTTCTGTGGCTTAGGAAGGAGTCCTGCGGCTGAAAAGCAGCAAGCCAGCTAGGGCACACATTTGCACGGGCGTGGAAACACCCACTGCAGCTGCACTGAATCCACGTGAGTTAGGGGCATGGCACTGGCTGCAGGTCAGGGTCCAAAAGAGGGCAGCCGGCAGTGACAATCTTTCTGCTCACAGAGAATGCAAAACCATCACTCCTTGAGACACTAAAGGGTTGGGGCAGACAGTGACTCTGTGAGATGTTTCGCGTGCCCCCTCAGTGCTGGCCAGAGGCAGGAAGGTGAACTTGGGGAGCTTCCCTAGTTGCCATTGGCCCTCTGACCCTGTGACCCTGTAATGGTGTCTTCCTGACTCTGGAAGAACTGGAGGTGCGAGATTGTTACCACATGCCACTCATCCTAAAAATGAGACTAAGCCATCACACAAACAAACATGTGCGAAAGGTTGAATGGTTTCCCTTTAAAGGTATCCAGTTCTTCCAAGGCGAGCCGGGGGCACACTTCCTGCCCTGGGCCTTGCACCTGCAAAGAAGGCCCCAGATCTAAATGGAAGGCAAGGTGCACTGGGGATAATCTGATCCCCCAGCCTTTTTCCGGGGGTAGGTGGACATAACATGCACATGTGTAATAAGAGTTCCCAGGGCGACCAGACACTTGCCCAATGGCCCAGGAGATTATCTGTGCTTCTTGAAGTTTTCTTTGGAGACCGGGGAAGATCAGCAGGTTTCCACCCTTTTTGAAATATCAGCTGAATGTGCCTGGCCTGTTCTGTGGAGGTCACTCCACCCTGGAGCTTTGAGTAAATGTCTCTAATTCTTCGAGACGCTCACATCCTGGAACAAAACTCTTGTCCTCCCAGAGGAGGTGAGCCAAAACCTCCAGCAGCTCACAGAGGGGAAATCGGGAGGCAAGAGGAGGCACTTCAGATGAGCTCCTAATAACGAAAACCTTTTATTAACAATGGTGTTTCCCGGTATCGCAAATTTCCAGGGTAACTGCAAGGCCAGCCTGTCCCCAGAGTGTATTTGACACTCAATAAAAAAACCTGTGCTAATTTAAACAGCTCCAGAATGGCTGACAAATATGAACAAAGTTTTAGACTAGAAGTGAAAGTGAAAACGCAGTGGGGAACTTTCATTTTAAATGCACAGATTGATTTTAAAACAGAGATGACAGATATGAGCATCTAATAAGTCCAGCTCACAGACGTGTTTATGATGTATAATTATCTGGTAAACACTGACCTAGCCTAGGAAAAAGGCTGGGATATCATATTATTCTAAATGTGCTTCTTGGTTCTCCACTCAGATCTATGGCCTTTCATGGCAGGTGCTGCAAGGCATTGTGGAGGAAACCCTACTTGTGAGTGTGAGTGTGTGAATTCATAGAGAATAGAGAATAATACTAATGAACATAGGCTTAAAGAGAGTTTCTTTTTGATGTCATAAGTGACATACAGGTGCTAGCTACTCTTATGACCACAGCTACTATTCCTGCAATCATCTGTGTCAAGGGAGCATCTCCTCAGTAACCTCTAAGGAGAAGATGCATATTTCACAGTGGAGAGAATTTCAGAGTTTCTCAAATGGGCTCTTTCACATTGTTCCTCCCGTACCCCAATGATCTGGTTCCATCCTCACCAGATCCCACCCACATAGTCAAGATATACCCGTGAACAGGCATTGGAGGCAGTGTGGTAGAGTGTTTCATTGTGGCTTTGGGGTTAGAAAGACCTTGGGGTAAACCCTGGCTTGGCCACTTTCTAACTGAATGACCTTCAATGAGTTACCTAGTTGTAGAAGACTCATTTCCTTATGTGGAAAATTGGTATTGTAACAGGACACACCACTTCACACAGATTACTGTGGATATTGAATTAGACGATGAGGGTAAATCTTTCAGTACAGTACCAGGCGCAAAGGATCTGCTCAATTAATGATGATAGCTGTGAGCATGGTATGCCAGATGGCTGTTCAAGTACATGAGCACCAATGCTTGAATACCTCCTTGATTTGCTTCTGTCTTGGGGCCAGTCTGATTCTTTGGGCAGCACACTGGGCCCTCATTTTAATATGGTACGTGAGAGCATAAAACTCAGTAACACCAATCTTCCATGGGTTGTATCCAAGGGAGTATAGCCATGAAGGGGTTAATGCAGTTTTGCTCGCAAGGATATCCAAAGGAGTGGATCCCATATGTAGTGCTATGGGGAGACTGCTGGGTATTGTATTTTATGATGCAAACTGGGTAGCTTCCCACTTGTATCACAGACTTCCTTGGGTTTAGAGCTAAAGGAGTACTTAGGGAGATTGTTAGCACTAAATGTCTGTATTAGAAAAATAAAATATTTCAAATCCATGGCCTAGACTTCCTCCTTAAGAAATTAGGGGAAAAAAGAGCTAGTAAACCCACAGTAAAGAAAAGAAAGGAAATAATAAAGATAAAAACAGAAATCAATGAAATAGAAAACAGAAAATTAATAGAGAAAAACAATGAAACAAAAGCTAGTTCTTTGAGAAGATCAATAAACTTGATAAACACAGATCAGATTGATCAGGAAAAAAGAGACAAGACACAAATAAAAAATGAGAGAGGTAGCATCATTACAGATTCTAAAGAGATTAAAAGGATCATAGGGAATATTACAAATGACTTTTTGCCAATAAACTTAGATGGAATAGGAAAATTCTTTGAAAGACACTAACCATCAATATTAACTCAAGAAGAAATAGATACTCTAAATAGTCCTATATCTATTACAGAAATTGAATTGAGTTTGTAGCTAAAATGCTGTCACAAAGAAAACTCCAGGCAAGATGTCTTCACTGGTGAATTCTACCAAACGTTTAAGGAAGAAATAACATGAAAGCTAAGGCAGAATTCTAAACTGCTGCTGCATTGAAGATGTGCCCTAACACACAGAGAGAGCCCCTCAGCAAAGAGTAGAATACTTATTGTCTTAGGCATTTCCACAAGTCAGTGACATTATTGACTGAGCACTAAGCTGAGCAGAGACTTTGGTGTCCACATGTGACAGAGAATACAGACTTTACAAAATTAGTCCAAGAAAGTCACTAAACAGACTCTATCATCATCAAGAACAACAACAAACCTGAGGGAGGAAGGAATCTGACTTGCAGAGTAATTATATTATGTTATTTAAAATGTCCATTTTTCAACAAAAAAAATTATGAGACACTGAAAGAAAAAGGGAAGTATGGCTCATACAAAGGAACAAAAGTAATCATTAGAAATTGTCCATGAGGAAGCCAGATTTGAGGACTCAATAGAAAAACTTTTAAATAACTACAACAAATTTATCCAAAGAACTAAAGAAAATCACGTCTAAAGAATTAAAGAAACATATGAGAATAATGTCTTACCAAATAGAGACTATCAATAAAGAGATAGAAATTATTTTTAAAAATTAGTAATTCTGGAGTTGAAAACTTATAACAACTGAAGTGCAAATTTCACTAAGAGGGACTCAAAAGCAGATTTTAATTTGTAGATGAAAGAGTCAGCAAACTTTAAAATAGGTTAAGTGAGATTGTCCAGTATGAGGAACAGAAAGGAAAAAGAATGAAGAAAGAGAAACAGAGCCTCAGATACCTGTGGGACACCATCAGGCATGCCATCACATGCTCAGTGTGAGACCCAGAGGAAGAAGAGAGAGACAGAGAGAGAGAGGGCTATAGTGAGAAATATTTGAAGAAATAATGACGAAAAACCTCCCAAATTTAATGAAAAACATCAAGATGCTCAATAGATCCAAGTGGAATAAACTAAAAGAGGTCAGCACCCAGGAACATCATAGTCAAACTGCCAAAAGACAAAGACAAAAGAATCTTGACAGCAGCAAGAGAAAATGACAGCATATACAAGTGATCTTCAATCAGGTTAAGAGTTGACTTTTGTCAGAAACCATAGAGGCCAGAGAACAGTGGAATGGCACATTCAAAGCGCAGAAGGAAAAAGACTGGCAGCCAGGAATTCTATATCTGGTAAACTATACTTCAAAAATAAAAGAAAATAAGACATTCCAAGATAAACAAAAATTAAGAGAATGCATTGATAGCCAACCTTCCCTAAAAGAAACAGTAAAAGAAATCCATTTTTATGATGATCATACCTCAGTAAAGTGGTTTTAATAATCATGATAGTAATAATGGAAATCCTTCAGATTGAAATGAAAGGATACCAGACAGTAACTCAAATCCATATGAAGAAATAAAAAGCACCAGTACAGGTACATAGGTAAATGTAATATCTCCTACCTGATTTGAAAGACAATTGCATAAAGCAATAATTACAAAACTATGTTAATAGGCTGATAATATATAGAGATATAATTTGTATAGTAATAAGAGCATAAAGGGTGGGTAGGAATAGAGCTATTTTGTAGCAAAGTTTTATGAACTATCAAAATTAAGTTGGTATTAATACAAAGTAGATTGTTTTAACTTAAGATGTTAATTGTAATCTCCAGGAAAACGTCTAAGAAAATAACCAAAAAAAATACTAAGAGAAATAACAAGAGAATTAAAATGGTACACTAGAAAATATTGTTTAATACAAAATGAAACAGTAATAGTAGAATAGAGGGGGGAAAGGATATGACACACGGAGAACAAATAGTCAAATGACAGATATAAATCCTACTTTATCAATAATTATGTTAAATAAAACTGGATTAAATACTCCAATCAAGGGCCAACTCTGTGGCCTAGTTGTTAAGTTCACGTGCTCCATTTT
Source organism: Equus caballus (assembly GCF_041296265.1). Lineage (NCBI taxonomy): Eukaryota > Metazoa > Chordata > Mammalia > Perissodactyla > Equidae > Equus > Equus caballus. The sequence goes on from NC_091703.1 coordinate 4,668,998, forward strand.
GGAAGCCCATGGTTCACAGGTTCAGGTCCAGAATGTGGACCTACATACTGTTCATCAAGCCATGCTGTGGCAGCATCCCACATACAAAATAGAGGAAGACTGGCACAGATGTTAGCTCAGGGACAATCTTTCTAACAAAAATATACATATATTCTCCAATTAAAAGGCAGCTATTGACAGAATTAACTTTTCTTAAGAACTACGATCTAACTATCCACTGTCTACAAGGACAAACTTTGGATTCAATGTTAGTTTGCATGGAAAAAGATATACCACGTAAACAGTAACCCAAAGAGAGATGGATGGCTATACTAAGATTAGATAATATAGACTTGAAGACCAAAATTGTTACTAGCAACAGAGAAGGACATTTTTTAGATTATAAAAGAGTTGATCCATCAGGAAGACCAAAATTATAAACATATGTGTGCCTAACAACAGAGCCCCATGAAGCAAAAACTTACAGAATTGAAAGAAGAAATAGACAATTCACAACAATAGTTGAAGAGTCCAATATCCCACTTCCAGTAATGAATAGAACAACTAGGCAGAAAATCAGCACAGAAATAGAAGACTTGAGGAACACTACGACCCAACTACATCTAACAAACGTCTATAGAACACTCCAGCCAACTACAGCAGAATATACATTCTTCTCAGGGACACATAGAACATTCTCTAGGATAGACTGCATATTAAGTCATAAAACAAACCTCAGTTTATAAGGAGTGAAACCATACAAAATATGTTCTCTGGTCGCAATGGTATTAAATTAAAAATCAGTAACAGAAGGAAATTTGGGAAACACACAAATATGTGGAAATTAAACAATATACTCCTAAATAACCAATGCGTCAAAGAAGAAATCACAAGAGAAATTAGAAAATACTTTGAAATGAATGAAAATGAAGGCACAACATATCCAAACCTATGGGATGCAGCTAAAGCAGTGCTTGTAGCCAAATTTATATGTAACACCTACATGAGAAATGGGTGTGGTCACCATCAGGGAAGAACTTGAGAGTTACATCTATTTAATTGTACTTGCATGTCTCAAGACCATTTCAGAACTTTTCTGGTATAACTTTTAGGGTATCCACTATAGTTTATTAAGACACCTTCAATGACAATAGTTCTTTATATTTAGAGTTTTAAGGCAGTTTTTGAAAGCAGACATCATTTGGAGCCACATTAGTGAATAAAGTGAGGGGTGAGGCCAAACAATCCCACCATTGGCCAAAAAGCTAGGTGGTAGTTAAAGAAGTGATACTGGTTTCCATAGAGGCATGTGCAGAACAGGCTAGGGGCAGGTCCTGAAGAAGAATTCCAGACATGCTTGAAGTAAAGAAAACAAGACTGCAATAAATGTATAGCTATAGAGGATAATTATTTTAACCACAACAGTCATTCAAATGTGTATGTTTTAGGCACATTTCTAAAGTAAATATCCTCTATACCTCATTAATTACTTTATGCATCCCATTGTTTCCAGATGGTTAACATTATATCTGTCTCTATGGCAGTGAAGGGACGTTGGAAATGGTAAGTAGGCAAGAACTGGCCTAGGAATTTGGTCCTTTAGGTCAAGTTTATACTGATTAAATGAACTTCTGTTTGATCTTAATCTGATTTTTCCATTGTTTTGACAATAGGCCATCTGCTCATAAGTCTAGGGATGTGTGTATATGTGCATACACATGTATACAAAACGTCGTAGACTATTTTTAAAGACAGAAAGTACGTGTGCCATATATACCCATCTAAGCCTAATTTTTTTTTGTTCCGCTACCTGCCTCTGTAGTATTACCACGTGATAACTACCGATAACTCATAAAAATGGCTATTAAGCTACTAAGCAATATAAGTTACTATACAAAGGCTAAGCAGAAGACACTGTTTACTGCTTAATGTGAGAACATGGAAACCTCATTTTGCCAATATAAACAAGATCTTCTCATATCCTATACTTTAAAGAGTATTATTTTGAAAATTACAAGCCCCATTAGATTGAACTACAGGGACAATCATTATCTGATTTGTTCCTCTTGATGTTATTGGTAAAGTCCTGACATTGTGAAGTTCCTTAACCAAACATTGGCTGTTTTAAGAAGCATCTGGATGTTAATCCAACTTGGAAGATAGTGCAACCTAGAGCGAAAGGACTGCTGAGTGAGACAGAGGGAAAGTGAGAACTATAGCAGGGACAGCGATGAAAACGATGGAATCTGACGTGAGGGAGGTTAGCAGAGGTGGGCTTGGCAGAGTAGCAAATCCGTGCTTCGCCTTGGAAAGCTGTGAGCTGCTGCACACGAGAAAAGCTGCTAAGTCAGTCATGCAATGATAAGATTTGGGACAAATAGGAAGATTTTCAGCAAAGTAATTTTTTAAAAACTATTTTAAAACCATTTATAAATGCAGACCATACATTGTCTTTTGAAACCTTAGGAAAACTTCATAATGTTTTGAAATATAGAGTTCAATTTTATTAAACATATGGGTAAGTTCGAAATTATTCAGAATATTAAAAATAATTTGAAAATAATTAAAATTCAGAAATATCTCAGGTGTGCATCCAAGTTCTGGGCAATGTTAATAAGGTATAAAAATTGCTAAAGAAATTTACAGTGAACAGGTGTATGAAGTAATTGAGGGGAAAAAAGTTCAGACATTAATTAGCAAGAATTATGAATATCTTTGTTGGATTGTTTTCTCTCAAGTTGACATATTTTTAAGCATATGTGTAGGCAAAATATTTTTTAAATTTTGAATACACATGGAAAATAAAACCTTGCTTATTCATAATATTTTGTATTTTTGCCATTAATCACTTGAGGAGACATGAAAGGAAAACAAAAAAGGGTCTAAACCAAAAGAAAAAGATGATGCTAAATAATTTTGGAAGTTTATTCAGTAAGTCTCACTAATTGTGTTGAAATGTTCTCATTCCAAATGCAGCAAAATAAGAATTCATGCCCACAAAGAATTTTTGTTCTTAGTGCCAAGTCGGTTCTGACTCTTAGCGACCCGGTGTGCAGCAGAGCAGAACCCTGCCCAGTCTTTTTGAGCCATTCTCTCACCTTCCAGCACTATATGAGACAATGCTGCACTGCTGTTCATGGGGTTTTCCTGGCCAATTTTTTTGGAAATGGTGGCCAGTTCCTTCTTCCTATTCTATCTTAGTCTGGAAGCTCCAATGAAATTTGTCCACCATGGGGGACCCTGCTGGTATTTGAAATACTGGTGGCAGAGCTTTCAGCATCACGGAAATGTGCAGCCACCACAGCATGACAACTGACATGGTGGTATGGTTCCCTGACCACGAAATGAACCTGGGATGTGGCAGTGAGAGCACCAAATCTTAACCCCTAGACCACCAGGACTGGCATCTCAAAGAGTACCTCTATTGAAACTTGCTGGAAAAAGAACGATTATGCCAAAAATAAGACCCCAGGTCCTGTACTCAAGGACTTACAATATGAAGGGAAGGCAGATCAAAAAAGCAAAAGGTGGGGCCAGCCCGGTGGTGCAGCAGTTAAGTTCGCCCATTCTGCTTTTCGGCGGCCCGGGATTCACCGGTTCGGATCCTGGGTGCGGACATGGCACCGCTTGGCAAAAGCCATGCTGTGGTAGGTGTCCCACCTATAAAATAGAGGAAGATTGGCATGGATGTTAGCTCAGGGCCAGTCTTCCTCAGCAAAAAGAAGGAGGATTGGCAGTAGTTAGCTCAGGGCTAATCTTCCTCAAAAAGAAATACATAAATAAAATAAAAATAAAATAAAAATTTAAAAAAACCCAAAAGGTTAGAAAATAATGTGGATCCAGCCCTGATGGCATAGTGGTTAAAGTTTGGCACTCTCATCACTTCGGTAGCCCAGGTTTGCTTCCCAGTCACAGAACACACCACCCGTCTGTCAGTTGCCATGCTGTGGCAGTGGATCACATAGAAGAACTTACAATTAGGATATACAACCATGCACTGGGGCTTCAGGGAGAAAAAAAAAGAAAATGTGGTTACTGCTATAAGAAAACCATATAGAGGATGTGGCAGAGATATACAACTTTGTCCTGGATTGGACCGGTGGAAAGAATGGTGGAATTTGGGCATTTATGACTTAGACAAGACTATCAAAAAACATTTTAGACTGACAGAAGAGGATGTACAAATCTTCGGAATTATAAACAAGCCTGTTGTGCAGGCACTGCCAGAAGTCGTAGAGTATTATCATGACAAAAACCTCCAAGGTGGGAGAGGCTTTGAGAAAAACCTGGAAGGACTTGGGCAGAGTGGTAGTGAAAGCTTGAAGAGCCTTGAAGAGCATTTTATGAAATCCTAATGACGATCTTTGTTATACAGGGGCAGAAAGCTTAGCAACGACATCACCTACAATAATGGGGAAAGTAGAAAGCTTACCTAAGGAACTCTGTGATCTAGCTAAGGATATTTCCAGAGACTGTTGAAAGTACTTCTTCATTTCTTCTTGCTGCTTATAATAAAATATGAGAAGAGAGAAATAAACTAATGGAAGGACTTTGAAAAAAAAGAATTTAAAAACTCCAGCCTCTAGGGACAATAAATGATACTACAATTAAGAAATGGCTTCCAGTTAAAGATCAAATCCAGGGCACTCTGAAGAAAGCATGGCCTAATCATGAAGCCAAGATTCTAAAGTTCTTTATTAAGACCTCAGAAAATCCCAGACAGTACATCAGAGAATAATTCAGTCAAACAGTAGGGCTTCTAAGACATTTGAGGTGTTGGCCCTCAACAGGCTCAGCAGGAGTCCAAGGAAGGAAGAGTGTATCTCAAAGAGATTTGTGAGTGTGGTCTTTTTCTAATGGAGTCAACCCGAATAAAATTCACAGGTGACATATTAACTTTTTAAAAGATTCATACTGCCAGGTGCACCACCAGCTTGTACTGAAATGGACAGAGAGAGCACAAAGAGGAAAGAGGGCTTTGTATTCTCAATCTTCTACTGGAAGGAAGTAGGCTGAGAAATCTACACAGCTGCGTAAACAGACTATCTTTCATGGACAATGAAGAATGATTCAGAGGGTAAAACCAAGAACCCAGAGGGTGGAGCCAAGAGTCGTGGTGAACCATTCCTGGGAAGACGTATGTTAATGCTGTCGAGTGGATTCCAACTCCTAGCAACCCTGTACAGAGCAAAGTATAACCCCGCCCTGTCTTTCTGCACCGTCCTCTCACCTTACAGCACTATATCAGAAAATGCTCCACTGCTGTTTCGAGGGTTTTTATCGCCATTTTTTTGGAAGTGGGTGGCTAGGTCCTACTTCTAGTCTGTCTTTGTCTGGAAGCTCCACTGAAACCTGTCTACCATGGGTGACACTACTGGTATTTGAAATATTGGTGGCATAGCTTTCAGCATCACAGCAACAAGTAGCCCCACAGTGTAACAACTGATAGACAGGTGGTGAGGTTCCCTGACTGGGAAATGAACCTGGGCTGTGGTGGAGAGAGCATTGGATCTTAACCATTAGACCACCAGAAAAAGTAAGACCGAGTCATAAATAAGGAACTCCCAACACTTACCTTACTGAATTTCATTATTGCTATGGACCAGGGATTCTTGTATATTGGCTCTTTCTCCTCGTTTTGAACAGGAAGGTTTTTGGTGGCTGTCCTATGCCTGTCCACCATTGTGTGTTAGGTGTGCAGTGGTGGGGAGGGATAACTTTTCTGTTCATTTACACGTCTTTGGACCAAGAAGAACTAGATTCAAGGAGATATACTTAAAGAGCCTCACCAAAGAAGACTCACCCACAACCAGACTCGATTTAGAAGATGAGATTCTTGACTTTGAGCTGATGACATAATGGAATGGGACTTTGAGGGGTATTTGGAATGGGTGAGTTTGTACTGTGTGTTGGAGGGATGTGCGTCTTCGGGGAGCCATAGGGTGGCTGATGGTCACTAGCCTCCTAAGTAGTCCACAGTGGTTCTCACCTCTTGTTATTCTTGTCTTGTGTAATCCCTTCTCACGTTGAATAGGGCATTGAGGAAATTAGGGAGTGAGACGCTGCTGAGAAAAGGGCGTAAAACGGATTGAGATTACTATTTTACTCTCTCTTTGATTACTCACTCTGAGAAGCAGGCTGTCACATGAGCAGCCCTATGGAGAGGCTCACCTGCCAAGGAACTGAGGTCTCCTGCTAAAAGTCAGCATCAATTTGCTAGCTGTGCAAGTTAGCCATCTGGGAAATGGATCCTCCAGCCCCAGTCATGGTCTTTTCTAGTCCTAGTTATCTGTGATAAAGAGAAATAACACCCGTGATGATTCGTGAGCATTGGCTGACACTATAAGGCAGAGATGTCACTGAAAATAACAGGCAGGGATTCGTGGATTGAGAGAGAACTGAGGGGCTTTATGAGATGTGTATTTTGGAACAGGCCTTTATGGGAGAGAAGGGAAAAGCGGAGGACCTGTAGCCCGTCCTTGTGTGTTCCTCAACTGGCACAATGAGAGGTCAAAGGCAGAAGCCGGAAGAGCTTTTTTTTAGGAAGAACTGTGTGAGATGCTGTGGCCAATTTGTATGATTTACACTGTGATTTACTATAAAATACTCTGGCATGGAAGTCAGTTAACGTTTGAAGGATATTAATCTAATCCAGACTGGATACTCCAAGGCTTGGTAGGTAGCGTTTTAAATTAGCATAAAAAAGCTGGTTTTCACAAACTCTTCTTCTATCCTTACATCTACTCAACACCAGAAGAGTGTGAAACTAGCATAATGGACACTAGAAAATGATTTTTTTTTAATGAGTAAAATAAGTAGTGTTTAAACTATGGATCGGCTAGAAATGTTGAACAGATATGAACGACAACATTCTACTTAAATGAAGAACAAGAATATAACATAATATTAGAATAATAATGTTGTAATAATTCTTATATAGTGATATAAGAATCCAGCAAGCTCAGGAGCCTAATCTCTTGGGAGCTGCCCCTAGGCCTTAGAATTCCATTAGGTCTTATGTTCAGCCATTTCTGGAGGATGCTGTCATCTGATCCAACTAAAGAGTTGCCTGGATCTTTTGATCAGAATATTGTCACATCTGCCTTGAATGAACCTTTCATGCAAGGCACTGTCAGAGGGCCTAAAAAGCCAGACAGCTGGGGCTTCACTGGGCTCGCACAACAGTTTGTATAACTGTGACTGTCCTGCTTCTCATCGTTTGTAGGTATGGCAGAATTCAGCCTGACCCTTGCTTTCATTGTACCAAATGCCACCTAGTAGTCAGCTTATGGGGGAGGAGACCATTGCCTTCACTTGTCTCTACCTGTTGGAAGCTTATATGAACTCCTGAAAAGATTACACATCTGTGCACAAAGAACGAGGCTGCCTGGGCAGTGAGCATACTCTGCGTTTCGGCATGACTGTGCACATAGCATTAGTGTGATGGGGACTCCAGGAAATACCACCTCGCTGGTACCTGGAGCTGGCCTCTTGAGGGAAGCCAGGAGGCAACGTTCTTGGCAGGGGCAGCTGTTGTAGGGGTGGACTGGAGCAATGGAAGGGAGGTGCCCTCGGGTGGTGTCCTGCCAGATGAGGCCACTCTTCCTGACACGCTGGTTCCTAAACTTGTGTAAGAATATTTTGGAAGTCTCTAGAAATAATTGGGTAAGCTTTGAGGGGGCTCAGAGTCCCCAAACTCTGCAGTTGAGGCCATGAGCCAGCTAGGTGCAGATTAATATCTTTCATGAGACCCTATTTGTACCACAGTGATGTCTGGGAAACAGGTTACAAGTTCTTGCGGAAGCTCTATATTATGAGTGGTGGGAATAAGCCACTGAAGGAGCATCAGGAACCACCAATCTTCCAAATGGGTCCAGGCCTGAGGTCGGGTTGACATCCCCTTTCCTTGCAGGCAGTGGTTGGGGAAGTGATGAAGTAGGTTTTGGCACCCTCCCTTTTGGGGGATGATAAGGGAGAATGGCCCCACTGAACTTTGCCACAGGGGAGAGCAAGGAGAAGCACTGGAAGGGAGATGACTGATTCTTGTCCTGAGTCCCAGGCCCTGAAGCTCTAGCATTGAGGATCTACTCCGGGGAAAGTGTGGGGCTGTCCACTGGGACCTATCTTGTGCCTATATCAGAGGGTAAAGGAAAACTGTTTTTCTACTCAAAACATTTCTGACACCAAATGTATGGGTTTTTTCTCCAATTCAATAATTCTGACACTAGCTACTTAGAGTTAGCTCAGACCCCACAGGTTAAGGGCTCAGCCCCACTTCAAACACCAGTCACAAGTGGTGGGTCCCCAGGTTTCCCACACTTGACTACAAATTGGGGCTTGCCATGACCCCCTCCTAATTTGCTATGATGGCTCACAGAACCCAGGGAAAAACCTTATTTACTATTACCAGTATATTATAAAGGCTATAATAAAGGATACAAATGAACATCCGGATGAAGAAATATATAGGGTGAGGTCAGGAAAGGTCATGAGCACAGGAGCTTCTGTCCCTGTGGAACTTGGGGCGAGCCACCCTCCCGGCATGTGAATGCAGTCTTGTTCACCAACCCAAAAACTCCCCAAACCCCTTCATTTAGGGTTTTTATAGAGGTTCCATTACATAGCATGATTGATAAAATCATTGACCATTGGTGATTAACTCAACCCCCAGGTCCTTTCCCCTCCCCAGAGGTGGGGGGGATGGGGCTGAAAGTTCTAACCCTCTAATCATGGGCTTGGTTCATCTGGCAACCAGCTGCCATCCTCCAAGAGTCTCCTCAGTGGCATAAACTCAGGGATGGTTAAAAGGGGCTGATGATAAATAAAATAGATGCTCCTCTCACCTCTATCACTCAGGAAATTCCAAGGCTTTCTGTGTCTGAAACAGAGGACAACAACCAAACACATAGTTCTTATTGTCTCACAAGATCACAGCGGGTCGATAAGGTTTCCTCACTTTGGGGAAGAAGTCAGAACGCTTCACCTAGAGATTCAAGTGGGAATGACTGGGATCTGACAGAGAGGGACAGGATTGCTTTGTGTGAGGACATAAAGGCTCCACTTATGCTTGAAACTGAGATAATAGAAAATTTAGTGGGACAGAGGCCGGCCCGGTGGCCGAGTGGTTAAGTTCGCACTCCGCTTCCGCAGCCCAGGGTCTCACCACTTCACATCCTGGGTACAGTCATGGTACCACTCATCAGGCCATGCTGAGGCGGCGCCTACATGCCACAACCAGAAGGACCTACGACTACAATATACACCTACATACTGGGGGGCTTTGGGGAGAAAAAGAAGAAGAAGAAGAAGAAGAAAAAAAAGAAAGATTGGCAACAGATGTTAGCTCAAGTGCCTATCTTTAAAAAAACAAAAAACTGATCACTCTTAAAAAAAAAAAAAGAAAAGAATGGAAATTCAATGGGACAGTCTCAAGCCAAGTTGGGGTAAGGGATTTCATTGACACTGGGAGAGCTGATCGCTGCTGGACTAAAATAGGAACGTTGTCATGGACCCAGATGTCACCCTCAGACACACACAGGCCTTGGAGCTGAACAGTCACAACAGCATTTCCAGCCAAGACACCGACCCCAGAAAGCAATGTGGCAGCCGACGACAGGGTGGCCATCGTATACTGAAATTCTTCAGTAATAGATTTTCTGAAGCAGACACATTTCAGATTTCAAAGGACAAAAATAAAGCAGTTTAGTGACAAGTTTGATGTCCTTTATTCAAGGGAAAACAATACATAGGTTGGGGGAGTCCAGTGCCTCACAAGCAGGGGAGCACTGCTCCTGAGGGATTTGGGGCAAGAGCACATTCTATAAAGGCTGGAAGAGGCAATACGGAAACAGGGCATGAGTGGCCAGGGGGTCAGGGATTTCCTTGGAAGGCCCTATAAGGTCCTGTTTTCTAGGGTAAGCTGAGCCCGCTAAAGCTGAGTTGGGGGATTATGATGGGTCTATGCTAGGATTCCTTGACGAGTGTTTCCCGTAAGTGCAGGCTGACTTAGTTTTAGATTTGTGACACAGGCCAGGCCACTGAGGTGGCCTCCATTTTGTGGGTCCCAATATACAAGTTAACTTTACCACAGGGTCTGAGGAATGTTCACTGAGGTACATTACAGAGGCTGGACTGCTGCAAATTGCCTTAATAACTCCTTAAACTCTGTTCTGGAACTAGACACTCTACTTATATCTCAGTCAATATTTTTGTACTTATAGGGCGAAAAACACCAAGCCTTGAGATGGTACATTGTGACCACCAAGCTTTCAGATGGGGGAGCTGTTTTTCCCTCATGGGGCTGACCAGTATTCCTGCGAATGGTTCTGGAGCCCTATAAGTGTGATATTGCTCTTTTAAGCTATCTTAGTTTCTTAATATCACAGGATTTAACATGTCAGACCTCGTCATAAAGGAAAGAGTTTGTATTGCATTTGCCAAGTCCTCTTTGTTGAGTAATTTAACTCATTAGCCAAAGGATTAAAGTCCATGTTTATTCTTCAATATAATACACATATGACAGTTATACATCTTTATAAGGCAAAGAAATACAACTGAATGAAACTATGATCAGAAATTTAAAAAATACCTGAATATGCAATCACATTATGAAGATATCTTTATTTCTTATCTACACTGATAAACTTTATCCAAAGGACGCACTGACATCTACCAGCTGGGACAACTACAAAATACATGGAAGTCAAAATATGCATGCTCAGGTCTCAGCTGTTTTCTGGTTTTTTGAATAAATAGTAGTTGAGTTATAAGCCTTCATGGAAGGTGACACTGCCCATATAAAGACCCCTTATGGAAAACGCACCTGACTAAGTGGAGCTAGGAGAAAAATACAGCACTTCTAACATGAGAAACTGTAGGAAATTTCGTGCTATGCAAGGAAGTCATCCTAATCCAGGAATTCAACATCCAATAAGTCCAGCGTCAAGTTTCCTTTAGGACAGAAAGCAATTTGCCTTTTGGAAATATAATTTTCACCTCCAAGAGGTTTTCGGCAAACATTGTGATGGATAAAAAGATGAACTTTGATTCTAACTTAAGAAAAACAGAAAGAAGTGAAAAAATAAAAAATACAGGACAAAAGCAAGGTAGGGAGCACCATGGCCCTTGAGAAGTGAGCCCCAGCAGTGCTGTGCCCTATGCCCATGACGGAATTGCTAGGGACGGAGAGCGGAACTGAGGCCACTGACCACATCGCTGAGGGGCCCTCCTCTCCCTCTCGTTACACTTACACAAATAAATTTTCCAAATGAGACTCCCTCAACTGGTCTGCAGTCCAAACTGAACAAGGACATGTATGAGACTGGCTGGCACCCCTGTCTAATGGCTGGAGCAGGGGTGGTGGGAGCAGAAGGGGCAAAAAGGAATGAAATAAAGAGGAAGACTCTCATTTCCCTAATATTAACCCACATTTTAATTCTAAAACAAGAAAAAATTTTGCTATACTAATATCTATAAAAATGGAGAAAATATAAGTTCTCACATCTTTCAAGACACATTCACATCAAAGTATGACATGACAATGACAGCATGCCTATTTACATTTTGAGGAAAGAAGGTAAAATAATATCAAGTCAGACAAAAAGCAACTAAAAACAAACCTACAGGACTCAACAGACATGAGAGTTACCCAATTTCAACCTGGAAATCTTTTCCCCAAGTTACTCAGGTGAGAATCCATTCCAGAGGTTTTCATGCCACAAACTGGGGTGTGGGTCCTATCTTCCTTGACTTTTAAATAGCAACAAATTCTGGCTAAGTGTTGGTATCTTACAAATTACAAATGTGGGCGTGCTTTTCCCTTAATAGTTCATGAGGTTTATTCCTCTCCAGGCAGTAAAAGGACCCCATCAGTGCTTAATTTCCTCCACTTACTAAAAAAATGGCAACTGCCTAATGTGAGTGAGTGAAGCCATAACTTCCATTAAGAGGGTGGAGGAGAAATACAGGCTCTCAAATCCTAATGACTTCTTGGAAAAATTGATCACAATAGCCCTAGTCTAGCCAGACTCAGCTTCTCTGGGTCCATGCTCACATCTGGTTTGATTCCCTCGCTTTGCAAAGCCCTCTTTTCCCATCAGAGCAGCAATCGACCAAGTTATGGGCTTCTGCTGGAGCAGCCACACATTGGCGAGGAGAGAGGAGACAGGATGAGTAGGAGACAAATTCTCCCATTTCACCATAACTCTAGACTGCAATAATCAACTCTGCAAGGCAAACTATCCCCAACTCTCATATAAAAGGCACCCCACTGGCCTGGGGATGCTTCCCCAATCCAAATGTGGAAATTTAACTACAAATTCAAAGGAGATCCATTTTTAAAGTAGAGTCTCCTTTCTAAACCTCTAAAAGAAAAAACAAACCACACCCACTAACTGCAGGGTCATCAGTGGATTAATTTGGCAAAGAAATCATTCCTTCATTTGGCCTACGCTGTCCCTTCTATGTGTGGCCGGGCCTGGGGAAAGTTTATTTGCCAACGTGAGTCAAAGCTAGATGCACACTGCACATGTGAAAGACCTCCTGCTCAATCTGATAGAGAATCTACACCACAGGACAGAACACGCCCTTCCACGAGGGGTTTCAAATCAAACCCTTGTGTCCTATTTAGCATCTGAGTGAATGCCAGCTCTCTGTGGTCTGAGTAGTATTAATGCATGCACTGGCTTGTATTTTTCTAGACTCGATGAATACCATCAGCTAAAGATAGCACAGTAATATGACACTGCAGTCACAGGGCTTTTTTTTTTTTTTTTTTAAGAAAACTAAATTAAACATTTTAAGCATAGTCACATAACAGGAACAGGAGAAACCAACCTTGGGTAAATGCATAGGCCAAAGGAAAAAAGAAATGCATGACAGTGTAAGCGCAAATGCTAGAAAGGAGTCAGTCTTACAGCTGGCATGACCACTAAGCTGGCATGTGGCCTTCACTACATTACACATTTTCTTCTGTTGCTACTCCTCCTTTACCTTACCCAGAGAATAAGGATGTTGCACATATAGTTATGTGTGGCCATGCTGCAAGGAGTCACTAAGTGGATGTGAGAAATAATGGAGAAAAGCCAGTGCAAATCAAATCTGCCTTCACTCATACAGCCACCACGTTATTCTTACCCCATATCATCACCATTATGACAACCAGAGCCCAAAATAGACATTATCATAAGCTGATCTCAACACAATGGTTATTTGGAAATGGAAAATGAAGGAGAGCTTAAGAAGCTGAATGATGAGCTTGGATGTGTACCAGGAGTTAAGCGTGGCTTTGCCTTGTCTCTTCTTAAAGAAATGGCGCGGCTGTTTCGCTCTTTGGAGTCCCTGTACCCTTCTGTGCTGTATACAGTAGGGCTCCCTTTGCTTATTAAACAGCTGTGAGGAGATGGCACACGACCTCAGGAACAAGAAGGAACTTCCAACTGGAAATCTTTCTCGTGTAGAAAAAGTGAGCAGAGGTGCTCCCCTTGTCTTCGGCTTCTGAATGCCCTTTCTTCACAGCCAGGAGCCACATGAGACTCTGCGGAGCTGAGATCACTCGTCTTCACAAAAGTTTGAGTTTACCCAGAAACTTGAGTGCTATTTCCCAGATCACTTGAACACTGGAAACAAAGCATTGTCCTTCCTCAGGATACACAGACCCATCTCTTCTTGACAACTGCAGTGAGGAAAGCTCTCAGGACTGTCAACATTATTCCAAAGGTGGCCATTTTGAAGACTCACCATGAACAGATACCTCTTGCACCGCCTCTCAAAACCAGTGTGTTCCATGCAGATGCAGGTTCAACCAGAAGGGAGGAGGGACCACATTGTGAAAATGCATGCCACTCATTTGAAAGTAGAAGCAGCTACGTGGAAGAAACTGATGCGCTTGGAGGAAAGTTTAGAATAAACGGAAGATATAATGGCTGATGCCTCTTGCCTCAGAATTCAAAGAAAGCTTATGTTCCAGAAAGCAAATTATTTATCAGTTGGATTCACCTGATTTCAGACCAAATCAAAATAATAAAGTCTGAGAAATGACGTGTTGAAGGATGCACCACACTTAGAATGTTTTCTGGGGATATAATCACTTGAAAGTCACAATTTAATGACTGGAAACAGTTTTCTCCCTCTAAATACATCCTCCAGGTTTTAAAATCCCAAATAAATCTCCAGGATGATTGCTCTAGTAATATGAGAAACAGCAGAAATAATGCATCCCTTGCCCTAGTGACTAAAATCAAAAATAAAAATAGAAAATACAACCTAAGATGGCAGGGAAACGGCTTCCCAAGTGGGCACTACCATAGGGGTGGGGACATGAGGGCAGGCGGGCAGGGCTGCAGCACTGGGTGCCCTCTGCGCACGGCCAAGGGGCTCAGAGTTCAAGCGTGGCTGCTCCTCTGGCTACGGCCACCAGTCGTCACAGGGGTCAAGGCAACAGAACTGCTGATTTTTCCAAAAATCTTCTCGAAGCAGCAGCAACCACAGCAGTTTTCCTGCAAAGCAAACAAAATATGACTCTTGTTAATTCAGCAGCGCTTTTGCAATTGTCATTAGTTGGTTGCGCCCCTTAGGAAAACCACACATGAGTTTTTATAACATGTGTGTATGTGAGAGAAAAAAAGAAACCCCTTGAAGGATCCCGGTGCTTACCAGAGTTGGGTTTTTTTCAGTTTTTGCAAGATATTTTAGTACTATTTGCAATATCGAAGGACAAGGCCGCTTTGTTTCCTCTGAAGCACAGCCAACTCCCAAAGTTGCTGCCACCCCGTCCGTTCTGTCAGCTCAATCCCAGCATCAAGGGGAGAGTGTGGATGGCGTGTGCGGAGGTTTCTATTTGCTTTATGACCATGTCTGACCCCAGGCCCGCACGCTGCTTGCTGTCCTACACCATTCCTACAGATGTGAGGAGGTGTGCTCCATCATGTCTCACAGGTTGGCAAAAGATGCAACAGAAACAAGAAATGAAATGCCACCAGGTTGACTTTTAGAGTGTTTCCTCAACCCATCAAAAAACCTCTAACAAATTGCAGGAGATTTATATGCCTCAATTTACATTGTGGATTATGCCTCATCCACAGGGCCTGGAAGTCGCTCTTTTTCCACAGGAATAATCTTCAACCACCAGATTTTAAAAATCAATATTATCTCAAAATTGGTTTTACTCATGATAGATCTTGCCAAAATCCCCATCTTATCCTGGCAGGAAATATTGTGAAGAATGATCTTTTCCTTTTTTTTGCACATTCTTCTCAAATGAGGCTGCTCTCAGAATTAATGTCTTAAGCTTACATTTTAATCTGACAAAAAAAAAAAATTAGGACAGTAAACTAGGAAGCATCCACCTCAAGTGGACCTGAAATGACTCTTCTCCCCTGTGGCGGGACCGAGGCGAATGTCTGGAGGGGTCCCAGAAAGGCAGGCAGCCAGCCTAAGGGACCATCAGGAGGCAGACCTGACCAAGTTCAGAGAGAGGCTTGCAGCAACCCCAACAAGATGGCGTCTAACGGGGCCAACATGACCAGCTTGGGTGCTGTTGTCTTTGTCCTCTGCGTAGCTGCCACTGCCTGGGCTGACACTCCTTCTTTTCCATCACGTTAGGTTCAAAGCGCCAACTTGGTGTGGAAAGACTCCTCCACCTCCTACCACCATTTCCTCCTCATACTTCCCCCACCAGACCCTGGCAGCAGGCCTGCCTTGCAAGGCAGCCTCCAGTCACCCAGTGAATTCATTCCCACCAGGCCTCAAAAGTGACTGCAGTGCCCATGGTGGGAAGGTGGTTTGTGGCAAACCCCTGGGGTTTGTGGTACCCTGGGACCAAACTGCTTTAGGAGGAGGGAGTGGAGAGACAAGGAAAAACAGGCCTGCTGCCTGTAGACTCCGGTGCTCACAACTCCCTGCCAAGGCCGGGCCGCACTCAGCGAGCTCGCACCCCAGGCCCAGGAGCACAGAGAGGGCTTTCTCTCTCCACATTGTCACACAACACAAAACTACCTTCTGCTCTTCCCAAAACTTTAATGTCCTTGCTATTTTTGACAAATGGGAATGGTCTTTGCAAATAGAAAGCACAAGCCTTCCTGTTGACTTTTCATAGACTTCTAGATGAGTGATAGACTCTTAAGTAAATGACCCTTACACCAAAGGCCAAGGCTTTCCTAACGCTGGTTTGTGACTTTTATTAAGATTTACTGATTTATTTCTACCCTATCTTATTTCTCAAAAGATTCAAGGCAGCTTACAAGAATATAAATTGACAAACAAAAACCTCAGGACCAGAATAAACACAAATCAGAATAAAAGATTAAGACCAGGCAGCAGAATGGAGACTCACGAGTCATGAGTCCTACATAGTTAAAGTTAAGCTGCAGAAACAGCCATGGATTTACTGCCCCAAATTAGGGAGCCGACTTGCTGGAGGGTGCATGGCTCCCCAACAAGGACATAAATGTTGGGATTTCTAAGTCTTCTGTAATAGTGCACTTTCTTAGGCTTCCCCTTTAGGGCATAAATTGGGCCAGCTTATTGATATAATAGAAGAGGCTCACATGTCAAAGTCTCTCCTAAGAACTGTGACAAAATTCTAAGCAGGATAGAGACTTTGTATCCAGTGGTGGTTCTTTGGGATCCAAGAGTGGAGCAAGACCAGGAGGCAGCTCAGGGGAGAAAAGCAAACGTGGGCTATCGATTCAGAGGCCCTGGAGTGGATGAGGCTCTACCATTTGCTAGCAGTATGGCTTTGGGGGACTTATTTTGTCTCTGAGTCTCTGAGACTCGGTTTTCCCATCTATACAAAAAAGATACTACTTCCTCTGATATCGCGTCGTTGTTGTAAGGACTACGAGAAACAGTTTCTGATCAGGTACTGGCACCTACTGAGAGAATTACTGAGTACCTACTATGTGCCAGACCCTGCTCTCAGGGCTTTGCGTGACTTATCTCATTGGAGCCACTCAAAAGCTTAGGAAGTAAGACTGTCCCCACCCCCCAAATCAGGAAACTGAGGTTTCTTTGCTAGGAAATGGCAGAGCCAGGGTGCAAACTCAGCAGTCTGATTTTGGGGCCTCCTCTCAACCAAAACACTGCCCTGCATCCCGTATGCAATCAACATTCCATTCCTTTCTCGCTCCTCTCTCTCGAGGTTTGCACAAGCATCTCTTCAGGAAAAACCCTGAGACCCACCTTTCAAACGGGCACCTTCTGTAGGCTATTTGGTCACACGGTCCTGAGTGTCAGAGCAGCAATTCTTCTTCTTCTAGGAAAACCAGAAGACATTTCAGGAAGGATTAGAACTTTTTTCAACAGTTCTTGACTTACGAAAACACTTGAGTCAATAACTTGCTACTGAGTAGAAAGCGTTCTTCAAGCATTTTCCTGAAGCCTAATGGCTGACGACCCTCTGAGAGATACACTGAGCCACCTTCGAAGTCCAGCTCAAACACGGGTCCCCCGCGCCTAATGCTCCTGTCATCGCCACCCTTCCTCTAACAGTCAGGGACAAAGAGCTTAGCACCTAGTGACACAATTTTTACACATATGTGTTTTGTCAAAACTTCCTTCAAAAACATTCACTTAGACAAAGCACAAGAGTCAAGACTGAAACTAGGCTGCAGTGACTATAAAGATGAGTCAGACACAGAAACTGCTTCTTCCAAAAGTTTCCAAGTCTAGTAGACAAGAATTATTTAAGTGCCATAAGAGAGGCTCAGGAAGACAGAGAAAGCACCTCTAGTTTGGGGATTGAGAAGAGCTGTCTTAAAGGAGGTGACATTTAGGCTTGAGACAATCACTAGGATCTGGGCTGATCCGGAAGAAGGAGTGGAGACAGCACTGGACAGCCGAGATGGGGATCTCCTGGAGCAGGCCTGCACTGCTGGTGGGTTTGCTTGGTGTGCACTGTGGGGACACTTGAAGATTTTTTGATTAGAGAGTAATACGATCAGAGTTGTAAGTAATAGAACAATGATTCGTGAATTAGATAGAGAGTGGCTGGAGGTTGGAAATCAGCCCACAGGTTATTTTGTTAGTTCAATAAACTGGAAGGAGGGTGTGGGCTGGGGTAGTAGCCTGGGGACGGAAAGGAAAGGGAAGGGGCTTCGCAGCTCTGGGAGGAAGGAAACTGCCATATTTGTTCAGTTTTCCTTCCTTCGGCCCCAAAGCATTTATTAAGTCTGCAGTATGTGCTTGCTGAGTTCTATTCGATTTGTGCTTTGGAAATGCTTTGCTCCACCCTAGTTGAGAGCTGTTTCTGATGGAAGATGGGTTACGTATGGATGGCTGGGGACAGAGAAAGGTTGAGAACCACAGCACGTCATCTTGAACATATTGTAGAAGGCAGAGCACTTCAAAACCTTAATTTCTAAGAAGAAAAATCCTTCTCAAATTTAGTAACTGATCATAGGCATGCTAAAGCAGGAGGTGCTTTTAAGCATGAAACAATTAAAAGAGACAAATAAAAGTTTATAAATGACTTTTAAAAATATGGAATTTAGATTTAAGAGTAAATAGTTTAGGATAAGAGTTAAATTTTCAACATAAAGTTAAATTCTGACTTTATAAAACATACCAGAACCAAGATTATTCCAAAAATGAATTTTCTGGAAAAATTTAGTCTCAGTATTTAATTGAAAAATAGAATATATTAAGCTTGAATATTTTCTTTCAGTAACACCAAAAATGTACAGTACGTGAATGGTTCTGGAGACGTCATCAGGCCTCCTTTGCCCAGGAGCCCATTATCCAGCAGGAGAGCAAAGCGTGAAGCTCTGCCCGAACTCCGGAGCCCACACTGGGATGCTGGCTCCATCACTCGCTCCTGAGGGGATCCTGGCAAGCACTTAACCCCTCTCCTCAGTTTCCTCATCTATGTAACGAGGATAATAACAGTGCCCGTTTCAGAGGGTTGGTACGAGGGTTAAATGAATTAATTTTTGTAAAGCAGTTAGAACAGTGCCTGGCACAGAGTCATATAATTATAACTTTCATGATAACTAAGTTTATACAGTGAAATTTGTTTTTTAAAAAAGAAAATCCTCACTATTTTTGAAATATCTATTCATCTTAGGTACCAGCAGTTGGATAGAATAACAAAAAGGTGATTTTTGTTGCTGTTGTTACATGATTTTAAAAATATTTTTAAACACTTTTGAAACTGTATAATGTCATTAATTATCTGCTGTGGTTTCTATATTGTCCTACCATGTCAAAGTGTATTTGGACACCAATAAGCTTGGATAAAAATACATTGGTGGAAAATTGGCCCAAAATAGGTTGGTAACTCTAATAAGCAGTTTATGCAGTCTGGGTGAGGTACCGACTAGGTAATAAGTCTATTTTTACTTGACATCAGTACCAATTATCAAGGAAAGGTATATTCAGACACAAATAAAACTTAGTACTGATGCTGAATTTAGAAGTAAAGTTAATTTCAATAAAAACTGGATGTGGAAAAGATTAGTACCTGAAGCATAGTCATTCCAGCTTTGTTGGTCAGTGAAAAAGCCCCATTCCACAACCCCGGGGAGTGGGAGAATGAGGAATGCACGGGGAGGAAATGACAGTGCAGCACACGCAGACTTCGTCAGGGCAATACAGCAGCTGTCTGAACTCATCTCACGGCAGACCTGTCCCCAGTGGGGCGTGAAGGCATGGATTGCATATTGCCTCTATATGTATCTTACCCAACTGAACATCCTAAATGCTTAGCAAAGTTACTTCAATGTTACACATCTGCTTCTGCGTTATTTCTATAAGCCACAGTGATTTGGATGGAGATAGTCTAACGGAGGCTATTGTGGTGATTCTGGTAAGGAGTGCCCCAAGCCAGAAGAACCACGGGGATGGAGACGACTAGACGGATTCCAGAAGCAGTTGGGGAAAATATTGTACTGAACTTGGAGATAAATTAAACATGAGATGAGAGGATCGAGGGAGAGGGGGGACACAAAGAAGATGCCCTGGGGGCTCGTTTAGGCCGTTCATCTGAGGGGCTAGCTGAGGATGAGGTGAGGTGTTTGGGGATGAGTGCCGTGTAAGACTGAGAAGATCCCAGTGGAAATGTCCATACACAGGTGGATACATGGATCTGAAGCTTAGGAGGGAAACTTATGCCAAAGGGACAGAGAAGGGAGTAGAAACACAAACAGTAATCAAGGCCATGAGAGTAGATAGGGATTTTACGGGAAAAAGTTAGTGCAGAATGTGGGCTCAATTATTCTCAACAAGCCCTTCACTCATCTTTATTTAGTCTTTGGGAAGCGTCTCCTTCACATATATTTACACTACTCTCTGGACCAAGTTGAGTATTATAGTTTATTGGTGCCTAGAGCAGACTACACCAAATAAGCACAGAAATTAAAATTCTGAGTTCCGTTTTAAGGAGGCCTGTTTATCTTGATGTACATTAGCATATTTTTCCAAAACTTTATATGTTTCTATATCTCAGGCTACATATGTGTGCGTAAGTATATGTCATAGTACAGTGATGTAATTCATTTTATAATGGATACAATGATTTAATAATAAACATAATAAATAGTTACGCTGAAAATAATACTCTACTAAACAACATAATTAGCATTTACTTTTAAAAACACCAATGGCTCAAGAAAAGTATTTTAAGTAGTTTAACACTAGCACAAGAATTGAAGCCCGTGAGAAAAGGAATTAGAAAGAAACTCACTTAAGGCTAAGATGCCTCGAGCATCTGATCACCAAACACTGGAGATCGACCAGAAAAGAAGAGGAGAAACAACCAGCCTTGTTACCTGTGTGCTGAGTCTGGAGTGGAGCTTGTGGTCGGACAACCAGGGGTGCTTGAGAGCTTCACTCGCACTTATTCTCCAACTAAAGGGAAGTTCAGGAGGTTATTAGTGAGGACACACCAAACGAGGCCTGAATCGGCCCTTCCACCACGACTCCGGCCACCGCCTTTGCGGATAGCTGAAAGTCAAATTCACGAGCAATTCTATCTTCTCTGGAATTGTTGACGGTCACAGGTTACTATCAGGCCGACCAGGATAACAACGTTGGTAAGACAAGCGGGACAAATGATCCAACATTCTTGTTAATTACTGAACATCTACTTTCAGATATAAGGTCCCGTTCTTGATGTAATTTCATAAATTGAACTTTTACCAGTCAGCTGAAGAATAAACACGTATTTATTATTATAATAAGAGTAAAATGCCACAATGATTCTTGATGATTGCAAAAGCAATTGAAGTATTAAACCTTTTCAACAATAGGCATTAACTTTTGAATTAAAAAGTTTTGAAGAGTTAAAGAAACAGAGAAGTAGATGGAGAGTTAATGTAAGTATTGAGAGAAAGGATACTGGATACTTTTACAAAAAACCCTATTCTTTTGCTCCAATAAATGTTTATACAATTTTTAAAAATATGAGAAAAAATTCTGAGGATTGTAGTGTATTCTAATTTTAAGCTTTGTAAGCTTGTTTTGTGTGTTAAAGTTTATCACATTAAACCAAATAACCTTTCAAAATAAAAAATTGTGAGTGAACAGTCTACCGTCTGCTTCCGAAACGATATCAATAAAGTCGTTTGACGTGGTCAGGAAGCTTCAGTTTGTAGGAGTGCTTCAATAAAATTGCTTCATCGGATATAAATATATGAGCATAACAAGAGGAGATAAGTTTTTAGTCAATGAAGGAAAATTTAATAACTTGGTGACATCACCATTAGTAGGACATAAAATGATTTAAAAAACTCCCGACCTTCACCAACCTCAGTCGGAAGTGTTATTCCATTTAATATCATAAATTCTCAGTATTGGACCTCCAGAGCCATTTCAATAGCTGAAAGTGCCGAAAAATTATTATTCTTATACTCTGATATCAACTTTTAAAATCTGACTGTTAAAAAGTTAACAGTAACATCATACTAATAATTAAATTCCTAATACAATTTCAAGTTTATTTTTGTACTCCAGAAGTTTATTCTATGATAGTCGTATTTGGCATTGGCCTTAGTCTCATCCAAGTACTGACTTGAATACTTAGCCAGCTGTCCCTCTGTGCAAATATGTGGCTGATGCTCCTGAAGTATTAACGAAGCCCTCAGACTAAGGCGTGGGCAGTGCGTGGGCGCTGGAGCCCACCAGGCACGGTTTGGACTCTGCTCTGAGTTAGCTGTTTGACTGCTTCATTGCTCTCGGCCTCAGTTTCCTCATCCGTAAAATAATGGTGCTAATATCCATACACCATGGGATTATCAAGGAGATTAAGTCAGACAGCACATTTAAAAAGTGTATCTGTAAAGCAGGGTCTCAGGAAATGCGCACTTCTCATCCACCACAGATTCGATAGAGCTGACATTGTCCGTGTGATCACTGCCTGGCATATGGTAATGTGCAAGCAATAATAATAGTAACATCAGCTGTTGTGCCTGTCCCTTAAAGGTAAAACCAGTGCCTGTTCATTGCCCTCCTCTCAGAGCCATGCCGCAGCCTGGCCACATCCTCCTCACCCTTGAGGACTCAACTCTGGCCCTTGTCAATACGGTCTATCTTTGCATTAACCACACTGTACCACTTCTTTTTAAAAATACCTCTCTCTTCTTTTAGATCAAGAGGCAGGGACTGGGCTCTATATATTTGTTCTCGACACTCCAGACACACTCCTGGCAGGCTGTAGATAATGACTCAGTGCTGGAGCGTCAGGCACTGTGCCGGGCCCCTTCCCCACACTGTTTCCCTACCTCCCCCAACTTGTGCCCCTCCTATCTATTGGTTTGTGGTCAGGTTTATTAATAACTTACAAGCCAGAAAGATAATAAAACAATAAAGCAAATATTGTTGGCTCTGAAAATCTTAAATACTATCTACCATTATATGTATTAGGTATAAAACCATCTAAAATAGTGAGTTTGACAGGTCAATCACAATGACCCCCCCCACCCTATAATTCTAAAATGCAAAGCCCTACATTTTAATACTACTCTTCTTTGTCCACTGATTTTTGAATTAATGTGGTCTTAGCATGACAGAAAATAGAAGGCCATATAATATCTAACGGTTAAGTGTGTGGCCTTGGGGTAAGGTTGACTTATGTTTGGTTATCAGTTCTGCAACTTATTAGCCATATGGTCATGGCAAACTACTCAGAGGCTCACCCATAAAGTAGTAATGGTCATTCCACCTCATAGATTTGGACTGGGGACAGAAGAGAGAATGTCTATAAAGCTCTTGGCTCCATCTGGCCCATAGTAGGTTCTCAAATGAAGTAATAAAGTGTTCAGCTACATAGAGCCGCATATGCGCTTTGTCGATGTTAAAGGGATCATGGAAATAACTTATCCCAAACCTTTCATTTTGAGAGTGAGTCCACTGGGACCCAGGAGGAGCCCCTAACTGCTAGAACCTAGCTGCAAGAGACAGGAGGGAAGTTTTCGCAGCCCCTTTCAAGCCTCATGACCAAAGCAGTCTGTGATCTCAGTAAACTGGGTCAAGAGCTTCAGACTCATTCTATTTACATCTTTGCAGGAGCATCCCAGATGTCATTCAGGGAATTTGGTGGTTATCTGCCATGAATTCTAATAACCCTGATGGCATCCTGTTTCCCCATCAGGCCTACTTCTTCCAGAGCGTAGAATGAACTGGGGTTACCTCTTCTCCTTAATCAGAAGCTTGGAGATGAACTCCCTGCCCTCCTCTGAGATGTCCTGAAATTCTTCATCCTCTAAATCCCATCTGCAGGCCAGGATGTTGTTCAGGGTCTCAGCATCATTATCACCCAGGAAGGGGGACAAACCACTAAGTCTGTAAGACACAGAATCTAGAGTGAGTATTTTTTACACAGCCTCAAACCCTTTAGAGATAGGTTACTTTTTTAGTTCTGTCACTTAAAACTGAAAGAAGACAAATAACCAATAATTAAGCATAATGTTATATTATTGCAATCCAGAAAATGCTTACCTCTACCACCCCAACACTTAATTAAACAATTGCAACAATGAAGGCAGCAGCTACACTCAAATACGAATCTCAAAGAATAGTACAGCTTCTTTTTTAAAGCATTTTACCGCTAGCCAAGTGCTGTCACACGCTTAGATGGCAAACACCAGGAGGAGCACCTCTGGAGTAAGGCTAGCATTAGTCACTTTGGAGATGAGGACACTAGCTCTCTGTTTGTTTCTAACTATTTTTAAGGCATTGGTGCTGTACTAGGAGTTAAAGTGACGAGTGAAGAAGACATACATTTTCTTTTCTGATGATGCGCAGGGAAAGAATTTACTCCTTTCACCCACAGGATTCAACAGAGCCTAGGAAGTAACTGAATATGGCACTGTGTTATTTATTTTTGAAAGACCTAAATTACGGCTTTTATTCAAAATAGCAAGACCTCATAAAACATGCACGGGGATTGAGAATGTGTGTCAGAAAGACCGGAGATCTGCTTACAGCATATAGGCAATGACCCCCACACTCCACATGTCAGTGGGAAAGGAAACAAAATCATAGTTCACAACTTCAGGGGCAAGAAATTCTGGAGTCCCAAAGTTCACCTTCAGCTTCTCTCTGGGTTTGTATCTGAAATTTAGGAGAGAAAGTGGAGGGATGGAGAGTGTCAATCAAAAATCAAAAGTCACGGAAACTGAAAAGATGCAGTCCATAAGACAGACTAACTTCAGCCACACAATGAATTTAAAATAAACAGACTTTAAAGGAAATCACCTATTTAAGAGCTAGTGTCACAAACTTGTAGAGAAGTTCCAGGAGTTTTAGGGATCATAATTCATACTATAAAACCTTGATAATCTGAAACAGTTGTGGGAAAAGCCACTCAGAATAATTAGAACAGCTGAATTATGGAATACGACAAAAGGAAAACTGACACAGTCCTTAACAGGGAGATGGCTTGAATCAGCCCATATTAATGAATAAATGAAATGCAATAATTTACAACATCCATTTTGTTTCATCGTTGATGTGCTGAAGTCCATGCAAACTCTTTGTTCCCTTAAGAAGCCTGTAAGTGCCAGCACAATTGGCAATCTTGTTTACACTTCTAATTTTTTTTAAAGTAAATCTTCTCTTTACAAGTGGAAGAAATTTAAAAGACTACAACAAAGTGCTATAAATTCTAAATTAACATCTTCAAATTTAATAACTTCACTGTATTGGGTTTTAATTTTACATATTTTTTCTTGCACGTACTTAGAAACTTCTAAACATTCAAATCCCAAAGTCAGCAAGGTAAGGCTGAACATAATTTGTGTTAAGTTAATTCTAGATGAAGGTATGAAACCAAGGGGTATATCAAATTTATCTTTGCAAAGAAAGAGAAGCTATCATGCTCCCAACCTCCTTCATACACCTATGTCCGAACAGACATACCTTCTGGCCAATCCAAAATCAATAATTTTTATTTGTTTAGCATCCCGATTCACACACAGGATATTCTCAGGCTGCCAAGAGAAAGAGACACATTAGCAATGAAAACAACCATCATTCACTCAAATTGTCCTTGAACCACAACTAAAAATACAGCGATGCTCAGGAAAAACATATCAGGCCTTTCACTTTGGGGCTGGCTTGTCTGTGTGGGTATTTTCTCCTTTAATTATGTGGTGGATGAGGTTGTGGGTACCCTGCCAACCCTGCATTACCCTGCCGGTCCGTCTCCCTGCTTCTGCAGTTTACCATAATTCGTGAGTTCAGGCAGAGGCCTCCTTGAGGGAAGAAAGAAAAGGAGGCTTTTCAGTGCTTTCCAAATGGACTGGTGGAGGCCGTCTCGGACTTGACATCTGCCCCCTAAAATTATTAAGTATGAATTTCCCCTTCTTGGAGGAATATTTTTCCCAAGGATTTATGAGTTCCAAGAGAAATGGCCTGATTCATTTAAACAGCCACACCGAATATGCAATATAACGTGAACGTTCCTGACCTCCAGATTTTCCCTTTGCGCTTGGCCTATGGGAAAGTCATATGTAAAAGGAAGGCTTTTCGCCCTGTTCATTCTTCATTCTCAGTAATTCCAGTTTTGCTGAGTTTGGTCTCAATGCCTAAAACCCTTGACTAAGTGTCCCCTTGGAGTTTGACTCTGGTAAGACTCTACCCTGCCAGTCTGACAGTCTTGGGGTGAAGAGGGAGAGACGTAGACAGTGGCGCTGCGACTCTGCATCGACAGCGTCTTACACGTGGACCGCCATTTGTTAGGACAGTAAACTGAGGCCTGGGAAAAATAAGGGATTTGATTTGATTTAAAGCCAACGTCATCCATAAAAGAGAGAGAAAGTTTTCAAAGAACTGCCTGGAGCTCTCAAGTTCTCGCCCCAACTCTTCCCAGAGAGCTGGCGGGCATTACTAGCTGAGTCTCTGAATCCCCAGGAACCCAGGTCCCATCCTTTAGCGGGGATCCTGGGTGCTCCTCCCCTGCTGTCTGTGTGGAAAAGAGGTTCAGATGAAATCAGAAACTCAGGAACACTTTGCAAAATCATGTAGTGTCTCCTTATCAATATTCAATAGTCCATTTGGTTGGTCATAATGTCTTTTGAAGCCCTTTTCCAAAATATCTCTGAAACAGATGTCCATGAGTAAAAGCTATTTATAGAGAAGTGAATTCTATATAAGAACATTCAGTTTCATGTTTAATAACTGATCATGTATAAAGCTGTCCAACCGTCAAAGAATACTATGACATAAAAATTTGCAGAATGTAAAGAAACAGCTTTGAGAACACTTCAAAAAGTTAATTTTTTCTAATTATGAAATTAAAGCATATTCATGAGTAAGATTTGGAAAACACAGAAAAATATAAAGACCATTTTCAAGTCACCTATAGTCACCTCTATCTAGTGACAAGTACTCTCAATATTTTTGGCCTTTTCTTTCCGAGGAGCTTTCTGAAAGGGCTGAGTGGTCCTTAATGACCCATCCAGCTGTTGCCTTTACTATTGTCTTTACATCCAAGCCATAACTAAAAGCGCCCATTGCAAGTTCTCAATCAACATTATGAAGCCACATATGGAGTTGTTTGACTTACGATAGGTCAGGTCCTAGTTCCAGTTGCCAATCAAATCCCTTTAGGGATATCTGTAGAATATCTACGCTCAATGAAAATGCTCCGCGAAAATACACATTATCAAACTCAGCTCATAGCCAAGGGCTTTGTCAACAATTTTTAACCTCTGACATCGTCATTTTATATACCACTTCCTCCTGCCCTGTGAATGGGAGACTCAATGCACATAAATCAAGACAGTGAGGGACGCCATGTAATTAGGAAGAGAGGCCCATGGAAACCTATTTAAGGAAGTTAAATTTATTTAGCTCTACAATCCCTGATGACTTCCAATAGGTGGTATGTTACATAGAATATATATTTTATCTCATTGTCAGGCTGTGCAAACAGGGAAATGAAAAAATGACTGAGCCACACACGAAAATGCACTTTATGATACTCAGCCCTAATATTAGAGCTGGTCAGAGTTATTGGGCCTGGATCTTCCCTTGGTTGAAACTAGGACTACGTACAGTCCAATTCGAGGGACTTCATAATGGGAGAGAGATCAGAAGGGAAGGGTCATTAAATAAGAGCAGAAAAGAAGGCAGCTTGGCTCCCGCAGTTCACAGAGGCTTTCCACCATTTCCAGCTTGGTGCCCAGCCCCACCCCCACAACCCTTCTCTGTTCCTTAACATTTTAGCATCCCCTTTCTGGCAGCCCTGTAACCCATTCTGCCACAGGTTTTTCCTCAGTGCTCTAGTATGCTCATAGAAAACAAATCCCTGAAACCCAGAGCTTCCTGAAAGATTCTCGGAGCGTGCTGGGGATTCTTGAAGAGCTGTAAAGTTTGGCTACTACTAAGGAGGTCTGTGATAGCTAAAATCCTCCACCTACTTAGCCTCACAATGAGCGGGGACACAACCAGGGTGGTGGTGGGGATGGTTTTAATTCTAAACTTTTAGAGAAACCATCTCCCCCGTGGATTCTTTCAACACAGGCAAGATACAAGTATCTGAATAGTAGTCCCTAAAGATGGAGACAAGCAAGTGTCGGGGGTGACAGAAGTTAGGAATGGGGAGAGGAAGCTAAGAATGCAAGCTTTATTAATTCCTGAATATGTACCTAGTGGCAGGATAAATATCCTGAGCTGGTGTGCAGTGTCTGACACGGCCCACCCTCCACACGACGGAGAGCTGGGAAGGGTGGACATTTCATAGAATATCAACACACTCTACCTTCAGGTCCAAGTGGAGGATGTACATCTGATGCATGTGCCTTATCCCCTCACATATCTGCCTGATGAACAGGATGGTGTCCAGCTCAGTCAGACTATAACTATCATCAATGACGCGGTCGAACAGCTCCCCGCCATCCACACTGCAGGGGGAGAGGGGGATTCCTCAATGAACATGTGGCTTTCTTGTAGCAGCTTGGTGTTGAAGCTCCTCTAACTCTTCGAGCAGATGTGTGCACAGTTATTTCTCTGCCTATCTCGGTGAGATGGCTCTTATGTTGAAGGCCCTTATTTTAGCCACCAGCAATTTCACGAATGGAAAGTGTCGTCCAGTGGCTGCAGCTCTGGAGCAAGTCCACATCTTCCATTTTCTAACATACATGGACATAAAGAGGACTCTAAGAAGGCAGGGTGGGGAGGCAAGGTCTCCTCAGACTTATTTCAGTGATAAAGTGTTTCTATGTGGCTGATGCTAAATATTTTATTATCCCAAATTCTGTATTGCACAATGATAAGTAAAGCCCCAAATGGGTGGGGTGGGGGTGGGGGGGAATGAACTGAATCACAACTCTGATTCAGTGTTAGTTAGAACTACTCACTTTCTAAATAAACACATTAAATTTTTATAAAGGTGATTTTAAATGGACACTTCTTACCCTTAATTCTTAGGTTTAACATCAACTATGTATTAGCAATTAGGTTGAAAGTGAAATGTAGTTCAAAAATCACTTTCCTCCAGATTAATCAAAATAATATTTAAGCTGGATTTTTGACAGTGTAGCTTAGATACAGAGATAGGTCTAGGTTGCCATTCTACTTCTTATCAATAAAAGCTTGTACGGAGATGTCTATTCCTAAGTAATTTCCATTCTGAAACCGACACAACCGTCTGACACACACGAGTCAGAATCAGTGATGCACCAAGGGTAGATCTAGGCAGCTCTGAGGTGGGACCGAGCTGCAGCTGTGGTCACTGGTGCTGTGGGACGCTCTGGATGTGAGTGTGCAGGTTTGCAGGGGAGCAGAAGCGGGGCAGGAGGGAACACATACTACTCCATGACCAGGACAATGTCATTGTTAGACTCAAAGGCATCGTAGAGCTGAATGAGGTTCACGTGATCCAGCTGGTTCATGACATTGATCTCGTTTTTCACTTCGTCCTGAGAAGAAAGAGAGGCATTTAGTGCTGAGAAGATGACGGCAAGGAGAAATCCATATCACACGGCCTTTACCTTATCCTTCACGCCTCTGGTCTTGATGATCTTGGCCGCCAGCTTCAGACCTGTTGCTTTCTCTTCACATTTATGAACCTGGCCAAAGCGCCCCCTGCCGAAGAAAAGGAGGTGGTGCAGTGTGAGGTTCTCTCCCAACAGGGCCGCCTCAGCCCTGCCAAGAGGACCGTGCAGTTGCCTTGGGCATTTCTCTTTCTGAGTCTGAAGGAGCAAACCTATTAGTGTATCTTCTACAGCCAATAAACTTCCAGAACAGTGTCAAGGTGTGGTCTGTGGGTCACTGGCATCAGAATCACCTGGGAAGTTATTAGGAATACGTGTTTCTGGCCCTACCCCAGACATAGTGAGGCAGGAATCCACGGTGAGGCCCCAGAATCTGCATTTCCACCATGTTCCATGGGTGAGTCATATGTGATTCACACTCTAAAATTTGAGAACTTCTATTATAGAAAAAGTAGAATCTCTGAATACATACAAATGTAATAAGCTAGACTTCGAAAGTATACAAACAATTGTTGTGGGTCAAGCACATCAAATTGTTTTTGGAAACTGCATATAAATAAGTAAGAAGTAATGACGATATTGCATACAGACACACACAATAAAAAATGCACATTACATAGTCACCTATGAGATATTTTGGCAGTTTAGTTGGATAAATTTACATAAACTTTGTAAGACAGCTTCTTACATATGTAATCACATACGGAAACGCACACTCATGAACAGGTTTTAAATTTGACTTGCTTGCTTTGACTCCTGATTTAGCAAAATAGGGAGAACACAGGCCCCTGTCTGTGCAGTGGTGGCTATCACAGCAGGAGAGAAAGGGAAGCTTCTGGAACAAAATTGGGAACCTAAGGCCCCCCCACATTCCTGGAGGACTGCAGAGGTGAGACAAGTGACAGACGCAGAGTGGTGACCACCACCACATGCCACTCAGCTCAGCCACACGCCCTGTGCAGAAGCAGATGGGTCTTGGAGAATGACACTACTGCAAACACAGCCAAGTGGTGACTTCAACCCCAACCACCAGTGCAGGTGTAGTCTCTTTACTGGAGCCCAGGAGCACAGCCCCGGGCACCGCATACGCAGCTGCTGATTTTAAAAAAAGCTTTCTTCTCTTAATTAGCAACGGCCCCAGAACTGCCTGGCCCAGCAGCAGAGCCACATCACTGTTTGACTTCAAGGCGACCTCAACTGTCTCTCCGGCGTGATTTATTCTGCAAGGGTCTTAAATGTTTAAGCCGTCTCACAGGATTCCTGCTGGTCCACCATACTGATAACCTCATGCTAACTGAACATGACAAGTAGGAATTATATATACCCTAGAGGCCACAGGATGGGAGGTGAACTCCAGGAAAATTCAGGGCCTGCCACCACAGGCAAGGTTTTCAGGATACACTGCTCCTTGACGTGTTGCAACATCTCTGCTAAAAGTGAAAGACAATTTGCTGCATCTTGAATCTCCGACTACGAAAAAGGAGGTACACACTGGATGATCCCTTTGCATTTAAAGGCAACAATGCACATTTGATTGTGCTCCTCTAACTTATTCACTGAGTGAGTGATGGCTGCCAGTTTTGAGTGGAGCCCAGAACAGAAGATGACCAGCAGCTGGTCCAGACAGCAATACAACTGAGAAGATGCAATGGTCCTGAAGGGACATAATGGAAGTTCTTAAGGAGGCACTGACAAACCCCCAGAAACAGCACAAGTCCTAAGGATTGTTTCAAAGCCTCTTCTGCAAATAACTATTTTCCTTTAGAGAAACAGTCACTGGCTTGCCACTGAAGTCCCTGAAGACACAAAGAAGCTGCTATTTATTTATAGTAATACTACAGACTCCCACGGCACCTATTCATGTTTTGGAATTTCCATTTCTCCTTCAACCCATCCCCCCAGTCTCAAGGGGAGTTCTCTACGGTTAGCTGGTTGAGGAGGAAGAAGTTCAGGTGGCAAAGGGCAAAAGAAATACGGAACAGGAAGAGGAAGAAAGGACTTTACAAATATCAACTACACAATGACCAACTTCAGAAACACGCACTATAGTTGTGTGCATATTTTGCATGTGTTGGTAAGGTAGTTTTGTATATATTTGTATAAATTTTCTGCTTTCCTCTTCCTATTATCTATAGATATGCTGATAGCAAGTAAACTTTACAATTTAGGCTTTAAATTACAAGACATCTTACGGAGACTGTGACTGAAGGAGAAGAGGAAAGAAGATCCCCCAACAAAGAACTCGGTCCCTGGCGGTCTTCACTCTTCCTGCCTCAGCGAGACAGTGAGCATGCGGATGTGCTTCAGATAGGTTCTTCAGTGAGGAACGTAATCAATGCACTAACAATATAAATGGAAAACCAACAGGGATTTAACATATCCAGCAAAAAATACGCAGTGTTCGCTCATGTCTACATTTTGTTTCTCAGTGTTTAAGCTTTACGCAGCTTCTAAAACTTCTGGTGACTCACACAGGGTTTCTCTCACTTTCAGACGTTACAACACGCAAAGTACAGCAGATAATAAATGTGAAGTTTAGTCACTGTCACCACATCAACCTTTCTGGCATCAGTGACAATTTTCAGAAATGGTTAAAATCCCTTAAAATGTTTATTTATGGTGTTTCTGGTTTTCAAGTTGAGCCTGGCAAATATTTATGAAGTCCTTAGGATCCCTGTCTTTGAAGTCTCTCTTCTTTTGTTGAAAGATTATTAAAAGTGAACATTACTTACCCTCCTAAAATTTCAGTTCTGCTCACAGTATAAAAACTGTTGACTGCTGCTTGTTTGGCTGTCACAATACGGTGATGAAATGGGGCAGAAGGAGCCGGGCCATCATCTAGAAGGTGGGAGGAAAAGAAGGGCCTTCTGTTAAGCAGTCAGACCTCTTTCTGGTCCCAAGCTTTGGGCCTCAGAGTAAAAATTGCTTATTTAATATTAAAATATAATGGGGCATCTGTTTTATTCCTAATGACCCAGGGAATATAAATTTTCATTTCATGCTATGATCTGCGGTTCATGAAGGTGACACCTGACATCTTTGAGAAAGAATGTCAGGACCACAAAACGACAGGTCATACCATCATTCAGGACAACTTTTAGAAATGCTAAACTAGTTGAAAAATCTCCAATCCCGATACAGTCCAAACAGGTAATACTTCCAAGCCTGAGACCATTTAAATTCAAACATGAGAAATTGCTTGACCTATTTTTTAAAAAGCACCACTCATATAGTTCATTATTTTAATTAAAGCAGAGAGGAAACAGAATAATAAAAAGTTTCTTCACGTCATTGAAAGGTTTGATATTATTATATATTACTTTCCAAAATATTTTAGGCTTTATTTAAGACACATTTAAGGCACAAAGATGAATTTTTCCCGGCTGGCTGGAAATAAAACACCCAGTCAAACTGGCTAAGTATATATTCTACAGCTCTCAAATTTCTCCCACTTTCCACCTTCCAGCCTAAGTGTTTAAACTCTAGTCTACCTCAGGATCAGTTCTAAAATACACAATTACTCAATAATATTCTTCCAGTATTCTTTTCACTTTTCCATGATTGCTGCTGTTAACATTTGCTTGCCATGAACCTATTCACTTCCCCATTTATTCATTATTTAAGCATCTGCTACACGCGGCTTCTTACATGGGTACAAAGGATAGAAGGGAGGTCAGGAGAGGAGAACTTTGCTTTCAAAAATGTGCACAACATGTATTTCTTGAGCACTTTTCTGGTGCTAGGCTCTCTGACGAGAGTTAATGTTTTTAAAAATTCAGATAATATAAATCTCCAGGAGTCTGGTATGATATGGACAGTCACCTCTCACATAAATATGCTGAAAAATAGAGAAGTTATGGAAGAATTCTCTTGGTGGCATTCATCACTTCAGACCAAAAAAAAAAGAGAGAGTGATTGTGCGACATACAAAACGGCGTCAATATGGCGTTAGGTCTCCTTCAGGCTGTTAGGCTACGTGAAATTTAGCTGGAAATGCTTGCTGGAAAAGGTTAAGAAGCTTTCAGAGGCTGAAACAAAAGCCACTCCCTACGCAACGGGGTCACCAGGTCTTGGCGCGTGGCGCTCGCAGCTCCAGCGGCCCCCAGGGCTTCGCCTCGCAGGCGCCCTGGGCCGGCGCGTCCCGTCCGGGTCCTTCGCCCCGCGCGGCGCCCGCTCTTTCTCTCATGCTCCCTGATGGCGCGCGCCTCAGTCCCTCCCCGCGTGCTGGTGCCAGCATGCTCTGTGGGTTCAGACTTCTGGGAAATGGGTCCTATCCCCGAGTTTCCCGGGATTCGTGATGCAGAAATGGCTTTTGCGCCAATGATACAACTGGAAAATAAAATCCAGCTGCAGCTCTCAAAGTTTCAGGGACAAAACTTTCAGATAATCAAATTTCTTAGAACTAAAGGTTCCCCAAAATGCTGTTTTGGTGAAGGGACATAAGCTTGTGACGGAGAGCTGGCGATGTCAGTGTTTGCGGATGAAATGGAGCAGTATGCTTCCTCGTCAAGGCTAAGCAGCACGAGAACAGGCAGAGAGAACCAGAATCCCAGAGGCTCTCCCGGCGGCCTCGCCGCCACCCCGACCTTCCGCTGACCCCTTACAAAAGCAGTCACTTTATGAATACCTAATTCGATCTTCATTTTTCACTTCCTTTAACGTAGAAGAGAGAAATGACTAAATTAAAGCATAATAAAAGAAGCAACGGTCCCCCTGATTATTAACAGCAGCGACAGGAGCCTAACTGGGGAGAGACTCGCCCTAATTGGAGTTGCTCAGCAGCTCCTGACCGTGGTAAGCACAGCTTCCCAGAGATGGACTTTCTGAGTAAACATTAATGTATATATCTAGTTCCTGGAAAATCAGACTTCTCCATGATTAAATTTCATATACATTATGAAAAAATGAAATAAGAATTATATCTTAAGTCCCTAAAAAAGACCCCAGATGGATGTTTAGATACTCTTTGTTCCAAATACATTCTGTAGCTCATCGTAATGTAGAGTAATTAATTTTAATTGGCTACATAATGACGTGAATTTATACGTGAAACTTTGCAGTTGAGGGAGAGTCATTCAATAATCTACTTGTTACTCAATCCTCACAAGATTTTGGAGAAAATAGCAAATTTATCACGTATAATAAGGTAGGTAAACTTTTTAAGAATTAGGTTTTTAACTTACAAATAAATCTGATGATTATTCAATTCTTGTTAGGAAGGATGTGCTTTATAATGCTAAAATAAGAGCTTCTTCTTGATCTTTAAAAACTACTAATAGACATGAGTCCTAATAATCATTTTCTTTGTCTATCAGTTGCTGGAAGACAGAAAACAATAAAATTTAGCCTGAAAACGTCACAGGCAGGGAGAAAAAATAATGGCAAGAAAACATGGCCAAGAAATCCACACAACCTGGGAAACTGGTTTCTAAACCATTGCTTTAAAAACTCGCTTCAGTTATCCTTTGCATATGGCCTTCAACTGCAGTGGCACACAGGTCTATGAAAATCCTCAGCTGTAGAGGTGTAATGCTTTAAACACTACCTTTCATAGAATTGATCCCCATTAGTTTTATCAACTTATTGCTTTCTATGTGAACACTTGTCCAACACTGTTTCGTTCACAATTGCTGATCCTCCTTTTCTCTTAGCTTCACTTTCACCAGTTTCTTCCTTGGAATGAAGCCCATTTTTCTCTCCTTTAAACATAGGTGTTCCTTTTTATCCACAGTAGCGTACTTATCATCTCCAGCACTATTATTTTCTTGTCTGTTCAGTCTCTCTGTGCATGAAATGTCTCTTTCCTCTATATTTTCTCTTGGCTCTATGGAATTTCTTAGAGAAAAATCTTCTACCTCGTCTTGTGGTCTTTCTGTACGAAAGGTAGCAAAAGTTCTCTGACCCAGAGAGGCACTGGTCTTCTCGTCATTTTTCTTGTTGAGTTTATTAACTTTTTCTTTCTCAGAGGAGGGCTGATTCTTCTGGGAAGATCTCTCTAAAAGCCACCATAGGACACAAAATATTTTAATGGAAGACACACGTGATCAGTATAATTTTGGCTTCACAAAATGGTATCTCTATTCAGGTTTCTCTTTATCAACAGAAATAAGCTTTGGAAAGCAAAGTAGACGTGAACACCACCAACGGACTGACAATTGGGTTCCCAAAGATTTTCTAGTTTGTACACTAGTGGGAACCAAAGCCCCAATCAAATAAAGGTGTCCTTCCAGCTCTTCTCCCGACACAGGGCTTCATGAATGTGTCATCTCCTCTGAATGAGAACAACAACGACAGGACTTTATGGCTGAGCTGTCTTTACCCACAAATCTCTAGTCTTCTGAAGATGTTACCTGCAAGGGCTGACGTCCTTTTGCCTTTGACAGATGCCGTTTCCTTCTGGCTGGGGTGTGACCGCACCTTCTCCTTAGCCTGTGAATATACAATTGACAATTGAGGTTACATAAAACAGAGGGTTTCTCAACCTCAGCACTGCTGACCCTCGGGGCTGGATGATCCTTTGCTGCGATGGCTGTGCTGTGCATTACAGGATCTTTAGCAGCATCTCTGTCCCCCAGCTGTCAATAGCGTTCCCTCTCCCAGTTGTAACATCCAAAAACGTGTCCCAAAATTGCTAAATGTTCTCTGGGGGCATAATTGCCCCAGATTGAGAACCAGGGTATTACATGATTCAAACACAGAAAAAACACAAAAATTAATAGTAATTTAGAGGGAGGAGCAATCTGAATTAATGAAACCCTGTATAAACTGCAATATTTGAAAACAAATGAACTCACTATTTTAAAGAAATTCTGTAAAACTCGGGCATGGTTTGTAGAACCATCTACATTTGTTCATCTTCATGAACAGAGTAAAGAATATTGGTAATGTGTATGTGACCCTTGATTGCTGTTTGTATTGTCTAGATATGGTTCACATACAAATCGAATAAAAGTGAGAGAATATACACGAGTGGGTTTTGTAAACCAGAAGGTAGGAGACTGAGGTAAGCTTTTATGAATGGAGCTTTCACATTGCTTAGAACAGATGGCCCTTTTCCTAAGCAGATAAACATTCTTGTCACAGTCCTGGCTTCTTTGAATTAGCACATCAAACCCTTTTTAAATACCACATAAAAGGTAAACATTAGCCCAATCCACCCAAATCATCACAAATTCTGAAGTTATTCATTGTAGAGTAATGAAGTTGTACAGATGTCCCAAGAATCGGTCTTTTTGTCTTTGGAAAGAGCAAAATTTGCCCTAGGGTGACTTGCAAGCATGAAATACCATGTAAGTGCCGCTCATAGATAGCAAGACACATTGCAAATGTGCTTCTAAACAGTCTGAAGGCCAGTCCCATAGGTTCAGAGCATTTCCAGTTTCCGGCCAGGGACTTGGAACACGGAGTCATGTTTAGTAAATCTGTGGAAAACTAAATTAGATTAAAGCTTTGGAGTTTGTAACTTCCTCTCTCTTTTAAGCGCAAGTTCAGGAATGGTATATGCATACTTTTCCATCTGCAGGGAGAGTGTCCTTCTGCGTCCTCAAACAGAGACAGTTGCTCCCTCTTCTATGCTTGCACAACCCTCAGCACGTACCCCCAAACTTGGTCTCCCTTGCAACACTTTACTAATCTTTTTTTCCTCTCAATTTCCCACTAGATTATGTACCTCAAGTGAGCAAGAAGGCTGGTTCATCTTTGAATTCCTGGTGCTTGGCCCGGAGACTGGGACACAGTGATGACGATGATGATGGTTATGATGGTGCTAATGATGATGACCGTGTAATGATGGTGGTGGTGATGAGACAGCAATGATGATGAATATTGGTGGGTAATATATACTCAGCACTGACCATGACAAGGCAATTTTCTAAGCACGTTACATTATTAACTCAGTTGCTCCTTACAGCAACGCTTTGGGTTAGACACTATTAGCTCCATTTTATGTTGAAGTTGAGTAATTTCCTAGGGTTTTATAGTTCAGAAGTGGTATAACCAGGATTCTAACTCAAATGTCTACTTCAGTCTGTGCTCCTAACTACTACACTGTACTGTCACTCTGAGAAAAGAAATAGAAGATTATAGACAACATTAATTGTTAGTATTTATTGAATTCCTACCACATAGCCGGCAACTGGAGTAGATAAAGAAAGAAGATTAAGAGAGAAGGGCATAAAATGAAAACATATAGTAGAGTGAAGAAATAACTATTTATTGGTCAAAAGATTAGAATTAACATGGAAAGAAGGCAAGAGAGAATTTAAAAGAAATTTTGAAAGCGTATGTTCAAATTAGTCAAATAAAATAGTTTAAGAAATTATATTTAACGTATTTTATAACTTTATCTTTCAACATTTCTCTTTTGACATTAAAACTCCTGGTGGATAGGCATTATGCTTCTGGATTTACTCTGATGGCATGAAAATGATGGTGAAACCATAGGTGGAAAATGAAAACTGATGTGTGTCAGGCAATTTCAGTCCATCAAAATATGTAAAATTGAGAATTTGGTTGTAAGACTCCGTGGAATGCTGATCAATCGGCATTAGCCTCTAAAGCCATCTGCGTGTCAGTGGCAAATGTCCACCAGCTGTGCCAACATTCTTTGGGTACAGGAGTCTGACTTGACCAACAGGAGAAGCATCGATCCTGAGGAATATGAGAAACTAGCTTCCTAATGAGGCTGATTTTTTCTTCACCAATTGTATATCACATATGTTTCAGCATTTCAATAATGTAGGAAGGTCTTTATTCATTGCCACAGGGTATTGTATTTTCATTTCCCTATGCAATACTGACATCTAGAGGAACTTTGAACTAAAGAGTTTCCAAAAAACAATTTGCATTTCTCCTTTTCTGTTTCTGGACAGCAACTTCAATATGAAGAGTTTTTACTTTGTGCTTCCAAGTTATGGGCAGAAGTTGCTAAAATAGAAAGCACAAGTCTGTAGAAACATCTAGTTTGTTGTCTAAAAAGGAATATATTTTCTACTGATTAAAGAGGACAGGACAGTGCTGTTAAGCATGATGTTCCTGAAAGGATTCCCCTCACCCTCTGCTTAGGGATCAAAATCATGTCAGAGATTGTTTCCTCTGCTGAATTCATGCCAATGACCAAGACGAGCACAAAGGCTTCATTTCAAGCAAACTCACTCACTTATTCATTCGCTGAATAAATACTTAGATATTTGCACATGGGTTCCTTTTGGGACCATTTATCCATGCCTTTTATAATAATACATCAGTGAATTTAGAATGGCGTAAGGAAGAAAGAGTCTTGGCCCAAATGTCCAAGTATTCAGTGCACAGTTCTGCTCTCTGCCCTCTCTGTCCAGTGCCCGACGCCGGCGTCCTAAGTGGGACTGTGTCCCCAGAGCGAGTAGAAGGCAGTCTTCAGAGAGCAGGAAGGAAATGTTAGAACTCATTTCTGTTCATTTTCCATTCCTTCAAAACTTATATTTTACATATGTTTTAAAATATGTATTAATGAAATTGGACACATATATAATTTATAAGTATCTATAATATATTAAATGTTATTTACAAAAATAAATATACATGTATAATTATTTATCAATGTATACAACTTGTAAATAAACATGTTGGGATGATGCTTAAAAATATTTTACTGATGGCAGTGCAAAATCAAAATAATTTGGAGACGATTCTTCCAGATAACACTATGTTTCACATTCTGATTTCCTGAAATATGTGTTTTAGAAGAATCATTTGAATTAGTGGGTTCAAGGGCAAGTACATAATTAGAACTATCGGCTCAATTCTAGCAAACTCTTTTTCTCCTTCTACAAAATACTGCTTTTAAGAGGTTAAGATTCATTCCTGAAGTGATTTTTTTGACAATTTAAACCAATTGTATGCACTTTATACTCTTGTCTTGGTTATAGACTCACTTACTGCCGTAGAGTCAAGACCCGAAGAGGACGGCAACGTCAAATCCACAGAGTGTGCCTGGCTGCCCGGGTCCAGGGGCTCACTCTCACCGTCCACTCCAAGCCTGCCCCAGTCCTACACTACAGCTCTACTTGTCCTGAAAGTGGTGGAGTAACCAAAAGGGACATTCATTGA
The DNA here is from genome assembly GCF_041296265.1 of Equus caballus. Classification (NCBI taxonomy): domain Eukaryota; kingdom Metazoa; phylum Chordata; class Mammalia; order Perissodactyla; family Equidae; genus Equus; species Equus caballus. The sequence goes on from NC_091703.1 coordinate 4,708,492, forward strand.
ATTGAACAACTTTGCTTTTCCTTTTTCATTCCCGTTCAATAAAAATCAGTTAAAAAAAAATCAACCCTAAAATGGACTTCACTTTAAAAGAACAGAAAGGCTAAGAGCATTGCCCCTTCTCTGGACCTCTGAAATGCAGAGCTCATTTTCCAGGTTATTACACCGTCTGTTGACATGGCTGTCCCCCCAACTGGGATATGGACCAATCTCTTCACCTTTATCCCCTCGGCACCACACAGGGGGTCAGGGTTCTAAAAATGATGGTGACCCCATGTGCAATGAAGGAAGGTGCTCTCAGGACTGATGCTCTTCTTGAGAGAACATTCTTGCATCAGACTACAGCACTGAAAAGCCAGCCTACCCCGGGCGCTGCCTGAAATGCATTGCTGTCACTGACTCTCATGTTCTCTGCATCACATCACGTCACTTACGTGATATCCACAGCCCTGCGTTTTGGGATCATCGTTGCTACAGAAGATTGTTTTCTTAACATCACAGTGGGACATGACTAGACTAACTACATACCCTGAGCTGAGGGCTTTTCATATTACTGCTTAACGGAGATGCCAAGATGAACAATTTTAGGTAATTTTAACCTAATGCCTAGAAACATAAAAACAATATTAAAACGATTTATAATGACTTTGTTAAAGTTTGATTAAGCTCCTTCTGGGGGAGAGAAACAAAACAGAGCTTGAAGGAATACATAGAGAAAGTCTACACATAGAGAAGAAGTCACCTCTTCTGTGGTCTGTGGGGACTGGCGTGGAGTAAGGCTGGCCCAGATCTGACTGCCCAAATCCAGGAAGGGAAAGTGTTCGCCTTAACCTCAGAACTCAGTACATGCACCCTCCCCAGGCTGCTGGAAGCATCAAGTGTCATCAAACAGTCACCTGAGAAAACACCCGAGCCAGGACGTTAAAGGCTTTGGAGGCACCCACAGTGACGTTGACAGTGCTTCATTCAGAATCCAGGTAAACGGGACTTCTCGGGGATATATCAAGAAGGGGCCTGAAATTAAAACTGCTGATTCAGGAACGTCCAATTGGACCATCTGCCAAGTAAAGATACGTGGATAATTTCACTTTCATTCGATTATAAGATATATTGGGCAGTACCATAAAAAAAGAGTGCTACCACATGTAACAGCCTCCCGCAGCAAGAAAAGACTGAATAGAGAAGAGCACGGTCAAATGTGCCCTCCCAGGCCATCCCTTATTGACAACAGACTTAGTTTAAATACACTGTCAGGCTTTCTTATCCTGACAACCCCTTGCTAGAGCCAAGACCATGTGGGCCGCGTGTTTGATCGTGAGGAGGTGTGACAAGGCCAAGAAGAGATCAGTTAGTGACCGACCCCTAATATCTGCCCTGCTACCATTGGGGCCAGGCAGTGGATCAGAGCTACAAATTATTAAAAATGTTCACTCTCCTCCATTCTTCTATCCAGCCTGCCTTTGTTGATTTTAAAAGAACTAGTTAGAATTAACTTGGAACAAATTAAGAATCTTCACCTAAAATATTAGTTACTTTGATGACATGGATTTTATTTTTTCCTCATCTGTGTCCGATGGATGAGCTTACCTAACATGTCTTATAACAGATTCATATATTTTTATTTCCTTCCCACAGTCACCTTTCCTGTCCCCCCCAAACAGAAAGTGAGGAGCCCTCTGACTTATAACTGCTCTTATCTTCCCACTCAAACTGCCACTGGGACTTTGCACGTCCTGCAGACCCTGTGTGCCATCTGCCACCTTCCCGGCCCACACTCTCTCTTGCTCTAAGGTGGTGGTTCTCACACCCCTGGGGAGTGTTTGAAAACTATTAATGCCTTGGTCCTACCCCTGAGGAGGGGGTGTGGCTGGACACTGGTATTTCTTTTTTAATCCCCCCAAGCCCCAGGGACTCTGCTGTAGTGCAAGGGTTTTGGAGTCCCTGCCTCTGTGAGCTCTGGCTCCCTTCACTCTGACTTTCTTTCTTTCTTTCTTTTTTTTTTTTGAGTCCTCCTCACCACCCAGGCTGCTCTGCTTTGCCACAGTTTTGAATAATAATAATAACACTGGACACATCATGTTTCCCTTAATCCGTGGTGCCTCCTGCCCACCAGCAAGGGTCTTTGATCCTCTCCCAGATGGATTACCCAGCAAACCACTGCCTCTTCCTCACCTGCCACCCGGAACTACATGTGTGGAAATGAGTGTGGAGACCACAAATCCCCTCGTCCAAAAATGACGTCTAGGGAGGGCAGGCCCATAAAAGAGCCGACGTTCCCAACCACTCCTTAGCCTGAAATCCTTCTGCCTGGTTTCCTGGTCAAAATTTAATGATTGAAAGTGATTTAATTCTTCCACCAAAATGGAGGTGAGCAGGAGAGGGGCGGGCTCAGGCAAAAGTGGAGAAACACCACCTCAGAGGACGTAGAGTGATTTATAGCACTTAACACAAAAGTGTATCTGAACACCATAAATCGTGGGTGCCTCTGCCTTCTTGGGATTCCGTCACCAGAATAGCACCTGAGCACTTCAAAAACCGTGCAGCAAGCTTACTAAGAAAGTGCAACCGTGTGTGTGTGTGCATGCGTGCGTGTGTTAATAACCAATTTCAAATGCAGGTATAAATGGGATTATTGCTCCTTGATGTTCATTTGATTAAAATGAGTCTTAGTAAAATTCCTCTTTTGTACTTCACAAGACCAAATCTTGGAATGTTTTCACATGAAGTTTACAGTGTTTTTTCATCACCTAATAAAACTCTTTGATTTCTTCCCACCGCAGACAGTTTTATAAGCATTCATTTCACATGGAGTTCTGAGTATGCTTTTTAATTTTTATTTTAGGTTCGTTTTTATCACTCCATCTCCTGTCTCCTCGGAGTAAGCAGTGAGCTTTCAGTGCAGTCTCTCCCCGCAGGCTGGCTCGTGGAGGTGGCGTATGCTGGCAGGGGCTCACGGGAGCTCAGTGTTTCCTAAGGTGAGGTGATGTGTGGTCCTGTGGGTTGTAAAGGAAGTTCAGAGATCTGAACCTAGATTTACTGAGCAAAATATTTAACATCCTGGCAGTTTGCCTTTCCACATCTTCTCCTGTATGGCAAATTTTGCAAACACACTACAAAGCAAAGTGTCTTTAAAAAGTTCTCTCTGGAAAGCAATGAGAAACTGCAAAAACTCTTTAAAAGCCTCTGCATTTGGAATACGTAATACAAACTCTTGTAGATATAAACTAATGAGTTTCTACTATCCCCAAACATTTAGTTGTCTAATTGCTTCTACTCAAAGTAGGCCTCTGGCCAGCATCAGTGGCATCGCCTGCCTGGGAACTTGGTAGGAACGCAGACCCTCAGCCCCCTCCCCACCACCTACCCAATCAGGATCAGGCTGGATCTGGAATTTTTGTGACTCGCCAAAACTCACATATTGAATTCTTAACTCCCGATATGATGGTACTAGGAGGTGGGGCCTTTGGAAGGTAATTAGGTTTAAACGAAGTCATGAGAGTGGAGTTCCTATGATAAGGTTAGTGTCTTTATAAGAAAAGGAGGAGAGATCAGGGCCTTCCTCTCTCTCTCTGACATGTGAAGATACAGAGAGAAGGTGGCCATCTACAAGCCAGGAAGAGAGCCCTCACCAGAACCAGACCATGCTGCCACCCTGACCTCAGACTTCCAGCCTCTAGAACTGTGAGAAAGAGATGTCTGCTGGGTAAGCCGCCCAGTCTCTTTCCTTACAGCAGCTTGAAGTGACTAAGCTGCAGTGGAAACTGCGCCAAGGATCAGCTCTGCAGAATTAGAAATGCATTCCGATCAGCTCCAAAATGTAAAGAATACAGTTAGGATTATTAATACAAGTGCTATAATTTGCTTGCCATAAAGGTGACTATTAACTTTAAAAGGAAGAAAAGTAATTTTGTTTAGCCCGGTTCTTATGAATCAAAAATTTTAAAGTGTGCAGATACTCTCTAATACCATCTACTTGTCTTTGCTTTTGCTCCTAAGAGTAAGCTCGCAATTAATGGAGAGTATAAATACCGTACTGAATCCTTTGTGTTTCTATCTCATTGTCTTTTGTTTTGGAAAATATTCTGCTGGTATACTAGTACTGTGCCAGTTACTAAATAGGAAAATATTTCTGTACTGATTGGTGAATAGTGGATGTTCTGAGATCCCCAGGCCCCCCCTCCCGACTCCTGACCTGGCCTCCCTGCCACACCTCAGGACCCTTATAAGATCCAATAACTAGAGGGTCACCATCTGGCATGGCAGGGCACTTCAGGTCTCCGTGCCAATGCAGTCCGTTCTGATAGGCGAGTGACTGTGATGTCCCAGTTATTAAATTCAGTTCTGCCCCAGAGAACATGAATATAATATGAACACACACGGCCACAATGGTAGGCTCCTAGCCCTGTAATTTTCAATATTTGAATAAAAGTTCTTTATTTTTTTAATGCTATCTCTGTAGTTAATTATTCATGGGAAATTGGAAAGTGTGCCTTGACAGTCAAGGAGAGAGCAAGGGCTGATGAGTGAAGAGGAGGTGGGGGCACTGCTGCCAGCAAAGCCTTTGCCCACCTTTGACCGCGGGACAGCAATCCTGAAGTTCAGAAAACTCCTGCCCAAGAGATTCTTAATCAGTAGGTCTGGTTGGAGCCCAAGAACATTTTCACACGCTCTCGAAGTGATTCTGATGTGAGTGGTCCAGGGACCGCACTTTGAGAAAACATAGGGAATTCCTGCTCATTATTTAAGACCCTACTCAAGAAGTTTCCTTTGTGGATTCTTCCTTGAAACACTGCCTTCCCATATCCTTATACTAAAAGAGGAGTCAGTCTTTCTTCCATCTTTGTTGTCTACGTGTCTGTCATGTATTTATCATAGTGCATTATAATTATTTGTTTGCGTGTCTGACTCTGCCTAGACATCTTAGTATCTCTAGCACTTAACTCAGTCTCTGATTGATTTATTGATTGACTGATTGATTAATAACTGGAGAGAGAAGGCGCCTTAAGGAATGCCATAGCACATCCTTTCTTATATTCTCCTCAATATCAGGCTTTCATGTCCAGCCTCCAGGCTCCTGGGGCACTTAGAAGTTCCCACTTTCACGTATGCGGTTTGTTGGCCTGCCCCTCTCGGAATGAGCTCATAGTGTTCTCAGACCCTTGTGGGAATCCAAATGTTTGTGTCACCAATAACATCTGAGACTCGCTCTTCACTGTGGGTTACTGCAGTAATTTACTATTCTACCACTTTCTCACCAATCTTATATCTATGAAAATCGGACTGTACTATAAACATTCGTTTGCTGAATGTATTATTTAAGATCTATTACTCGTGTGTTTGCATTGACCATAACTTTTTTAACATGCTTTCACACATTAGCTCAGAAAGACACTCACTAAATGCTTTTGATGCTGGAAATGAGAAGAGGTCAGAGTTGGATATTGTTACTGCCACATTTGCTTCATTGTGGTTACGGAACTTAACTTTGCCAGAAGGCAGAGCCAACAGCAGCTATGTTCTCTGAGCTGTCAGATTAAACTTCTTTGTGCATCGCCTGACTCATCACTAAAATAGGTGCGAAACAAAAGCCTCTGCGCTTTACTGCTGAAGTCCTTTGCAGCCTCTCTAAGGGGGATTCAGTAGCCAGTCTAATTGTACACGACATTCCTTACGCTACCGTCCCCTCTGCTCGAAAGTTCAGTGATACCACAGAATCTACAATAAAGCTTGGCACAGTTAAAGAGCACGCTCTGAAGCTGTATACACTGACAAGAAACCGCTTCTCAGTGCTTTCCCAAATATCTTCACCCCTGGACTCTGTCTTCTGTTGTGGGGATGGTTTAGTATTACCAAGTGCCTAAGTAAACATGTCTTCATGGCAGACATAGAAAGAAGCAGTGTGCTTGTTTCTTTGGTGGGATGCTATTTACTTAGTTCTCCATCTCGCAGCAGCCCAGGGCTTTGCTTCAATGTAGTTTTTAGGTTCTCCCTCCTGCATTAGCCTAGGCACCATGGAAGGAGCTCCCCTGGGGACTTTATCATCAAGGTTCCCATTTGCCCCTTCCTACAAGGGAAGAGGGTGCGATGGGAGTGGTCCTGAGGCTCTTCTACTGTTTCTTCTCAAACTTTGACCCAGGTAGTAACCAGTGGTGTGGGGGATGGGCTTATCAGACAGGTCCCTCCGGTCCCTTTTCAAATTTGTGGTCTCAGGCAGCAATGGCAGTGACCCCGCCTCCCTGTTTAAATGGGGAGCTTTATTTGCTGGTTCAAATAAGAATAACAATTCTCTTATTCTCCAAGGCAATAGATTGCTATTTCAATAAGCAAAACCAAAACAAACAAAAGGTAGCATTTTTTATTATGGAAATTAGCTATTTATTATCCACATTGCCTGAGTGCAGAACAAGAAGAAATCTGAAAAATCAGCTTAGACTTAAACATCATGGATTTAAATTAGATTTTAGAAAGAAATTAAGATAATGGAAGGAGTTTGCCTCCCAATGCAGTGGGTTAGATCCATAACTGCTCTGTATTCCCAGCCACACAGTTTACCACAAAAGAACACAGTATTTTAAAGGTTCAAAATAACACAAAGAAATAGGAAACTTAGCAAATCACAAAATCCATTTAGAATTTGAAGACACCTTAAAGACCATGTAGCCCAATCAACTCAACTGGAGAGGAGAAAATGAGATTCTACCCAATTTAACCTGATTATAGGAGATTTAAATAATGTTTAAAAACGTTTCTGCTAAAAGGGATGGCTCTTGATAATACTGGTGATTTTTTCCACATTCCACTACAATGCATTATTCAAATGCACACAGTTCTCAGTATTCCATTTGTTGTCATACATTGTTTTTCTATGATGTTAAGAAGAAGTAGACACCTACAGATTAATTTATGTTAGGGACTGGTATAAGCATAAGCATTAATCTATGTTTTGGTATTGGGCTGCTGTAGTGAGAAGTACATAGGTCAAGTCAACTTTAAAGTGACTGTATTTGTTTGGAGGAAAAAATCTTTCTCAGATAAGACGTAATAACAGACGGGATTAAGAAAATTCTATCAGCACCTGCAGTAAGTATCCGAAGAGGCTCTTTAGCCTTTGGCAAGACAACGCCTGAGCCCTGGGAGGGACTGGCCTACTTTCCCTGGCTTGTAGAGAGCCCCGCTTGGATTCTCCGTGGAAGAAGAGGAGAGCCGCATCACGAATGCTGTGTGTTTCCTTAGGAGGCCAAAAAAAGTGCAGACTTGCTCATCGACCTTCCTGGAGACCGTTTGCTGGACTACACCCAGAAGAGCAATAAATCAATAAATGCCTACAATGAGGTGACAGGTGGCTTTGCAGCAGAAATGCACAATCACCAGTGGAAAGTTCAATTACGGGTACTCCAGGAACAGAGTTCAAGTCTGCCTTCAGTTAGAAACCTCGTACAAAACTGTGCTCTGTCTGTGTTTCCTACATGCAGCTGTGCCTCTCAAAGCACTTAATGAACTTTTTCTTCTCTGTGAACTCTGACTTACACGCAAAGTTAACAAGCTTAAGTAAAAATCATGAGCAAAATACCTGTATAAAACGTGGGCCAAAACATGTTTGCTTCTCCTCCACTAACTGAGAGGCACTACCTGCTCCATACTCATGTGCTAAGCTATTTCATCAAATTCCAGAAAATAAATCTAAACTGTGAAATGAGAAACTGCTTTAAAAAAAAATAGAAGGAACTTTTTCAAACTATTCTGGTCATATCTCATTATTTTCATGTATTAAAATTTAAGCAACAGTCTAAATATACTTGAATTTCACGTTTAATGAGATCAGTTCAATTTGGCATTTAACAATCACTGTAAAATTTTTCATTTTGATTTAATTTAGTTCTAAGCAATATATTTTTCAAACTGAGCTCATTATCGGTGGAGTACATTTACACGAGTATATAACTCGCTGCAGCAACATCAGTCAGATCGGAACGTGAAACGTCCTTCACCTGCTCCTACTTTGCTCTTGTTCATTTTCTATTCATTCCTGCAAAATTACTCATATTGGCATCAACTTTTCCTATCTAATAGAGAAGCAGTGTTATGTAAAAGTAAGTTCAGTTTCCAGGTAGATGTTATAAAAAGTATTAAGCACATTTTATGATACTACTTTTAGTTAGTATCACCTCAAAATTTTTCTTTACTAAAAGTCGTGACAATAAATGTCAAAGTCGAATGCAGCTTTTCTTTTGAATTTTAAGGAAAATTAACGAGATGAACATTACAGCTTATGTGAAAATCCGCCTTCTATAAAATGGGGATTCCAGCTGCAAAAAATTTTCCAATTCGAAATCCTAAAATCTTCAACTTTTTCAAGTGATTAAATAACTAAGACTAGTTTATTATGTAATATGGATATATATTTTTAATGAATAGCATACCATTCATAATCATCCATATTTTTTAAAAATATTGCTCACATCAATACTGATTTAGCCAAATTCACATCTGCAGAGTGTACATAACCTTTTACCCCAGATAATCTAACACTTTATTAAAATTTAAAAATAGGAGGAATTTTGATAGAATTGATCCCACCTCATCTCTAAATATACTTGCTCTAAACAACTTATTTTAATAATTAATAATGCTAAAATGTTTTCTTACTAAGTTCAAGTATCAATCAAAGAACACCAGCTCCAAAATAGAAACTGGGAAAGTTAACAGTGAACCTGTAAACACACTTGTGCTTAGAAATAATAGAAATGTGCACTTCTGAGTGATATTATTTGATGAAAATCCCATTTTTAAAAATTTGCCTTTAAGCGTATTTTATTACATTTTCCTCCAATGGTTTTGCAAATCATTTTTCAGAGGATACCAAAGAGTTGATCTTTGCTTATCAAAGTTTAACTTAACAGATTTGTCGTACAATGTAGCCTTCATTGTTGTGAATTTTGACTGTGAAAATAAAATCATGGCTCATCTTTCCACTTCCTTCACTAACAAAGCAGAAGAAATTACCAATCTCAAAAAAGTGTATTTGCTTTCACCTAAGCCATCAGTCTCATCGTCTTCGGTAGCCCAGAAGGACATTTGCTACTCTCAGTCCACTTAGAGATTCTGGCAGCTCTCAACTTCCCACAGAGTTGTTGTTTTGTTTATACCCAGGACTATATGTTCCAGTCCACTTAATCTTTTGGCTTGTTCCTTTGAACTCCAACTCATAGCTAAAATTTCTAGTCTCCTCCCTACATGGCTCCCTCCCTATGGTCTTTATATTATAGGAAGTCTTTATATGATAGGAAGGCCTAGGTTTGTCTTCTGACTTCTACACCTCAGTATATTTTCCTAGACAGCTCATATCCTTGAAAACAGCATGTGATTTCTTTCTGAAAAAGCAACTCTGATATGGTACTTTTTAAAATATCACAAAAGGTTAACCTCCCTTCATAAGCCATGTACCTATCAGATTTCAGATGGTCCCCATTCTCTTAGATCTTTCTCAGTTTAGAATGTATCCCATTACTCATTGTTTATGCATAATCAGAAACTGATAGCTGTGTGACATTTCTTCCTACTTTGGCCATCATAACACTCTACCAGTCTTCTCGTCTACTGGTGTATTTGACACCTATGAACATTAAGCCACGATTTATTCCTCTTGTAGGACTTACCAAACTTTTCGGTTAAACTCTATACAAATGATCTCAAAATTCTGTCTTTATTCCCATAATCCCAGTGATTACTAGATCTTAACATTTGGTCATGCTATAAGAATTCTGAATTCTATGCATCTAAACAAACCCAACATCTTACAGCCCACCTTGGCTTGCCCTCCTGTTATTTCCATTTCTGTCCGCAATGCTATGACATTTATGTCTTATTTGTAGATCTGCCAGTGAAGCAGGGGCTCCCACTCAAAGCAAGACAGAGCCAGGCGTGGGCCTTGCATAGAGTCCTCCATCCTCACATTGGTCACAGTTCAGGAAGGAGGTTCACCCACCTTAGAATCCAAGGCCACATAGCAAGCTCCAATGTCTAAGCACATGATTGGCACCAGAAATCCAACAGGTGAGTACAGCGGAACAAGTGAGAATCCAAAGAAACACTGCTCTGTATTCCAGTCGGGAAGACTAAATTTTGAAAGGTCTGCCCATGGTTATTGAGAACACAGATACTGAACTTGGGTCCAAGGATGCAGCTCCAGTCTCTAGGAGACACGCTGACAAGTTTTAGGTCTAGACTCTGTTCTCACACACACAACCAAAGGTTGAAATGGGGACCAGCAGAACCCGGTTCTAATATGTGGGGCATCCGTGGGAGATGAGGTGCTCTGGTGTGGGACTAGGCCTAGGAGGCTGATTATGAGAATTCAGGGTGCCCACAGGGGGAGCCACACATTTGCGAACCATGTAGAGGCCAGGATTGGCTTAAGCTTCGTGCAGTGGCTTGAGGTACCAAAAGGAGCCCAGTGTCTGCTGAGAGACACTTCATTCCCCAAAAATTCGAATAGGGAGTAATTCCTAAAATAAAAGCTCTCTTGTTTAAGGAAGGACAGAGAGGTCAATGCTGCCTAACAGTCCCTATTTTACACCAAGTCTGCGGGTCCACAGCTCACTAATGTTGGCCTATGGGAAGCTAAGGCACAGGATACCTTGGAAAGGAGGTGAAGCTTATACTTGTAAGTCATGGGAACAAGGTTTGCAGTTGCAACACACCTCATAGGGCACTGACTCTCAACCCTAGCTGCATAATAGAATTACCTGGAGAGCCTTTAAAAAATACCAATACAGGTGTTCCATTCCAGACCGATTATATTCATATCTCTGGAGTGAGGCCCATACTCTGGTATTTTCTAAAGGCTTCGAATTGTCAGATTTAGCAAATGAAAGCATAGGATACCTAGTTAAATTTAAATTTCAGATAAACAACAAATAATTTTTTTAGTGTAACCATAAATAACCCATACAATATTTAGGCCATTCATTTATCCAAAAGTCCATTTTAACTGGTGCCCTATATGTTTTTTCACAAGCTTTGTGACTCTCATGTGCAGTCAAGGGTTGGAAACAATCGCCCAAGGGTTAGCTCACTAAAGTACTATCCCTTTAATTTGCAAAGTTTGTCTTAAGTGGAAAGTGAATTCTGTTGTCCCAGTTGAGATTTCTTTTTCAGATTTGGTTGACTAGTTCGGTTCACCCAACTTTAATAGTATTTGTTGGAGACGTGCTAGGATTTGACAACAGAGAAATAATCAAGATACCGCCCCTGTCCTCAAGGAGCTAACAGTCCAGAGGTGAAATAAAAGAAAATCTTCCATCATTGAACACATATTTTATTAAAATAAGAAATCATTTCTTTAAAATATTTTCCTGAATAGTAATTGATCACGTTGACATTTCTGTTTATAAAAGAAGCCCATTGGGAGCAAGACTTACAGAAATAAAACCTCTTTAAATGGCGGTATCAAAAGTACTTTCTCAAAAATTAACAACTTTTCAACCCTGCTAACACTGGCTTAAAGCTCTCCCCCACCGTAGGTCTTCGGGCCCTGAAAGCCACTTCCAGTTTTGAAGGATGCCTCCTCCTACAGGCCGCTATCAGCTTCGCTGTTAGAAGCTCATAAGCCGTGTGGTTCTTTAGGAGAGTCAAAGCACATTTTTCAGTATTCTTTAAAGCTGATGTGTAAAATGTTGAACAGGATGAGATGGAGGGGAAAAGGGCCGAGTCACACCTAGTATTTTGTAGATCACAAATAATTTATCACTAATAATGTCTGAGGTACAGAAATCTGTGAGCCTTTAATTTTCCAAATCAGAATGGTGAGTTTATTCTCGTCATAATGTCTCTTGTACGAACTTGTCTCCAGGCGTGTTTTCTTGAGTGGGAGAGACAGAGTGATGGTGTGGCCAGTCTGCTGGGCTGTGCATAACTCTGCATACCACTGTGGGCATGAGGTTAGGGTGAGGACAGTCACCCTCCATGCGTGCCATGACAGAAAACATACTGAAAACCATGGCTCCAGGTTCGTATCAATCCATTAATTAACAAGTCTTGAGTATGGTTCTTTAATTAACCACAACTTCACCAAGCTCTTCTGTGATCCAGGTTACATGCCTCTGAATTTCCCATAAGACATGGTAAGAAACTTACTGGCAGAAATTAGTCTAAATCATTTCTTTTATAAGGACACAGGAAGAAACTTTTCTGGTTGTCTTGCATGAGGTTTTCTGTGGAGTGTCAGCGCCACGGAATGAACACAGTTGTTCATGAACAAAGTTTAACACGGTGGTATTATCTGAAAAGCTCTGAGGTGCAAAGATGGTTTGGAAGGGCATCTGAGACAGGCATTTAATACATAACATTAATGACTAATCAAAAATAATTTCTAAGCAGTGCTAAAGTTGGGTATCTTTGGTTAAAAAAAATAAGGCAAACTTTGAGGTACATAATTTTAAAGTGGGCTTTGAGGATTTCATTCCAAAGAACAAGACACAAATGATAATTGTTTTTCACAGTAACTAAAGCTCCTCCCTGCAATCATGGCATCCTTGACAAAACGTGCTTCTGTAGAGATATAAATAGTAAAAATAAAAGTTATCCTTACACAGGTAAATATATATCAGAATACATATCAGAGTTGGGAATTTGAAGTAAATTTTTCTCATCTTTTGTTTTAAGGCAGAAGAGCGACTGCTGTTAACTGGTTTATTTAAAGACACCATCACCATGTTCCCACTAATAGTCACCGTCATCTAACACCCTCAAGAACTCAAGTGATACCACTCTCCCTATAACAACAGCTTCATCATGCCCTGGGGCTCGTATTCAGCAGAGGCCGGCTGAGCCCATGGATAACCTCTGTGGAGAGAAGCCATAAATCTCAGCCGGTTCCCTTTTGTCTATCAATGGTGTTCACCTGCTGTGTTCCTGAGTACCCAAGTGCTCTCTCTGACACGCAAGTCTGGAGTTAGCAAATTCCAGAAGATGGATCGTTTATGTGTAGGCTTGCCTATTTGCAAATAGCCTGGTAAGCTCTGCCCAGACCTGTGTGTCTACTTCAGCCCATCTAAAATCCAGTAGGAAAACACCAGCCATTCAAAGAACATCATCAGTGATATAAATTTTCAAGTGATCTTTGACTTAAGCAGGGCAACAATAACCAAAACCCAGACAATTCATTAGTCTATGACATTCATGTTTTGAGACATTGATTTTAATGATCATGAAGGTCAGAAGCAATGGTTTCTAAACTTAAGTTAAGCAGAATTAACCAGACCGAATCTCTAAGCGTTTTGAGGAGTGCCAAGAGGTTAAGAAGGCCCAGCTGAGATATACCTGTCTTCACAGGGCCAGCCTCCTGCTCTGGGCTTTAACCCCAAGACTTTATGGAGAAAGGGCCAGACACAAGCTCCTCTCTGCCACTGCTCAACAGAGTGTCTTGCCTCAAGCCACGAAAGCTCCTGAAGAAAGCAGGCTATTCAAATCCATGAGATGTTAACTCCCGGATGGGATCACCTCTGTCAAAACCGAATATTGGTCTACAGCCAAGGTGCTGGGTTCTAGTCCCCTTTCTGCTAACCAACTGTGTGCCCTTGCAGAAGGCATTTACTATCTCAGAGACTGTGTTTCTCTCTGTCAAATGGGCTTACTTCACACTAGTTCCAGATTATTGTGAGGCTAAGATGACAGTGACAAATGAGGAAGTGTTTTGGAGAAAGAAAAGCAACAAAAACACTAACTCGACTTAGTCTTCCTCCAACAAGCATTTTCAAGTGTCTGCTCTGAATCCTCCACTGCGAAAAGAAAAAGTTCTCTACATCTCTGTGTTGCATTCATCACCACTGCTGAAATAGGAGTGTCCATGCGTGACCCTGACACTTGGAAGAACATTCTCCCTTTTCCGTAAGAGTTAGCACGAAGCTGCCACCTGTGTTATGCTGGAGAGGAGGGTTCCCCGCTCCGAGAGTCAAGGCAGGATTTAACTGTTAGGACTCCCCTGCGGCGGTCATGACGGTCAGCACAGGCAGGTGGTGCCAGGTTTCCCTGCCAGCCCCTTTTAAACCTCGTCGTCGTCGTCGTCGTCGTAGTATGCCATATTTAGCCCCAAGCACAGGCTGACAATATGCCCTGAGCTACTATTCAGCAAAGAACTTTGCTTTTATGATTCTTCCTTAAAACACAAACAACTCATGGCCACTCCCACCAAACCCAGGGTAAAGAGTGATTTTTCTTGTGTGAAAAGTGATAAAAGCCAAAACCACAATGAGACACCACTTCACACCCATCAGAAGGCTACTATGAAGAAACAAAAAGTAGCAAGTACTGGAGAGGATGTGGAGAACCTGGAACACTTGTGCACTGTTGGTGGAAACGTCAAATGATGTGGCCGCTGTGGGAAATAGTGTGGCAGTTCCTCAGAATATTAAACATAGAATTACGATATGAGCCAGCAATTTTACTTCTGGGTATATACCCAAAAGAATTAAAAACACGGACTCGAAGAGGTATTTTCACACCCGTGTTCACAGACGCATTATTCACAACAGCCGAAAGGTGGAAGCAACCCAAGTGTCCATTGATAGGTGAATGGATAACAAAATGTGGCCTAACCATACAATGGAATATTGATCAGCCTTAAAGAGGAAGGAAAGTCTGACACTTGGCGCAATACGGATGAACCTTGAGGACATGTTCAGTGAAATAATCCACTCACAAAAGGACAAACACTGTGTCATTCCACTATACAAAGTACCTAGAATAGTCAAATTCAGAGACAGAAAGCGGAAGGGTGGTTGCCAAGGGTTCGGGGGAGGGGAGAATAGGGAGTTAGGATTTACAGGGATGGAATTTCAGTTTTGCAAGATGAAAAAGTTCTTCAGATGGATGGTGGTGATGTTTGTACAGCAGTATGAACCAACTATGTGCCACAGAACTGTCCACTTAAAAATGGTTAAGATGGTAAATTTTACATTATGTGTATTTTGCCACAATATTTTTTGAGTAATAAAAGCTAATTTCATATGTTTTGCTGTTTGGGAACTTTCTGAGGGGAAAGTAGGCTGATCCAGACAATTGTGGGCCATGGGCCTTGTCACAGTCTTCTGCTGCACTAAAGGCCTGAGCGTAGCTTCTATCCACCAAAGGGAAGCAGAGCGCGTCCCAAAGAGGACCTGAATGGAGCTTTTGCTGACCTCCAGGAATGAGCGAGGCCTGCTTCGAGCGCCTGGTCTGCAGGTGGGGGTCAAAATCACCAACAAATATGCGCCTCTGAGGCTCACGTCTGCAAAGTTCTTGCTCGCTCTCCGCTTCTGAGAGAGGTGCACATTTGTGCCATATGGAAAATGAAGGTGTTTTCCCTGCCAGAGGAGGAGATGAAATGTGTGCACATTGGAAGAACTCAGAACATGTGTGAAACTACAGTCCCTTGGAAAATCCAAGATTTATGGAACCTTCTCTCTGCTAGCCAAGAGTCCGTGGTTTGTTAGGCACCCCACCCCCAGGCTCCCAAGACTGTCGCCGCCATGGATTTTAGGGTCTACATGCTCTGCCCAAAGCTCTCCACTCCTCTGCTCATTTTTTAAAAAAAAAATCAGTGAGTGCTTCTGTGTAAATGCAAAGGAATAACAGAAACGAAAGGGCTCTGAGTGAGCACTCTTTACAAGCACATTGGTTAAGATAGATAATCATCTCTTTCTTTATTTTTTTCCCTCTTTTCCAAAGTATTTGAGGTTACTACATGTGGTTAGAACATTTTAAAAAGTGGATTTGGGACTAAAGTCAATGGAATTTTCAAAGTATCATAGTTAATCAAAATATCATGAATCATTTTTCTTTGTTTTTTATAAGTTGAAAATAGACCTGTATGCACTAACAAGGAGCAGAATGTGTGTAAGTGTGATCCTGTTTGGATAAATTCTTCAAAGCGTGTGTGTGTGTGTGTCCATAAAAACTTCTGGAAGAAATCACAAGAAATGATTGACAGTGTTTACTGTGGAGATAGAAACTTGAATTGAGGTCAGAGAGTAATCTCTCTTCATTTTAGAGTCTTCTGTTTAAATTTAAATTAATTTAAATTTAAATTTGTTACCCCATGCTAGTATGTGTGCATACATAATCATTCATTCATTCATTCATTCATTCAGGATAAAATGCTGGGTGTGCTGAGAGGAGTAAGACAGCCCCTGAGAGAAAATCCCCTGTAATCTAGTGAGGGAGACTGGTAAGCACCTTGTCCAACTAATTACCGCGTATGTGCTGTGATTGTTTAAGAACCAGCCTTCAAATCCCACCTTGGTCATTTTCTAGCTGTGTGAACTTGGGCAAGCTACTTAACCTTTCTGTGTCCCAATTTCCTCTGCAAAATGAGGATAATAGTAGTTCCTACCTTATAGAGTTTTCAGAGCATTCAGTGAGCGAAGAGATGCAGAGCACCGAGAACAGTGCCGGCTCGCTGCGCGAGCTCTCCATAGACGCCTAATGTGTGCACAGTAAAGACGTGAGACAGGCGTCACACCAGCACAGGGAAAAGAGTCTGCCTGAATCCTGGATTATCACGGCTTTGAAGTGAAGATGCTGCTTGAGCCAGGCCTTAAAAGATGAACAGGTTTTTGACAGGTGAATAGGAGGAAAAGGACATTTCAGGAAAAGAAAAGTGCCTGAGAACAGGCAGGGAGATGCCCGCACAGCAGCCCGAAGCAGGCCATGTGAACTCCTGAACTTTCCTTCCAGGAGCGTCTCAAGGAAATGAAAAAGAAAGAGCAACTTTGTTCATTTTAAAAGTCCAGTATGTAATTTGTGTAAAGTCTGACCCTTCGTCCGGCATTTCAGACTCACTTGTTAAATTGCTTTTTTATAGTCTTCTTGGTAGAAGTTCACACCTGATCAAACATCTGTAAATGAGCTAGTATAAAAAATGAAAATCCTGGAACGTCACGCAGATACCTGCGTGGAGCCCCAGCACACACACATGCCCCGTGGAGCAGCCTCACACCTCCGCAATCCAATTTACACCTGCTTCTGGGCTCGGGGAGTTTGCAACGTGCTGTTCGGCATTGGGAAATTGATGCGGGGTCGGTGAGCCAAGGAGTCGAAAGAAAGATTTCTTAGACTCTTAAGATCTGGCAGTAGTGCTCTTTTATTTAGAGAATAGTATAGGACAGCATGGGGACAGGACCCATGGGCAGTCAGAGCTTCTGTGTGGGGACAGGGCCCACGGGCAGTCAGAGATGCTGCTGGCATGGGGAGCTGCTGCTGCCGCCACTGGCGTGGGGACAGGACCCATGGGCAGGCAGAGCTGCTGCTGGCATGTTGCTGCTGCCGCTTCTGCTGCTGCTTCTGCTGCACAGTTGGGTGGAGAGTAAGGCTAAATTTAAGGCATAGGTATGTAAGTTATCTCTTTACAAGACAAAGGAAAGAATATGTAAAACAGTTAAAATGGTATCAGTGCCTGTAGGGTCCGGCCATTTGGCAGTCCCACAACTTTTAGACAAGAATCAAACCAGATTGAGTAAATGGCAGAAGTCACCGCTTAAATATTATCCTCAGCTAAAGACAAAGGAGGATTTGGTGGCGGGGCGGGGGGGGGGGGGGGGGGGGGGGGGGCGGTCAGTTACATGAAGTTGCCAGACAGTAAACAACTTAAGTTCTTGCCTCTGGCATTGATTAAGAGTTTCTAGAGATAAGGCCATCCCCCTTCTTCCTGGCACAGAGAGGGAGGCATCTTCACAGATAGAGGTTTCCCTTAGAAATGTAAATGTTTCCCAACAAAGGGACAAGCAAATTCCACTCCTCGGAGCCTGCTTCTCATCTGTAGTTTTAAAATTAACCAGCCTAAAAATCCTCATCATAAACCGTTTTAAAATTAACCAGCCTAAAAATCCTCATCATAAACCGTTTTAAAATTAACCAGCCTAAAAATCCTCATCATAAACGACCTTCTGAAGGGCCCATCTCAGCACCCACCGGGTGGGATTCAAGGTAAAGGTGTGGCATGTCACATTGCCCTGGTTGTCCCCAGATCTGAGGTGAGACTGTGGCCTTGGGCTCCTTGACTTGCAGTCACACTGAGTCAGCACATGAGTTCGAGGCTGCACTGAGAGGCTTTCGCAAACCTCTTCTCACCCTGTCCTCACGAGGAGCCTCTGGGCAGACTTGACTGTTTCCTTCTTGTAAGGAGAAACCAAGCTTCTGAGAAGTTACGCACTTTGTCCGGGTTCCTGATCAATAGTTCAGGATTTGACCCACATCTTCTCACTCCACATTCAGCAGTCTTTTCACAGCTACGTGCTGTCCCTTCCAAGAAATGCCTCACACTCAGTACCCCAAGATGTCAGCCTTGTAGAACCACGGAGCATTAGAGACGTAAGGAAGCCGGAACAGCCAGCCCTGTGGCCTCCAATGTGCACGCTGAGAACTCCCTCACTGCCCGTGATTCCAGATGCACTCTCAGCCTTGTCTGTAGACTGGCCGCGTCGGAGATCGCTGATAGCCAGTCCAATACTCTTCTCCCATCTTCCCTTTTGACGGACACCTGGATAATGTGCTCTGATGAAAAACTACATTCTTCAGCCTCCTTTGCAGATGGAGTGGACATTGAGACACAGGGATAAAAGAATAAAAAGCTTTCGAGGAAAATTTTTGCCCTTCTATTCTTCAAGCTTCAGGAAAAGCAGATGTTGTGGCAGGATCTCCAGCGACCTCTTTGGGACCATGAAAAAAAGGCCAGAGAATTTCAGAGAACTTGGCTATAAACCAATACCTCTGGACTTCTTGATTGTGAGAGTCTAAATATTTATGTATTTAAGCCATCAGAGTTAGAGTTCTATTTCTAGAAGCCACATACAATTCATAAATGGTACACTGACTAAATATTAGCACATACTGACTGTCTGACTATTGTTCAAATGTTTGTTTACACTGGTGTGGTTAGTAAAATTCAAACTTATCTCAAAGAATTGCTGAGTAAAAATAGAGTTTAGTTATGTATTTTCTCAACAGGAAATAGAAATATAGCTGCTATTATAAGGGAGTCTTTAATTTTTTTCTTTTACATTAATAAGGCTGGATGTCACTAGTCTCATTTGGTCCTTAAAGTGACTTTCTAAGGTCAGTTCTCTGCACTCATGATATAGTTCTCTTTCCACCATCCTGCTGACATCACTTTGGACTGCTCTTGTAGACAGACCACTCTAGCAAGGAGTGAGCAAAAATGGGAGGCTCATTCTAAGCAAAAGCCCCGCGGCTTCTTAGGGAGATCCAGCACTCTTCACAAAAAAGCCTCTTCAAAGGGCAGGATGTGCAGTCAAATCTGAGGTCACGTCCACCCACACATGGGAGAAAACACTGCGGCCAGCTTCTCGCATCAAGACCAGCACGTTGCATGTTTATCAGCAAGGAGTGAAGGAAGAAAGGAAGGAAGGGAGGGAGGGAAGGAAGACAAGAACAATGGGCAGTAGTGAAAAGAAACAAACCAGCAACAGGTCTGTGAACTGAAAGGCTGAGGCACAACTTCCCCCATGTTTTATAATAGTCCCTGAGAGCACGAAAAGAGTGCCACCATTTCACAGGTAAAATTGTGAATTTAAAAGCAATTAAATATAGCAATTTCCCACCCAGCTACAGAATTGAATGTGCCAAATAATTTAGTATTAATTGACTGTGAAAATGCATGGCATTTTATAGCCCTTGAATTTCTTGCCTGTGTTTAGTGATTCATTAATTATAAATGACATGTTATACTTCACAGTTTGTCTTTCTGCTATTTTCATTAGTGTAAACCCTCAACAATTCAAATTCAGGTAGATGAGAAGTCTGTAAAAAAAAGTTTATGAAGTTTGTTTGAGAAGCAGCACAATGTTCTAATGATATCCTTGAATATATTCTCTCTTAACCAGGTTACCAATCTACAACCTTGTTTATACTAATTTTTTTAATCAAATCCTCTCCCTGCCAAATACAGCAAAAGTGAACTTTAACCAAGTCCATTATCACTAATTATAAATTAGTAAAGTTTGACTATCTGAAGTTTACTGTGTAACTGACTATGATGCCAGTGCTCTCATACTTAAAGAAAATTTAGGTGTTTTTAAGCTAACATCCCCTTTTTGAATAAATAAAGTGAAGTTGAAATTACTGCAGATATATTTCTATTTATGTCAATAAGACCTTTTTAGTTCAAAACTCACCTCTTCAAAGTTTCCTTTCCTACCTAGTCTTACTCCAGGCTCTGCTCCTTCTTTAAACCCTATTAAAATAACAGTGAACGGATTTGTGAAATGGCAAACACACATGCACACACACACACCCACACACAAATATGCATGGTCAAAAAAAAGAGAGAGGAGACAACAGTAACAGAATTTTGGAAGATGGCTAAGTGGTTATCAACTAGGCATAGCCAGGAATGCTGAGTCTTAAGACAACAGAGAACACTGAGAAGCAGCTTGAATTGTCCTGCAAACGCCCCCATAACCTCACCTGGAAAGCTTCAGGAAATACTGATCCCTGTGTCCTAGTCCCAGAGATTATTATTTAATTGGTCTGGCACGTGACCTGGACTTGGAATTTTTAAAGATTTCCTAGATGATTCCAATGTGCATACAAGTTTTGGGACCCCTGCCCTAACATGAACAAAAGAGACTGAAACTAACGAAACAAAGCAAGTTAGGGGAGACAGAGATCATGCGGAGAAAAGGGAACTTAAGAAAAATTAACTCAGCATCCTCAGAGAAACAAGAAAATGGATTAAATCTATGTAACAAGAACAGGATTCACATAAAAAAACACTCAGAGAATAAAAGAGAGTTCTTGGAAATTAAGACTATGATAGTAGACAAGAAAACTTAAAGAAACCTTCCACAATAGAGCAAAAAATTCTCTGAAAGCAGAGTAAACAGACATAGAGAAGAAAAACAGAAGTGAAAAGATAAGAAATTGAGAAGACTAGACTAGGAGATCCAACACTTAAACAATAGGGGACCCAGAAGCGGAGCAAAAGGACATGAGATCATCCAAGAAAGTTCCCAGCCTGAGGGATTGAGAGCCCAGCAAATGTCCTGATCAGTGGAGGAAACACCCGCACAAGGTCTCACTTTGCGCCATCTCAGAATATCAGGGACAAATAGGGCATCTCTGCTCGAGAGGAAGACACACCACACACAAAGGATCGGGATTCTGAACCTGTCTGGACTTCTCAACAGCAAGGTGAAAGCTGGAAGACAACAGCACAGTGCCTTTCAAGTTCTGGAAAGAAATCATTTCCAACCTAGAATTATACAGCCAGACAAATTGTTATCCAAATGCATGTGTAAAGTAAAGACGTTTTCAGACATGTAGGTCTCGGAAATACTACAACCCTCCGTGACATCTCAGGAATCCACTGGCATATGTATTCCATCTAAACAAAGGAGTAAAACAAGAAAGAAAAGCAAAGGATCTCCAGCAGAGAATGCCCACCATAGGAGACAGTGTCTCTGCAGCCTGTCGGCGGGTAGAAATCCTAGGCCACCAGCTGTGCTGCAGGCTTAGAGGGTGACCACCGCAGAGAGGAATAAAGATCAGATTGGTGAGAAGTCTCTGGGAGGAATTTCTTCAAGAAGATAAAATTGATAGGATACCTAATATATCTGGTTTTGAATTCATGACAAGTATTTTTCAAAGTTAAGCAAATGTTAGAAGTAAAGGCAACCAGTAACTGCAGGGAATAAAGGCTGAGCAAGGAATGAAAATTCATAATAGTGCTCTATACTGCTCTCAGCCAGGAAAAAAATGTTCAAAATTACAATAACTGAAATATTGTATTTATATTTAACCAAAAATTATAATATAATTATGTTTGGAGAATGGGGGTGGGGGGCAGGACATGAAAGGTGTGTGTGAGAGTGTGTGAGTGAGTGTGTGTGTGCGTGTGTGTGTGTGTTGGAGGTGGGAGATGAGAGGCCTAATCCTTATCTTTCTCTCTACACCATTCAATTTAAAAAGCCTAAATATGAAAAAGGAAAAAGAACATATACATGTTATTTAAACATATGGAGGTAAATGAAAGAATCAGCTAAAACACATAAAAATGTCTCCCTCTGACGAGGGGGAAATATGGACAAGAGGCGTGTAGGGACTGCTATTTCTCACAAAAAGCTTTGTAGAACTTTATGGCTCTTTAAATTACGTGCATGTATAATGAATGTGAAAAAATGTATATGAAAAATATAGAGATTTTTATGTAAAAGTATTTATGTGTATTTTATATATAAAATGTTTCAATTATGAGTAGGCTGCCCCAATTTTTAACATGACAATTTGAGACTCCATTCTATCACCTTAGTAATTCATTTTCTACACTGAATAATTCACATTTTTACAATGAGACACCAACTTCTCATATTTTCACTTCTTTAATTAAAAAGTAAAAGTTATATGAGCACTGATAATTATTAAGATGTTTAAGCAAGATTTTAAATGTAACCTTTCCCATCCCTGTGGAACTCCAGAAAGAGATTATTTTAAAGTTTGAAGTTGAAACAAACTTGCTCAAGCAATTCAGCTTTCAAATATTTGGAATAACAAAAGATTCAAAGGTCTCAAAAAAACCGAGTGACTGCTCACATGGCTCACATGGCCGGCTCTCCGGAGGTTCTCTCTCCCTCACCGGCACCCCAAGGTCTGCATTTGTTCTTTCATTTGGAATCCATTTTCCATATTTCCTCTTCCCTCATGGCTCAGTCAGAGCGCCTCATAAAGTTACGGTTTTGGCTTTTCGCATCCTCAGTAAGAGCTCAGGTGGAAGTGGTCGGGCTGTGGGTGACGCCGGCTCCAGGCATCCCTGTCTAGACAGATGCCCTTCCTTAGGTTGTGAGCACGCCTAGGAACCTCGCTGTTTCTGGGCTCTGAAACAGCTGGGTCATCTTCTACACAAAGTCATCTTGTCTGTTTCTGATAACCTTCACACTGGCTCTCTGATTGATCATTTTAAAGATGACCTTGTCCTCCTTCAGTCCCCTGTAGCCAAGAATGACGTTTCTCATCTTCACCCAGCACCTGCGCAGTGGCTAAGCACCAGTGGCCGCTTAGTCGTCATCCCCCCAACCCACGCATCCTGAGGTTCCTGCTCCTGAGGGTCCAGCAGGGGTGTGCTCTGGGTAGGGGTGTGCTAAGGAAAAACAAGAGGAATCTCAGAGGGTTCAGATCTAAAGGAGCTAGGAAATAATCAGCATCTCCAATGTATTTAGGCAATGCGCGCTGCTTATTAAGGTCCAAACGTGGTACCGAGACTCTGTAACTGCAGAATTGCAAAAAAAGTACAATGTTTCAAGTTTCAAGACAGATGTAATAAAAAGCAGCGAAGACGTAGTAGGTGAGAGGAAGGCAGGAGCTCTGGGCACACAAAGCCATAGCCACTTGCCAGGAAATGGTTTTCAGTTTTTGAGACTGTAGGTCTGTAGGTGAATGGTTTGCCTGTAACCAGATCCTGGTGTTAGGTGTCCGCTGAAGCAAAGTCCAGCCTTGCTGCGCTCTCCTTCTAGCTGTTGAGAAAAGTGCTCACTCCAACTTCAAGGAGACAAAGACCGCGTGCAGAGTTGTTAGGCCATTACAGGAGACGAGAGAGTGGAGCGGCTCAGAGGAACCCCAAATCATTGGCTTTGCTTACTATGTGATTAACCAAATGAGAACTCGTGCTAAAACAAATTTCTACACAAATATCTTAAAACACGATTACTACCTTACGGCAGGAAAGACCAATTTAATGACACATAATACTTTGCAATTGTAAACATATGTCGGATTTTGTTGTTATCTGAAACGCGGTCCAAGTCAAGTCCTCTGTGTGGTTTTAGAGAGCACAGACGCAGGCAAGCAGGGGAAGCCAAGGGCAGGGCGGATGTGCTGTTTCTGTTCTATGTATCAATCTTCATGAATCTTAAAGAACTGGCACCATTAACTAAATCAAAGTAAAAGGCTGCTACCCTTTAAAATAAAATATACCCACTGCTCCGCCCTAAACATAAGAAGTGTGGATTCTACGCCTCTAAGATTCTGGCGCAAGGAAGGAGTAAGAAACTGGAAAGCCCCCCAAGGTTTTCAGGGTGAAAATAGAAATTGAGAAGGATGCGAGGCATGCCAGGAAAAGGGGTTGCCCCAGAGCTGCGGGCAGGGGGGCACTAGGCAGTTCCCCGTCCTCCTCCAAGTCTCAGGGGCACAACCTTCCCCATAAGTGGGTAGGAAGCCCCCCAAGGACAGCCTTTTCTTCAGAGAAAACAAAGGTCAGTGTTTCCCAAATTTTAGAATGCTGAAGAGTCACTGGGGGTTATACTTAAACATGAGGATCAGAAATTTTGCTTTCATAGATCTAGAGTGGGGCTAAAAAATTTTTTAAAAAAAGGAACACAGTTGGTTCATATCTCGTTATTATTATTATTAATCACTAGCACTTACTGAAGATTTACGATGGCCTGACACCGCCCTCATTTAATCACCTCAGCCTTGTAAGCGTTCGTCTGCACACACGTCATCTGAGGCACAGAGAGGTTAAGTACCGACTCCAGGTCACTGGCTAGTAAGTAGTAGAGCACATATCTCTATTTTGAAAGGTGACTCAGGTACCACAGTTTGAAAAACAAAGTCCCAGCAGGCGGCACCAGACGCTGAGCGGCAGATCCTGGTGCTGTGCGCTCGGCTTCCTCTGTTTGTTTGCAGTGTTTCTCACGCACAAGACACGGGCGGTGGGGAGAAACCTTGCTGTGTTCCGAGAAGCGGAGGTTTACACCTCGTCCCTGTGGAGGGGGCCACTTTTATGTCTCGTTTAACTCATCACGTATTGTTTGAAGAAAGAGCTTAAAAATTAAAAAAAAAAAAAATTGGATAATGCCCAGCCTTCAGGAGATTCGAGCTCTTCTATTGGGCTCTCAGTGGCCTTGAGCCTGCCTCCCTGTCCATCCTAACCTTCTGCCACTGCCTGGTTTACCTCTCGGCCTGTTGGGCCCTGCTCAGCAATGCATTTTCTTCCATCTGTGACCTTCCTCACTGCCCCCTTGGCCACTGGCTCCCCTGTCATGCCTGGTGAGGCTGGGAACCAACTGGGGCACCACAGGATGTATTTCTCTTCTGTTCTGGTTATCACGGGGACCAAAAGTCCTCTGTACCTGGCAGGCTTCTCTTCAGCAATGTGGAAACCCAGTAAATTCACATCTGTTTTCTCTCTATCTTCACATCAATTTGGCAAGCCTCCACCTTCCAATCAGCAGCTTCTGTGGCTTCCCGTACCCACCCACACCCGATCCCAAGAAGAGAGAGCTGGAGAACAACCACAGTGCCGCGGGTCCCCGGTCTCTGCAGCTCTGCCCTCTGCGGCTGCCTCCTCATTGGCCTATGACAATGCCCCGCACTGCCATGGCATCTTTGCTGGTCCCTGCCTATGTACTCGAGCAATGTGCCACGGGTGTTCCCACTCCCTCCTATGTGACAGTCTACCAGCTGCACTCACACTGGGCTCCTGAGGTTCCAGCGCTGTAGCTCACAGCCACCGTCACAAAGCACCTCACCTGCAGCCACACCTGCGGGCCATGCCCTGTTACTGCGCAAATAAAAATACGGGACGCCCAGTGAATTTGAATTTCAGATAAGCAACTGGTAACTTTTCAGTTTAAGTATGTCCCAAATATTACACAGACACACTTACACTAAAAATGAAGCGCTGTTTATCTAAAACTCAAATTTCGCTGGGGGCCCTGAACTTTATTTGGCAACCCTACCCTAGCCGCTACCTGCAGCGGTGGGCCAGACTCCCTCAAGGGGAGTCTCCTAAGGAGGCCTCCGGGATAGTTTCCAGACGGTAGGCTTCAGTTCATCAGATGTGTTTCAGTAACTTTGAACCTCACTGGGGAGAAAGTGAAGGTCTCATTTTGTTTCTTTCTAGAAGGCTCTTCCTCAGGGGCATTTTTCAGCGTTTATACACCCAGATCATTGGGAAAGAAGTTTTTGACAAACTGCAAAGGACCCTGCTAAAACGTATAAAACCAGGCAAGCCTGGTGGCATAGTGGTTAAATTCGTGTGCTCTGCTTTGGTGGCCCAGGGTTCACACACAGGTTTGGATCCCAGGCGTGGACCTACACACCGCTCATCAAGCCATGCTGTGGCACGTCCCACAGACAAAATACAGGAAGATGGACACAGGCGTTAGCTCAGCAACAGTCTTCCTCAAGCAAAAAGAGGAAGATTGGCAACAGCTGATAGCTCAGGGCCAATCTCCCTCACTAAAAAGAACACACACATACACACACACACAACTTACAAAACTAAAAAAAGCCCCAAAAAACAAAAAACAACCCACCCTATCCTGGAGGCACAGTTTCTATGTTTTTTTCATTTACACAACCCAGAAGTGTCACTCAAGCAATTTCTCCCAGCAGGATCACCGTGCCCAATGCAACTTTTTGTCTCCATCCAGATGGAGATGCAGTTGGCAATCTTCAGATGCTAGCTTTTCTCCTTCCTAAAGCACTGCCTTACCAGGAAACCCACTATGCTTCTTTCGCAAATGCATTATGTGGGATCTTACAAATAAACTAACAGCAGTTCAACTAGAACAAATGGACAGCTGTTCTGCATCCCAGCAAGACGTCGACATTCAGCGTGTGGTTCACACACTGAATAAAGCTGCCCTTGGCAGAGGCAAATGGGCTGAAAGCCGGTTGTGCTCCCTTGGCTAAGCCCAAGGAAGGGATGTCTTTTTCTTCTCCCACAGGAGTTTTGAGCTGACCAAGACGTCAGCCCACAGAGCCTGGAGAAGGATGTCTCCACAAATCTGCTGCCCCGGGGGGAAGCACTTTAACATTTTGCACACAGGTACTTTGCCAGCTTGGAGTGACCCTCTATTCCAGGAGAATTGCCCAGACTCGGGGAGGAAAGGATGAGAACACATAGGTAGGAGGCAAGCCTCAAGAACCCAGTGTTCCTTAATTGCAGCATTGAGTAAAGGACTCTAAACAGCCACAGGAGCGGTCCCTACGTGGTGAAGCCTTTGGCGTTCACTTAAGAGGCTCATTTTCAGGCCACATTCTCTTACTCAGCACTTTTAATCAAAATAATCAGTCCAGTGTCTGAGGAGGAAGAGGGAATGAATGGGGCAGTGTGAGAATCCCTTGTTGCTAATGAAAGATCTAGAAATCCAGGACAGGGATGGCCTGTACTATTTAATACAGAGAAGACTCTTACCATGCCCCCTCATACCCTGGGGTTTTTTTATTTGCAAGAGGAAAGAAATAGAATTTACGCACCTTAAAAAATATGAAGTGAAAAAATATCCATTAGCACAGCAAAGACCTATTTCCAGGAAACAAGTTTTAAAAGAAAATTCTTGACGTCCTGAGGTTAAAACCAGGAGGTGTCATGACTTTGAAAGTGAACGATGAAAGAGCCACTGTGTCCAGGTGCAGGGCGGGCTCGCCTCATTCCATCTGTTAAGGGAGGCTGCTTAAATCCCTGGTTGTGGTCCAAAACTATCCTGGCAGTTAGCATCCTGCATTAAAATTTATAAACCACGAAAGACCCTTTTTTACAGAAAAGTTAATTCAGGCTGGATAGCCTGAAAAAAAAAAAGTATTTAAAAGAAGTAGTCATCAGAAGTGGTTATATGGAAAACTAGAGGTAAGTAATGCTTTTTACTTCCCTGAAACCTACTAAAAATATAGCAATAGTAATTTCAGAAGGAAAGGAAATGGCACCAAGTATAATTTCATTTCTAAGAAGTCCCAGGAATGAGCCCTGGAACCACCAGCATTAACTTTTAGGAGCGACACAATAATGATAGGACTATTAGTAGGGAATCAGACCTGTCAAAGGGATGGAAAGAGGATGGGTGTCTCCACTCTGGGGCCAGCTAAGAGGCTCTATTCTCTGGCCTCCAGCGAGGCAGGTCTGAAAAGTCACCCAGCCACGAAGCTGTGGCCCCCACTGCTCTTCTCCATCTCCTTCTGCCTTGCCTCCTTCCTTCACTCACCTTGAGAATAAACCTTTATGGAGCGCCTCCTATCTGCCGCCTGGCTCTAGTCCTGCTCATCCCTCAGGTGCCAACCGAAACGCCACTGCTCAAAGAGCCCTCCTGAATCCCTACAGATTGGGCAAAGCCCCTGCGTCTAATCTTCCCTTGACCCTTGGCACCCCTTTCAACCACCTGACTGCTCTGTAAGATTGCGAGTGGAGAGGGGGGACTGTTTCTTTTACTCACCACTGTCCAACCTCTCTCACTCACCCATGTGATACCACCCATGGCTCAATGAATCCTGGTGAAAGGAATAAATGCCAGATTCTGTGATTCCAGTCTCATATGCCTCTTTTATCTTTTATTCCAAAAGGACTTGGAAATTCAGCTCCAAAGTTAGAGTTTTAAGGGGCTTGGTAAAGAAGAGAAAGTGGCAGCTAGGAGGGTATAGCCATTAGGACAGTTGGCCTTAACATTATCCTCCTACACAGTAGTGAGTTCATCGACAGACAATCTGGCTGATGACCTGTGGGGTGATTCCATTTCTGCATAAACTTAAGTGAGAGTAGAGAAAGCCCTCAACAACGGTAGTCTGCAGACCCGTCCCAGGAAGTCAGCCCAGACAGGCTACTGGCCACACCTAGAGGATGTCAGTACCCAAGAACCACTCTTGAATTCACCGAGTCTTCTTTTCTTCCTGATTCATATAATCAGACAACTTCTACTAAATGATAAGCTTCGAGAGTAACAGTAACAATGATATTAGTAATAACGTTAGCTACTGTTTACTGAATGCTCACTTCCTACCAGACATAGCGCTAATCCCTCTATACACAATCTCTGGTATTCTGCACAGCAGCCGCATGAGAGCAATATTATTAACGCATATTCCAAATACCTACTCAGCAAGCCACAGAAATTGATACAGGTGCAGTAGCTCACCATGAGGGGCACTGGAAGTCCTATTTCTTCGGCCTTCCTCCTCTATGGATCCTAGCAGGTATCTGGGCACTCGGGAAGTGTTTAATAAATCCTTTCTGCTTGGCCTGAGCAGAACAGTACAAGTCCTTGCATTACTTGTCAGTTTCCACCTAGGCCCATATGTACAGCCAGAGTTCGTCTGAGCTGGACCCTGGTCTTGACAGAGTTTATTGGCCAGCTCTGCAGTGACTCTAGGAATGCTGTTCTGTGTCAGACCGTGCTGAGTGAACCCTGAAGCTGCTGGCGTCTAGGGAGAGTGTGGGATCAACATTCTCGGAGGAAAGCTGAGTCTTCTGCTAATGCTGTAAAACTGAAGATCTAGAGGGTTTTGCAGGAATGGCTAAAGGTACTGCACTGGTGCCACGCTTCAGCTGAGAGTGACCTCACAGTGCAGAGTCTGGGCTTGGCTCCACCCACCCTTGGCTGTTCCTCCCAAACATTCTTCCACTTGCAACCTTCCTTGACCCTCTGTCCCCATCTGCTCTCTCAGCCTATTTGTGGATGTGTTTAGGGCTGATAACACTAGGGTTGGATTTCATTCAGTTTCTCAAGTAGATTCAAAGAAGGTTTACTTTACTGCAATTATTCCGACAGAGACAGGTCCTTCCACCTGCTTGCACATAGGGCAAAATGATTCTCAACTTAACTCTTCTTTAAACCTTGGTATTATATTTTTCTTCTTTTAAAGTTAGTTTTACTCTCTTGGTTTTATCCTGCCTGAATCCTCTTTTGCTACCTCAACTATATATTATTTCTCTTCTACCAAACTGTGAAAGAAGGCAGCCTTCTCTCGGAGAAAGGTTTCTGACTGTACTGGGTATGAGAGAACCAAAGTTTTAATCCCACAAAATATTTCTTGTTTCAGTCTTGATGCTACTGATGCAAAGATATAAGAGTTATGGTAGAAATGGAAATATATACATAAAAACTATAGTTCCCACAATTTTCCATGAATTCATAATCCCCAGAGACCAAGAGACCTCAGAGACCAAGCAAGCAATAGGAGGGACAAGAAACTCAATAATATCAGCTGACATTCATGTCTCAGCATTGACTCAGAAGAAAGAACCATCCTACATGTGTGTATTATTATCAGCCTTAGTCCATAAATAAGAAAACTCAAGTGGTCCCAAGACTAACTTGACCATAAGAGGCAGAGTGATGAGTACTTATCCCAGAAAGAGGCCACATATTTTAAAGTTCAGTGTATTCTTCATAGTCTGACGAATCCCCAGAAGTGAGGCAGTATCATCTTCTTAGTTGCAATGGCATCTCCTGATAGGAGTAATTTAGGAATAGAGGAAAGAAAGTGAGCTGGGACATAGTCAAATGTCTTCCCTAGAACAGTGCTAAGCACACTTCCCCTAAGAATCCCCGCAGGGTTATTTAAGACACACAGCCCCACGCTCCACTCATGGAGATTGTGCTTCAGTAGTTCTGGGGGGCATGGAGGTCTGGATATTCATAAGGCATCCTAGGTGATTATCTCTTCAGGAGAGTTTGAGAAACGCTGCCTTGGAACAGTGGTTCTCATCCCTGATAAACAAATACCAGAGAGTCACAGCACTTGCTCAAAGTCAAGGTCACTTTTTCAATGTAAGTGGTAAAGCCCAGATGGCCCACAAACTCCAGATACCAGTGACCTTTTCACTTGACCATGGGAGCTTCTGAACCAAAAGCCATCCTGAAACCAGCAGGAGGAGAAGGCGGTGGATTCAGCCACACCACGACACACATGTTCACATCTACATGCTGGAAGACACCTGCAGAAGCGACTCAGTTACAAGATAGGATCCCAAGGGTCAGTCCTTTACTCAGCACGCATGTGGTTTTCAATTAAACCGCCTGCTGCTTTGCAGACAAGGGCAGACCAAGGAATTTCCATGATGCAGCGTCTCCTCACAGGGCCACTACCTTTTAAATGGGAAAGGAACTCCATGTCCAGATCCATCTCTGAGAGAACACTGCGACCTCCACAGCGAGGGCAGGCCATGCCTGGCACTTCACACGTTCCCTCACCCCAGCCCATCTAACTGGCCACGGTGCAAATATTGTATTTTGTCTGCCTGGGAAATCTAATGGAAAGAACTATTATTAGACATATTTATTTTATCAAGGAAAATATGCTCTTAAAATATTCAAGAAAGGATATTGCCTGGTTCCCAAGGAACAGCCTTAGAGACCCCCAGGAGAGTATATATATACACACAGACATATACATATATATTTTGGATATATG
The DNA here is from genome assembly GCF_041296265.1 of Equus caballus. NCBI lineage: Eukaryota > Metazoa > Chordata > Mammalia > Perissodactyla > Equidae > Equus > Equus caballus. Next base: position 4,739,665 of record NC_091703.1, read on the forward strand.
TGTGTGTGTATATGTTATATACAGATACATTTCTTAGGTAAGCATATATTCATGACTGTGGCGGTAAATGTTTATTTTTCTTTCAGCAATTTTTTTACAGTAAACTTTAATTAAGCCTCCATTTCTCCATTGCAGGATGTAAAGAATATTCTAGTTCTTCTCAAAGTTTAATGTGCACATGAGTCATCCAGTGACCTTGTTAAAGTGAAGTTTCCTATTCAGTGGGTCTGTGTGGGACCTGAGAGTCTGCATTTCTAACAAGCTCCCAGGAGACCCTGAGGAGTCGTGGCCCACTCTTTGAGTAACAGGATTCTGGCGTGTGGTGAATGACCATCTTCACAACACATAAAATGGCAACTGTCAAAGATTAGAATATACAAAAAAAACAAAGAAAAACATAATAAAAATTATGTTCAAATTAACTTACTCTTTCTTGGATAATTAATTCCAAAAGGGACTTGAGAATCTATACAATGCCTCTTGGCTATAATTATCAACAGTTTTCACTCAGTTTCACTAGAACCATTTCAGATTACAAGTTGATAGACAAATTTTGACTTGAGAGGAGGAGGGAGCGGTTTGCCTTATTCTTCAGAAGGAGCAACACGCCCCCAGAATGACACAGTCTCTTAGTGCGAACTCTCTAATCCGTGGGTAAATGAAGAAAGCTGGGGCACGTCAGATCACACCACCCTCTCAAAATTGATTCTACCAGTCTAGAAATGATTAAAACTTCACTCACGTACATCCTCTTGAATTCTTGGGAAAAATTTCCAACACTAATATTATTCCAAATATTCTGCTATTTGAAGTTTGGCCCTACTCATTGCTTTGTTTAAATTTTTGAAATAAGTATATTAATAATCGTCCTCACTTCTAAGACTCAAAATATAAAATTGTTCCTAACACATGTTGATAATAACTAGAACACAAATGAAAATGGACGCATAACACAGCTGCTATGAAGGATACAAAGAAATACAGCGAATGAGCCCCACGGAAAGGAGCCCGGCTTGTTAGGAGCAGAGGCCCAACCTGTGAAATAATAATCACCAGAAAGACCCCAAAACTATCCACACAAACGGCAAAGGGTATTTAAATGATGTACTTAAAGGATGGTGCAGTCGGTGCAAACTGGGGAGTCAGACTAGAGTCAGCCGTGGTGGGATTTCAATCTGGCCTCGACAGACAGGAAGGATTTCAAAAGGCACAGAAGCGGAGAGAGAACAACGAGTGGTGTGGTGAAAAGTAAAGAAGTGGGAACAGAAATTAAATTTGGGGGTCACTTCTCTGGGCCAGGCACCAAGCCACTTGTTAGTTAGATTAGCTAACGTAATCCTCCCTAGTATCTGGCAAGGTTGGTATTATTACACCATTTTGACGACCCAGGGACCGAGACTGAGGTTAAACGACTAAGATCACACAGCTAGTAAGGGGTCCCACGGGGATTTGGATCTGGGCCTATTTGATAGCAGTCAACAATCAGTCCCCTTTAAACCAGCACCCCAGTGGCACACCTTATGGCGCCTGAGATGGGAATGCCAGTCAGGAAACAGAGGAATTCAATGGCCAAATGAATGTTGAAAACTCTTAGGATAAGCAATAATGGTCATGGTGTTTCAGACGTGAGTTAGCCTTCATCGACTGCTTCCCACGTGCCTGGTTAAAAACAGTTTTGTTATTGTTTTAATAGGGGGACCTTTCAGAGCCTTTAATATTCTAAAATGCGTTGAGAATTTCCAATATTATGTACTGTGGAATAATATTAATAATCCCATATAAGATGATATTGATCATGCAAACACGTAATATTAAAATAGAGTAATTGGAAATAGACCATTGGGCTTCAATTATAAGCCATTATCTTCTGGTGGACAAGCTTGAGAGTTAGACATTATGCCTGGTGACTTTCCACTCTTCCCTTTATCCTTGGATAATTTCATCAGGAAATACAGCTCTGTAATAAGCTATGTGTGGCCTTCTGAGCTTGGGATGAGGGACGGCTCTCAGGTAACAAGGACAGAGAGTCGGGAGGTGGAGAATGCAGCTTCCCCGGTGGTCTCCAACAGCTAGGAAAGTTGGGCCTGGTTGTTCACCATTTGAAATATCAAGAGACAGCAATTCTGGACAGGACCCCAGTGGAATCTCTCCTGCCCCTTTTGTCGTATGAGTGATAGTAATTTTTGTAATTTGAGAGTGTATCAGTCTTTGTAAACTGCATGTGTCATGCTTGAACTAGCCGCGCATTGCCCAGCTCTTGTGGCATATTGGATAACAAGCGTTAAATAAAATAAATAGTCTCTGCCTTCTCTCATGTTCTACTAAGTCCATGTTGCTAAATCCTTTCATATATTAAATAATATGATCCCACCGTTAAGCATTTGGTTAATGTTTTGATTTTCTCAGTCGTGTTCCCATTATGGTCCTGTGAATAGTTGGGCATCAGGAGAGAGAATTCATGCTGAACTGGATGGAGTGCCTTCCTCCCTCTTAAGATTCTCTGGGGATAACGCATCTGATCTATACACATCCTTAGATGACTGGGGGAAACACTAACCCACTTGCCATCATTCCTGTGGGAATGAAAAGGAGGGTTGTAAGAAACCTTTCAAGAAGCCAGACACAGAATTCGGTGTCTGACAGGATGTGACAGGGGAAGGAAGGGTCAATGTACAGGACAGTGAGGAGTCCAGATCGCTAAGGTTTCCAAGCCAGTTGCTGGGAAATGTGGAAGGAAATCTGGGACAGAAAGATGTTAAAGGACAGAAGTCCTTCAGGAAACTAGATGTGTGGGGCTCTAGAAAAGAGATAAGGCCACAGAAAAGATGCCCACCATTGTGTAAAAGTTTAGCTGCCAATAATAGTAAAAGCTTATTGTTTTGTTGATGGAGCAATTTCTCTATGCTAAGCACTGTGTTAACTCCTTCATACAACAACCCTGTGGGCTCCATATTATTAACTCCAATGAGGAAATAGGCTGAGAGAGGTTAAATAATATGCTCAGTCTCATAAAGTTAGCAAGAGGCAGAAATGAAATTCAAGCTTGTGGTCATACACTAACCCATACTGTGCAGTGAAAATGTCTCACTTTGTAACGTCTCATTATCAGGTAAAACACGCATACACAAACTTTCAAAAGTACCACATAATAGTATAAAAAGCTAAAGAAGATAACCTTCGGATTATCCACCTTCCTGGTCTACCTCTAGAGAAAAGTCAATTCCATTCAATAGTCAGGACTTAATTATGATTAATAAAGTATGGAGAATATGAAAACTGCTGTGCATTCTATAACAAAAAAATGTTATTGTATGCTGACAAACAGCATTTAGTTTCTATTTTCCAATCTTATTATATATTTGAGAGAATCATTAGTTCCAATGTATTCTTTCCTGGCTTCTCCTGTGTCTGTGAAGCAACAGCTGAGAACAGGCCGACAGCAGCCACAGGACGTTCGCTCCAACAACAGAAGGATTGGTCTGAAGGGGTCTGACTTCACAGCACCACCGACAGCAGTAAGTTTTGCAACTTCTTCCCACTGGAGGGCACTGTTACATCACAGTTCCAGAGAAGAACCTCAATTTGCCAGAAAAAAGAAACCAGACCATTTTTGTCTAACCACTCTGGCTGTGTTTGCATGAAGAAATAGAACAAACACCAAAACAATCATCAGATGTGAACTACATTTCAGATAACGTGAAGGCAAACTGTCCTCAGAAGATTTATCTGAGATGATTTGTTTTCAAATACTTAATGTGTAATATTTAAAAAATAAATTCCAGTTAAATTTTCTACAAATAAAACCAATGACCTGTTGCATGTGTTGGGCAAGCTAATTTACTCAAAAAGAGAGACCATGGTATATAGTTGCATAACTGTGCACAAGTGCCTGAGCTCGCTAAGTCTCAGTTTGCTTATTTATGAAACAGAGGTAATAATTAAACCAAATTCATGGGGCCACTGGAAGAATTAACTAATATGCTGCATGCAAAGTGCGTAGCACAGCACCTGGAACACAACCAACACAACGTAAATGCTGGCGATCATTATTGTTATCCATCGAGCCAGTCAAGGGAGTGCTCATAAGGTTTCAATGAGTTCCCATTATTTTCAGTGCTTAGAATAGGTCTAGCACAGTGAAGGCTATTTACATGTTTGTTCGATAAAAGAAGTAAATAAATAGACTCAAGTGAAAAGCATAAATCCCAAATGAGTAAAATGCAAACACCGACTTGAGAATGCAGGAACCTATCCATATTATCATACCTGTTCAACAGGCTCGTTCTAGAAGCTTGGGAAGAAATGAGACCTAACGCTTGTCATTATCCATATTTAAATTTCTAAATGACTAGAGAATGCCAAATAGTCTAAAGAGAGACCCTAGAGTGGAACATCGCTCTATAAATGTGTTGAGCTGCAGACTGAAAGGAACAGAGCTATTTGCAACCTAAATACGTAACCTATGTTTACTCTTTAAACAAATTATCTTGTTTCATCAGATTCTGCCTCTTTTGAGATCATCAATGACCATCAATACATTCAACTGCTTGCATCTTTAGGTGTCAAGCGTCTGCCCTCCAAACCAGAGTCATATTCAGCAACAGTTCTGGGAGGGTCCCAGCAGGACCAAGACTGCATCCTCATGCAGTAGGAGCTCAGTAATTCTTTACTGAGTAAATTAATACAGAATCTAGTCACAAAGAGTTAAATGAATACTTAGACTTTGACGTAGGTTGATGATTGAATATGTTTATCCCTGGTTCATCAAGTACACTCTTAAGGAAAACTGGCTCTTTAAAAACAAAACAAAAACTTGGAGTGTCTGGCGGTGAGAACTGCTAGGATTGCTAGAATACTTTGGTGCCTCTTTTGTGCTGAGTACTAGCAGTTTTACCCACCATTGCTTTTTCATCACTAGTCCAAATGCCAATCCAGAGAAAAAGGCAAAAATACTAGAATTATTATGAAAATTGTTTTGACCTTGAGGACCTCTGAAAGACTCTTAGGGTCTCCCAGGAGGTCCACAGACCTCACTTTGAGAACTGCTGGTCTAATAACTGATGTCCCAGTGAAAGACAGTGCTGGATAGTGTAAATTCATCGTGTCATCCCCTTGCCTGTTCCAGCCTGTCCTTCCTTGGGCAATGAGGTAAAATGCCAAGGACTGTTGGGACCTTCCTTGGGATTTAAGCTGGAGTGGGTGATGAGCATTCTGAGGCCCCATCATGACACTTTCTAAAGTCCTCTCCAAAGAATGGAAGGGGCCTGAGTGATTCAGGGGAGTGCCAAAGCCTTTGGCAGACTGTGGGAAGCTTAGAAGCTCCAAATAAAACCACCTCCTGCTGGCTCCTCCTCTCATCCCGTAGTGTCCGAGGGAGCTCAAAATCCCTTTCAGATTCTGGAACCATCCTGCAGACCAAATATATGCTAGACTCAAAGACATCCAAGCTGGAAGTGGGTCCCTGGAAGTGACAGATGCTCTGGAATAGGCCCAGGGTGATGGAGCACACCTGCCAGAGGTTAATATTATGCCCTGTCAGAACGCTGCAGTTAAAAATTCCAGGGGCACACCTGCACACTGGCAGACCAAAACAACACAGCAAATACTCGACTTAGAATTGTATGGCTGGACATGGGAAAATACTATTATAAAACATTTATATTGCACAGAAGGCAGAGTCCTTTCTCAAGGATGCACAAAAAAATACATTTATGAATTAAAATCTTGTCTTTATATTTCGTTTTACTTACCTCTTATCGTAATTTAGCTCAGATAAGACCTAAACTGTATAAAAACTGTAAGAACGGGAAATGTTTACATCCTTGTTCACTGCCCACATTTGGAATGCAAATACTAGAAACTAAAGGTCGATCAGATAAATCAGAGGTGGGGCTCCCACACTCCTCATTTCTAGCCTGGTCACTGCCTTTTTCTAGAATTTTCTGACATCAACTCACTGATATGATCGTTAAACTTGCCCCAGTCATCGCAACTGGAGCCTTCTAACTGGGCCCCTTGCTGCTATTTCCAGTTTCCAAATTGAGGCTTTGGGGGAATTGTTCTTAGAAGAGGAGCCTGAGGCACAGAGAAATTAACAAGCAGGCTGCTCCTGCCTAGAAAGAAGTGGTGCCAAGTCAAGAGGCCAGGGGGCCTGGTTGATGGTGAGCCATCCCGCAAGGCAGGCCGGCTGACCCAGAGCCTGCTCTGGTAGCTGCTGTGCTGTACCCATGTGGGAGACAGCCAACACGGTGTCAGACACCATGCAAAGTGCTGCCCACCCTCTCTGTAAAGAAGGATGGCTCTGATCAAATGAAATGTGCAAAGAGCAACATGGAACATATGGTTGGAAGACAACTCTGATTTTAGGAAAGTATAGTCCTTCAATGTAATGAATCTTGGGCAAATGCATTTTATCTCTCTTGGACTTTGAGTTCCCCGTTCAGAGAAGTATTTGAATGAACTGACCTCCAAGGACCCTCAAGAGCTTTGCTTCTAAGCTCTCTAACCTTTGAGTCATAGCCTTCATGCTAGAGCACAGGCCTGTAGTGTCCCAATCGTTATGGAAACACTGCAGTAACCTGTGCTCATCAGAATCCCCCAGTGCATGAAGCCATATGTCATGGATTATGCTGCAAATCTGTGCTGGTATCCAAATGAGCATATATCATTTTTACACAATCAATGGACTAGCAAATCAGGCACTTTTCCCTAATTAAAAGCTGTAAATGAGTTTGAAGTACTGCATGGGACCTCCACAGGAATTAGCATTCATCCACACACAACTGAAAATGCCAGGGGTTTGGTCACCCTACGGGACAGCCCTTGACCACTGGTGATGGCACCCAGAGGATCAGTGCTCCCCTCCATCCTACAAGTGGACAGCTCTGAAGTCATCCTGCCTGGCAGTGGTCAGTTTGGCAATGCAACCTTGTTGGGGCTTCTCTCCTTCCCTATTTCACACTCCCCAGGCCTGCACTCCAATTCCAAAAGCAAACCATCTACACACATGCTCTTGTCTCAGCTCTGCTTTCTGATGGGACCTCAGGAGCGACAATATGGAGAACATGATGGATGCAGGCACATAAGAAGCGCTAAACAAACTTGACTACGATGGATTTTCTATGTATCTGTTATCGGGGGAGACTTCGGATCTCTCTTTTCTCCACTGCTTTCTGCCATCCCCAGTTTCCCTGGTCTTCATTATTGTCGCTACATGGGGGGTAGAAAACAAGAAACAGAGTCGAAAGTGCACAATGGCATAGGGTAAAGACCTGGAAATAGCCTCCTGAGTCCAGGTGTCCACAGGCTGACTTGGGATCACCTCATTGCTAGGGATTTGGGGTGATCTTAGGTTGTAAACTACCAAACTACCCTTAAAGTGTATACGTGTGTGTGTGTGTGTTATTGTGTGTTTGAAAATCCAGGATAAGCACATCCAAACCATGATTTCACTCTATTATTGCTTTTGCTAAAGTTTTTTTTGGATGATTTGATATATGAAAATATTAATTGACAGGAGTAAAAGTAATATGTAGATATAGCAAAAATCATGAAGGTGGTAAGTGAAAATTGAAGTCTGGGAAACACTAATAGATAAATGTGGGTTTTTTTCACAACCATAAAATTTTAGGTAAGTGGATGAGGACATAGTTCAGTCAATTAAATTTAGGAATTTTGTTATCAAGTACGTTAAGCATTTTCTTACTTAAGAACATAGACTTGATTTGCAATATTTATATTTTTGACTATGTTGCTTTAACTATTAGATAGCGAAAATAAGCTATTCTTCTCATATTGCACCAAATAACACAAAAGTATCATACTTCTAATTACTTGGAGAACACGAAATGACACAAGCGTAAATGTGACTCGTCTGTGTGTTTGGTCCGGGACACCTAGAGCCTCACATGGGCAGGTGTCTGTACTCAGTGTATCGAAAAATCTTTCAATTGTTTTATATCCTGAATGGAGACAGAGCACATTAATATCACAAATAGGATTCTCTGATGCCCCTATAAAAGACAGTTCCTAAAACTGTCGTGCTTATAGCAATTCCTGAGACAATAGGTTACCCACATTTCTAAATAATCGTTAGCAATGGGAAAAAGTAAGAGGATATGTTACAAAATCTGATTTAAGAGCCATTTATTTTCTTTACAGTTAAAAAGTTGCACAAACTTTTTAAAACATACACCCAACACTCCTCATTAGCCCATATATCTTGTTGGCCTTTTCATTGAGAAATACAATGAGGGCTACATTCTCATAGCTTGGATGAATAACTCATTCTTTTCCATATGGAAGATGAAGGCCTTCTTAGTATTTTCCAATGGAGATACATTAACCAGCCAAAAATGATTAATGCTTGGGCAACAGTGACCAAGTGTGAAAATGCAGACCTAGCTGTGATGTTAGGTCAGACCTAAAGACTTACAAAGTTTTATGATGTCTTACTTTAAAAAAAGTCTGTTCCTATCTATCCATCTTTCTCCTTTCTCTTTTACCTTGTCCTCGACTAAGACAGATCCAATGGTAAACCATTCCAAGGTTTGGCAATTCCTCTGAAACTGAACTTGATGGTCCCAGAAATACTGACTCTGTCAGGGTCCCCTGGAAAGGCTCAGGGCCATTATGAAAGCCTGACTCAGGGCTCTCAGTCCTCTAAACACCACCAAGATGGCTGAGTTGGCGATTTCTTGTTGAATAAGATATAAATAAGACATTTATATACAGTCACGTGTCGCTTAATGACGGGGATACATTCTGAGCAATGTGTCGCTGGGTGATTTTGTCGTTGTGTGCACATCACAAAGTGACTTACACAAACCTAGATGGTATACTCTATTACACACCTAGGCCACATGGTACTAATCTAACGGGACCACAACCGTATATGTGGTCTGTCATTGACTGAAATGTTATGTGGTGCAGCCCAGATTGCCCAACTCCCCTGGAGAGAGTTTTTTTTAACTGTTCATTCTCAATGTGGGTAATATCACCTCCAAGGGGGTGAAAATTGGTTCTTCAGGAGGGGTAAAAAAAATCTTACTCTTTTTATGTATAAAGAACAGATACACAGTATATCTGTGGTATTAGGATTTACTAGGAGGGGTTCAAGTAGGGGGAAAAAGTCTGAAGTCTCTGAGAGGGGAGTAGATGATGATGATGACAAGAAGTTGAGGAACACTGCTGTCAATCCACTTCCTATAGGAACAACGATTCAGATGTGTTCTGGAGCATTTTCTAAATTGTCTTATATTGTTTTAAAAGTGATTTATCCTATGCTAATTGATAAAGAACTGAATATACGGAAAGAGCTGTTTACCCAGACATGAATTCCCCTCACCTGGGAAGTGCTAAAATCCTCACAGTCTGAATTCTCGCTCTCTTTTCTGAATACTGCTATTTTCCTGACGGAATTCCCCTCCTAGAATAGCTACAGGATCACGTGAAAGCCATTGTCCGGCAACAGTTCAAAGGGGAAGCATGGAAGGCTATACTAGACAGCTTCTTCAGAAAGGTGAGCGCTCTGCACACACCGTTTTTGCCACAGACTTCTTAATAAGGGGAGAGGAAATTCTGCTTTTGTGTTATTTTATTTTCATAATTAAGTCAATTAAGTCATATAAGAAATAGGAGGATGAAGAGCTGTGACAAACAAAAATAGATCACTAACTTTCATATGCATCAGGAATAGCTCCTTTGAGGTTCCCCAAAAGTTGGTGCCAATGACTGAAATGTTGAAATGTGCCACATGCCGCTATTATTATCACAACCCCTCCTGAGACAGTGGCCTTGGGCAAGGATCAAGAAGGGGCATGCATTCCATCTCCTTTGACAAACACCACTCCCTGGTTGGCAACATTCAAATAGAACAGTAAATGAATCTGTCTTAGTTAAAAGTGATGTTACTACCTGTGTGTCCTCAAGAGCAGGAGCCTGTCTGTGACCTCCCCGTGTCATCATGGACCGGAACACACGCCAGAGTAAGGAAGACGAGAGAAAGCACACACTACCTACAATCCAGATGTCTTTTCTTCTAAGTGATAAATCCATTCTCTGGGAGCAGCTACAGAAGTCACTTGGCTTATATGTTCCCTCCCCTGATCTAGCGCAAGCCTGTTTCCAAGCACACACTTGTTGCATGCTCTGTTCTGAGGAGCAGGCGTTGCCGAATTGCAGAGGGTTCTTGCAGTATCCTGCAACAGATATTTTCAGTTATACGGTCAACAGATAATCTGCCTCTTTAAAAGGAAAAATATGATGGCCTGTGTGACAGATCTGAAACAGGTGCAGGGGCAGAGAGAGACGTGCTGGCTGCAATTGACGCCAACCCAAATGCACTTGTCCCCAGTTCAAGGACGATTAGCACCACGGAAACTGGCATCTGCTTTTATGGCTGGGCCACCGCCAGGATGCTTTCTCCTGCCCTTCAGGGTGAGAAGCAAAGAGATGGGGGTAGGGAAATGAAACTTTAAAAATCACAAAACCTCCACCCTCAGCTATGTTATTTTGAGATCTAAGTTATAGTCATTATGAACACCAACGATGGTACGATTTCACAGTGATTAGTCAGGAAATGCCACCGGCTATTAAATGTACCAGTTGCAATCAAAATAGGGAGAGCTATGCTTTGCTCCAACCCGCTCTGTCCTATTTACATCCTGTTAAATAGTTGGTTTTGTTGCATTTTTGGAGCATTTGTACCAGGCATTTAAACATTCCAGGGGCTGTGAGGTCCCACCTCTGTTAGAACCATCCTTATTTTCTGTGCCCCCAGCTTCACCTTACTCCTCTGGTCGAGACCATGCCTTCTGGATGGAGGATGGGTAACTAGGAGTGTACAGGAAGGTCGAGAAAAACCAAAGGACAAGGAGGTGAGCACAGATAATCTTGGGCATAGAAAGTAGGGATATGTATAGTAAATGGGGGAAGGCAGACAGAGCCAAATGGGAGAATGCAACTCTGCTTGTCTGAGAACATTATATGGCTCTTTTGTCTTTCATTAAGCAAATATATAGAGCGTGTGTGTGTGCACGCATGTATTAAACAGTAAATTTTAGATCGGAAATAAATGCAGCATGGGAGGTATTTATACAGGTAATAGAGAGCTAATAAAAGAAGAAAACCTGGATTTGATTGTATAAAAGTAATATTAATTCTGGTTATGAGAGTCGCCCGCCATTTATGAGTTAAGTAGCTATTAAGCTCATCACTCATACGTCACGGATCAATTTTTCTTTTAAGTTTTACTTGATTTCAACACCATGTTATGTAAGTTTAGATCTAATTTTTTAGGGCAAATCCACTGAAAGCTTTTAAAATTCTGCACTATTAAGGTGATTTTGAACACCCTTTAGAATATAATAGAATGAGAAGTCATTAGAAAACTGAATAAAAAGGGAAGTAGAAAAATAAAATGAAAAGTAGAACATGTGGTATTTAAAAAATTCAACAAAAAATAACGGAGAGGAAAAGAAAGAAGATAGTTAAAAATAAATCCAGTGTGGGAAAAATAAGTGAAATAAAAAATCCTGGTTACGAGCAGGAAAAGAAAAAGAATCTGAGCTTTACCAAATTATATTAACAAATATAAGTTGTTAAACGTATAGATAATTTTTCCCGTTGGGACTGCCAAGTAAAGGCTTCTAGGGAGAAATTGCACTTCAAGCCTTCAAAACAAAGCTTCCACATCACTAGAGTGTCTGAAATTCAGAGTAAATTCTTTTCAGTGTGCCACAGTGAAGATTTCTACGATGACTAGCAGTGCTGAACTTCTCAAAGAGAGACAGGATAAAAGAGAAAGGAGAATAAGTGGAGAAAATTATGGCAAGCATCTTTTTTTATAGTCCTGGGGAGAAAAGAGCAGTGTTGTAAAGACTTACTGTGGCCCCAGCAGAAGGAGATGTGTCAATCTAGAGCTGTCTACGTGCCTGAAGACATCTGAGCTGCTGGAATGCCCTTCTTCACCCCCTGGTGCCAAGGCCTACTGGCTACCTTGGCACCCACTGACTGGGCAAGCAAGACCTCCAGCGCAGTGGCCTTGGCAGCCACAGAAAGGAGAAGAGCTCTGGGCCTCTGATTCATGTGTCTATCCGTTCTCCACAAGGCGAGAGAGAGACAGGGAAATTTATTGCTGACATCTCTGGGCCCTTTGCCATTTACAAAGAAGAAACTGAATGGACATATGGGGCCACTAGTCATCCTCTCTCCCAGCTGCAGGAAGGCACGGGTTGCACAAGGGATATCGGGCCAATTGTGAAGGATGTTCTTTCAGAGTTTCTGAGGAACAACATTCTCAGTGTTTTCCTCAAAAATATCGTAAATTATTTAACTTCCAAATCATTTGATTTCCAATATTCTGGAGCAGTATCACGAAAATAATTCTTGCTTAAAATGTTTATGTTCCAGCTGAGCACCATCTCACTCCTTAAACATATTGCCTACGTATAAAAATCATATCACAGAACCTGGAGAAAAACAGCACTGGAAAAACAAAGTCACATGACAGATGGCTGGTTATGTCAAAGTTACCCGAGAAGAATATTTAGTCTTCTCTGTTCTACAGAAATTAATAAACAGAAAAGGAAAATTTTCCGCTTATTTGTTTGTATTATAAACAGCCCTAATGAGGAAGCCCTTCACATCTGACTTAAATTTTGCCTGTGGAAACTTGTTTTTAGTATACACTGAACAAGATGTGAACTCATAGGGAAAGAGGAGGTTTCAAAAAACCTACGTTCCAACCTAACCCATTTCTTGTCTCCAGTACATTTGATTGTTCCATATTCAGTAACACTGGAGAGACGGCTCTGCCCTTTCTCACGGCTCTGTTTCACTGTCTGTTGCATTGTTAGAAATACCCTTCTGATCTGAATAGGGTTTTTCAGAACAGCAGCTGAACAAAGAAATGTGTTTCCCAAACCTGCCTGATAGGAATCACTTGCTCTGATTATTAAAAATAAAGATTCCCAGTTGTCAACCAGGATGCAGGACTCAGTCAAATAGATATGTTCTTTCCACAAGCATTTTTGGTGCCTGTCATGTGCTGGTTACTAGGAAAGCAACTGGGAATGCAAGGACAAGTGACACGAGGTCCCGACCTTGAGGAGTGCTATCTGGAGAAAAGAGACAGACACATTCAATGCGATCACACGCGCTAGAATAAAGGCATGGGCAAAATGCCGTGAGGCCTGTGCTGGGCCAGGAGCTACACTTCTGTGGGCCCACAAGTGGGACTCGATTGAGCCAGGGCAGGGGAGGGGGCTGCTGCTGCAAATGCTTACTGAATGATTCCTATAGTGACAGACAGATACTGTGCTAAGTGCTTTGTATCCGTCAGCACATCATTCACTACTCTGCTGAGTTTAGTAACTCGCCAAAGATCAAGCAGCCAGAATGGGGTTCAGGAAGCTCGTTCTACACAAATGAGGACACCGGCATGCCATCAGGCAAGGCTTACTTGTCCCTGTCCCTGACTGTCACTGTCAACAGCTCTGCCACCTACCCTGTGAGGCGCTCAAGGTCTCGAGGAAATTAGAAACTTCTGCAGAGCAGTTATGCCCCTCACAGTGCTTCTCCGAATTTCATGCCCAAATCCATCCTTTTATAAATGATCCGTCTTAAGAAATGTGTGTTTCCATAAGTTCGCTCTCATAGCTTCTAAGCCACTAACCCCAGTGTGGAGTAGCCTGCAGGAAGAGATGCATATTCAAAGGCCTCGTAATTATTTACCAAATTCAACTGTATAATTTATAACACATAATCCTCAGTGAAACAAAATGGAAGTTTGTCTATTCATAAACGCTCCTTAATTCTACACACAAGTGACAAAATAGAATTTGAAAAGGGTCTGATAATGGCTACATTTATTGATTTATGTAAGAAAAGATAAGGTAGAACCAATACTTTTTAGGAGACTAAATTAGCATACAATTACCTCACTCTTTCCAGATCTTGAATCCTGTTCACTAGAACATTCTTCCAGAAAACATTTCACTTTCTCAACCTTTTCCATGCACTGGAATAAGGCCATTTTCTCCAGCTGGTTACTGTTGTAACATGTGTTGGTTTCTTCTAGCCTCTTCACTTTTAACATCTTGGTGGTGAGTCCGATTAAGTTACTGTCCGGAGTGTGGTTTTCATCCTCCTCTGCCTCCGATTTGTAAATCAAGACACAGTTGTGACTTCTGAGTGTGCCTTCCTCTTGACTGTAAAGAATGGAAACAAAGTTCTCATCACTTACTCACACATTCGATTTTTTTGGGAAAATGACCAGTGAGAATTTTGAAGTCTTTTCTATTTAAACTGGAGAGAGGATCCAAAATTAGGAAGAGAAATGCTAATATTAACATGAAATTTTGAATTCTGGACGTTTTCCTTCACTTTTTCCTACAAAAGCAAACAGTAAGAAGCAACCTTAAGTTTCCCTCATTGCACAAAAGATTTCTATCAATTGGCCAGTTTAAATAGAGAATGTCAAGTTTCTTTGGGTTTAATTCGCATTGCCGGCTTTGCTCCTCCCATCCCCAGTGGGAAAGGTTTCCGTGTAAGGGGGTCTCTCATGCTTCCCCAGGGAATTCTGCCCACTCTGGGAAGTGGTCTACACCAAATGAGCCATTTCCAGAGCCCTTCTCTGCTGACACTTTAAAATCTTGGTGCTTATTTTAGAAAAGAAATTTGTTTCCTTACAGCCCTATCACATCGATAAGATAACCAGACATCCTCTTTTGCATCTTCATTAATGACTAGGTACCGAGGGGTTTAAATCCTGTGCTTTCCTTGAAGTGCTTTCCTTACAAACTAAGTGTGACATGTATTACTTAGTTCCTTATTACTGCTCTGATACCAGAGATGTACATGTATGCATGCATCTACCCAGCACTTGACTATATTGGGGTGGGAGGGAGAGAGACTGAGTTGAATTTGTGGCAGATTCCCATGGCCGACTTCTGAGGCCTCTTGCTGGATGTTTTCAGAAAATTGCTTTTTCCAACTTTTTCTAAATTTAAAATCACCTGAAATTATCTCCACAAAACTTCATCTTTCATTTTCCCAACTCATAGTAAAATGATACCTTGTGTTCCAAATTATTTAAAATCTAACGTTCTACTTGGCCACATAAAGACTTTACATTCAAACACACTAAAATGTAAATAATATCAACCAGAGCTCTATGAGATACATTATAGACCATTATTAGCATTCTTTCAAATTGCCCTGATAAAAAAAAATCATTATTAAAATACGGAGACAGATGCATGGCTATTTCTAAGGCAAACTATGACTAAAATATAAAATGTAGTTGCAGATGGTGCTCAAGTTGGATCAGGAAGCCACATAAAAATTAACACATTAAAACAAAAGCTTAGGTCCAAGATGTAATAATTTTGCAAAGAAAAATGAAATGTTAACATTTAGATATTAAAGGTTAAGATCCACCTGGAGTTTGGCACAACTTGTTATTTAAGACAACATACAGAGAAAAAGAAGGAGATTTGAGAGGTTATAACAAACTTTTAAAAAATAGAGTAATTACCATTTGTAGGTGGACATCCTGGGGTTTAGACCTCTCCAGGGCAGAGGCTGAGAGCCGGCAGATAAAGGGAAGTTTCGCAGAGTTCAAATAACCACACGATTCTCTGGGAAAAGTCCTTGCTCTCGGTCAGTATAAATCTTCTGGAAAGACAAGTGTCCACTATGAAAGGAAGTATCCTGTCTCTCAAATGCCACTTTGTGCTCTGTTTAAACTAATAAGGTCCTTGATCTCATGTTGCTCAGCTGTTGCCTTCTTAGTCAGACGGAGAAGAATATTAATTTTAGACACCAGGCTTTTCAAGGCCAATGGCTCCATTTCAGAGGTCAGGTAAGGAGAGGATGAACTGGGAACAGTGGATGAAATATCACCTTTGCCCTTTTTCTCTCATCAGTGTGGCAATACTCGCAGAATCACAAAGCTGCATTTGTCTTTGGCAATCCCGCCCCTTTGGGACACAGGATTACTGGCGTACTCATTCCCAGCAGGAGGACTCAGAGTGTGGGAACCCCACAGCCACCCTGTTTGCCCATTTCACACTTTGAATACATCCACCTAGAACATGAGAGATCATCTGAAAGCACTTAGCAAGTTTTAACTTTCTCAGCCTTTCAAATTATTTGCAGTATCTCCAGCTGCTGTAGCTCTAAGGAAAGGTTGCAGGCACGGGCTTTCAGGGAGATCGAGAGAACAGGAATGAGTTTTGGTAAACTCTCTTTATAAGCAAGGCTGTGACTCTCCCCCTCACATTTTTTTTGAGGAAGATTAGATCTGAGCTAACATCTGCCGCCAATCCTCCTCTTTTTTCCTCAGACTGGCCCTGAGCTAACATCCGTGCCCATCTTCCTCTACTTTACATGTGGGACGCCTGCCACAGCATGGCTTGCCAAGCAGTGCGTAGGTCCACACCCAGGATCCAAACCGGTGAACCCTGGGCTGCGGAAGCAGAATGCATGAACTTAACCGCTGCACCACGGGGCAGGCCCCCCCCCCCCCACCTCACTTTTCACCACAGTTCAAGAAAAGAGAATTCAGTGCAAAGCCCCACCTGCCTGATTCTAACAGTAGTGTATTCCTAGATTTATTTAAGTAGTATGGAACCTCAATTGTTTGGAAAATAGAACTAGTAATATAGATATTCCTATAATCCTTCAAGGCCTAGACACTTGTCACCTCTTTGGAGGCTTTGCTGATTCCCCAATGCCCACCCCAACACCAGCCTCTAGTGCTTTCTTGCTTCTCCCCCCAAAAACTTCTTATTTTTAGTTCAGATCAATGTATTCCATATAAAATAAAAATACACATTTTCATTTTGAGTAGCATGTAAAGAATTATGGCAAATTCTTTAGAAAGCAGAACTTTGGCTATTTTTCTAGGATTAGAACACTTTGTTCTTTAGGAGGAGTAGCTAAACAAAATTATGTATTTGTTAAAAATAAATTCTTTAACAAAATTGTTATGAAAGTACTGAACTGATCTGAGGTTACCAATTTTTCTGGAGTAATTAAATTGTGAGACAGTGCTGATAAGGTGACAAATCTGCCTACCAAAAGGAAACAATGTGTATGGCCTTCTGCTGATGTGACTGTTGCCTCCACCTAGATCATCCAAACAGTGGAACCAGAGTTTCCATCCCCTCAGCTCCAGTCAGCCAAACACAGGCTCCCGTGAGCCAGAAGCCAGCAGAATCCACTCCTTTGCTTTCTTTTTCCTTAATAAATTTTTTACTTTAAAATAGTTTTAGATCTACAGAAAAGGTGAAAAGTGAAAAGATAGCATAGAGAGTTCCTTTATGCCCTGGACCCAATTTCCCCTATTTTTAACATCTTACATTGGTATGGTCCACTTGTCACAATTAATGAATCCATGCTGATACATTATTACTCACTAAACTCTATACTTTATTCATATGTTATGAGTTTTTCCCTAATGTATCTTTTCTGTGTCAGAATCCCATCCAGGATAACATATTCCATTTAGATCCACTAGGATTTGTGATGGATTGGATATGGGGTATGAAAGAAAGATGGTGGACGAGGATGATTTTCCAAATTTTTTCCCGAGCATTTGAAGGGGAGAGCCAACATTGACTGAGATGGAGCAGGCCATGCAAGGAGCAACATCTGGGGGAAAAGTTAGGAGCTCAGTTTTTGACAGGTCCATTGGACGTTCAAATTGAATAGATTGTCAGATAGAAATCTGGACTTCAGGGGAGTGGTCCAGGTGGGAGATATAAATTTGGAAGTCATCACACATAGATAGTTCCATGTACAATATGTATTCAATAAATATTTGTTGATTAATTACTAGAGAGAAGGTTTTTAATTGTCTCTATTTGTCCTAAAAAAAGTCAGTTAAAAGAATCCATGCTACTTGTCTTCTAAAATTAGATGACAGTAGTTTAGTTCTGCTATGTCACACTATTTCCAGCTTCTGATAGCACAGAGAACAAACAGCCTGAAACAATACTTGACCACCAAAAAACAAGAACGTGTGTACCTTTGCCATCCATCCACTGAGCCTCAGCACCCTAAGTCCATATCCACAAAATAATTGGAATGTCTTGAAAATGCTCTTATGCTTGGAAAAGTTCACAGTGAGACTATGAGCAGGCCCAGTGATACTTTTCCTGGATTCCCCTGATATTTTGGACTTATAAATCTTAAAAAAAAAAAAAAAAAATACTAACCTCAGTAAAACAGTATTCCACAAAGCCAAGGAAATTGTGATTCTTTTTAAGGAACATTCCTATTAGCTAGCAAGAGGCTGTACTGTCTAGGGAACCACACAAAGCATGCATTGCCAATGACTCTGTGTCCTGATTGGCATTTAAACCAGGCTGGATAATGCTAATAGTTTCTATTTGTACACAGCATTTTGAACGTTTCCACGACAAGGCCTCTTGAACATTTGCACACAAAAGTGGACCAATCTTCACAAATACCAAAATGCAAATGAAAGACATCCCTGTTATACACATAACTATTGAATTTTCTTTCTTTCAGAAAGCACCACTGAGTATGATCCATAAAAGCAAAAATTGATAAATTCCACTTCATCAAAATTCAAAATTTGCTCTTCAAAAGACACCATAGGAAAATGAAAAGACAAGCTACAGACTTGGAAAAAATACTGTGAAATCACATATTTGATAAAGGACTTGTATCCTGAATATATAACAAACTCTAACAACTCAACAACATGATGACAACTCAATTTTTAAAAATGGACAAAAGATTTGCATAGATATCGCATCAAAGAAAATATACAAATGAATGGTTAATAAACACATGAAAAAAGTGCTCTAAATCAGTCATTAGGGAGATGCAAATTAAAATCACAATGAAATAGCATTTCACATCCACTTTAGAAGAGCTATAATAAAAAGAGACTAAAGCAAATGTTGGCGAAGATGTGGAGTAACTGAAACTCTCATCATACATGTTGGTGGAAATGCAAAATGGTGCAGATGTTTAAGAAGACAGTTTGGCAGTTTCTTAAATACTTATTTCCCATGTGACCTAGCAATTCTTCTCCTAGGTATCTACCCCAGAGAAATGAAAACATATAAACACACAAAACTTTGCACACAAATGTTCATAGCAGCAATATTCATGATAGTCAAAAATTGGAAACAATCCAAATGTTCACCAATTGGTCTGGTGAATAGAAAAAGTTAATGTGCTATATGCATTAAATGGAATACTATGCAGCAACAAATAGGAGGGAGGCACTGATCCCTGCTACACTTGGATAAACAAAAATGTTGTGCCAGTGAAAAAAGCCAGAAACAAAGATCACATACTGTGCGGTTCCATTTATATGAAATGTCCAGAAAAGGCAAATCTATAGACACAGAAAGTAGACTAGTGGTTGTCTGAGGCTGAGAGTAGGCATGGGAATTAACAGTAAACGAAATCTTATTGGGGTGATGGAAATGGTCAAAAACTATATTGTGGTGATGATGATACAACTCACTAATTTTCCAAAAATTGCTGAATTGTACACTTGAGATGGGTGAATTTTACAATATGTAAATTATACTTCAATAAAGTAATTAAGAAAAAAGAAACCCAATAATACGATTAATACAAAAATAAATTTGTCAAAAGTTAAAAAAAAAACAAAAACACTGCTGGACGGTTTGTGGCCTGCTGTTTCAAGTGAGCAAGGGTGGGATCCAGGAGACATAAATTATACTCGACCCTTCTCAGGTCGCCTGTGGCCAGAGAAAAGGAAGAGGAAATGATAAGTGGGAAAGAGTACAGACTCCCACTCTTTCCTCCTCCTGGTATGAATACCACATGATGTATGATTTTATAATTAACAGAAAAGTTAATGGTAATTTAAAACTAATTTCTCTCTCTTATCTTCTACTCAGAGAGAGGATACTTCAAGCAAGGAAGACAGAGTGATGTTACAGGACATCCACACTTGTTTACAACCCAGGTTGATGTTACACTCATAAAACTTTCAAGTGACAGTGAGTAAGTTGCTAAATTTTGTCTGATAAAAAGTGAAAATAACATAGGAGGGTTTAAAAACTAGATAGAAATATAGATGAGGCCATTTAAAAATTAATCTCCTTCAGAAATATTAAATATTGTTCTAGTTCATTACTTTATAATGGTTCATGATTTGTTCATCTCATTGTATCTTTTTTCACTTCATTGTAAAATGTAAATACATGTCACTGAGTTACTGTACTGTTTAGAAAACAACACGTGTGACTTTCAGTAAGAACAAAGTACGTTGTGCAAATACTATTCACAAATTCATGAATTTCCAAAGCTCATGTGACTTTCATATAATTTCTGTTAAATATTTTTCCTTTCCTCTGACTTACTTTTTTAAAACTTAAAACCTACAGAAAATTTGTGTGAATAGTACCATGAATAGCCATATACCCTTCACGTAGATTCACCAAGTGTTAACATTTTCCGTATTTGCTCTCTCCCTCTCTCTTTCCTGAGCGTAAGTTACAAACCTCATGAAACTTTACCCTTAAATATATTAGCATATGTCTTCTGAGAACAAATGTTCTCACATAATATCAATAAAAATCACACAGTACATTTATTTGGCATGTCCTTTTAGTCTCCTTTTATCTATTTAGGGAACAATGGTCCAGTCTTTTTTTTTCAGAGACTCCAGACCAATTTCTTCATAACCTGTCTCTCAATTTGAATTGCCAATTGTTTCTTTATGTTTGGAACCAGGTAAAGTATTGGGCACGAAAACCACATAAATGAAGTTGTATCTTTCTCAGAATGTCACAATAGGTGGCATACAATGCAGCTTGTATCGTGACTAGTCACGTTACATTTGGTGATCTGATTAAGGTGGTGTCTGCCATATTTCTCCAACATAAAGTTACCCTTTTTCTTTTTGCAATTAATAAGTAACCTATGTGAATTTATGGGTATCCTCTTCCCGAACAATCTATCACCCTATGATTTTAGTATCCATCCTTGCCTGAATCAATTATCACCACAGTGATTGTTAAATGGTGATTTTCTAATTCTATTATTTCCTCTACATTTATTAATTGGTGTTCTTCTACAAAATAGAGCTCTCCATCCCCATCATGGCTTCCCTCCCTTTTTAGTATCAGTATGAACTCATAGATTTTTAAAAGGAACATACATTCCCTATATTATTCATTTTAATTGCTCAAATTGTTCCAGATTTGGTCAATGGGAGTACCTTGTAGCCAGCTCCTGTGAACTTTTGAGTCAGTATTATTTTTTTGAGTACTTCCTTATTTCTGGCATAAAAAGATGTTCAAAGCTCACTTTGTACTTTTCCTGCCCTATTTCTGGAATCTGCCATTTCTCAAAGGATCCTTGGTTCCCTTTGGAGAAGAATGGTATTTAAAAACCAAGACCAAGGAGTGTTCTTTGCTACTGGAGTGTTATTGCTTCTAGTTCTTTCAGTGGACAGAGCTAGGAAATATAATTTTTTTTTTAAATCATGAGTTCATGCTTATATATTTCTAATTCCAACCCAACACTATAGGATTCTTTCCGTGCCTCCTCCATTCCACATTTGTATCTCCCTCCCACTAATTCTTGAATCCTGAAAATGAAAGAACAAAATAGAATGCTTGCTACAAGGTAAAATTCATACTACTGTTGTGACTACCTATTCTAAATAGTTGGGCAAAGTCTTGGTGTTTCTGCCCAATTTTTAAAAATTCCGTTCTACAGCATGAGTCATCACTTTTTAGTTGTTGGAATCGGAGGAAAGCTCTATTTATGTTTATGTTCTTGGGAATGATTTTCTACTTTCTAAATTGGAAGTGAATTTCAGGAGCTAGAAGCAGCTTATGATAGTAACAAGGCATGAAATTACAGAAGTGCAAAGCCCAAGTCAAACTCTTCTGACCAAATGTTGGCCTGCTTTTCCCAAGAGGGTAAGGTTCCGGAGAGAAATTTTTCCATAGGGAAAAATACTGCAGTAGGGAGGGTATTAGTGGCTGATGAGGAGATGGGTGAAAATTTCACACACTCTCAGGGATGTGTGTTATTTCCTATTAAAGGTCAAAGTTATATTTTTAGGTAGAAAATAAATTTGGCTACTATGTAATGCTTCATAATATGTTTTATCCTGAATATTCAAAAGTATTGACATTTTTTGGAGCAAAAGGACCATGGCAGCAGGTAAAATGGTAAAATGGCATTGTGAGTCCCAGTTTTTATACAGAAAGCATTTTCAGTGTAAATGAAGGCCGGGAGGGCACAGGGCAATGGGCACGCTAATAAACTTCTGATCGGAATGTAAATTGCTTTATGGGAGGTAATTTGGCCATGCACTTTCACCCCACAATTGCATTTCTAAAAATTTTGCCCCAAAGAAATAAGAGTTGCACACAATATATTATCTTTGAGGATACCCATGATGACGTTATTTATTATATTTAAAACATTGAAATAAAACCTAAGGACAAGTTGGTTGAATAGATATGGCATAATGATATAGTATAGTTATTGTAGATAGATAGATAGATAGAGTAGATAAATATGGTAGAATAGATATGGTATATTAGATAAGAAAGACTATGCTTCCATTAAGTCACGTGTAGAAGAATATTTAACAATAAAAGAGAAAAAAATGAATGTGACAATCAGGGGGGAAAGGGCAGACAGTATATAGCAAGATCACAATTTTGACTAAAAAAAAGATACACTATCAATATATAGATGGATGATAACACAGATGGATATCTAATTAGAAAAATAGACAAGATTGCTACTCCAAATGTTAACAACGGTTATCTCTAGAGTAGGGATGGGAATTATGGTTTGTGCTTTGTTAGAGTTAACAGTTTTTCTAAAATGCGTATTTTTTAATCTGAAAATCTTCCATCAAAATAAATGTATAAATGCTGTAATAAAGAGCCTAGTACGGAAAACATAAGCATTAGAGACAGATAGGTGGGGTTTGCATTTGAGGTTTACTAGCTGTGTCAACTCACAACAGTTGCTCAGTCTTCCCAAGCCTCGGTTTTTCTCATCTGCTAAATAAATGAAGATAATAACATTTTCCTTACAGGGTCATTGAGATCTAGGAAATGAGATTAAAATGGCTGGTGTATCAGAGGGACTTGATAAATGGCAGCCTTTATGATTATCATTGGTAATATTATTGATATTAATGTTACTAAATCTTATTAAAAAATTAAAGATTATCCCGCTGAGAAATTTAGAAATTTAGAGCCTAAAGAGGAAAAGATACTCGCAAGTATCTGAGTTTTCTAAAGTCAAAATACAAGATCACCCACTGTCACTGTGTGCCAGGGCCACACCTGCCTATGGCTGCAAAATGAAGTCATGTTCATTTAAAATATATTTTTTCCTTTCATTGGAATATATACATATGGAAAGCACATAAAACTGTAAGTACAGTACAGTTTAAGAAATAACTATAAAGTATACATCCATAAAGCCACCACCAGGCCAAGAACTAGAATATTGCCAGCATCCCAAGAACCTCATCCCTTTGTCCTCTCCCTTGAATCAACCACTAATCTGAATTTTATGAATAATTTCCTTGATTTCCTTCGTAGTTTTTACCACTTAAATGTGCATTCTAAACGTAGAGGTTTTTTTCGCCGGTTTTGGTTTTGTGCATAAATGTATTCACGCTATTTGTATTATTTTGTATCATTTTTCAGTCAAAATTCTTTGATTCATCATATTATTATGAATAGCTGTCTTTGTTAGTTTTCATTATGATACAAGATTCCATTGAATAAATATTACAAAATTTAAGCATGTACTCTACTATTAATAGACATTTGGGCTGTTTTCACTTTGGGGCTTCTAAGAACATTATTGTGCACGCCTGATGCATATTCCAGTATAGGCTCCTGCCAGCACTGTGAGAATGCCCCTGTTGCCCTATGTCTTTAACAACACTTTAATTTTTGCTAATCTAGTGGATGTGCAATAATACATCACTTTTTATTTAAATTGCATTTCTTTGGTCACTAAAGGGTTGAGGACTTTTTCACATAAATACACATATATATGTCATTCAGGCATTATCTTTTGTTAAGTACATATTTAAGTTCTTGGTCAATTTTTATTACATTTTCTATCATTTTTCTTATTGCCATATAAGTTTTTAATATATTTTATTGATTTAATTATAGAAAATAATTTTTAATTCATTCTAAATACTGTGCTTGACAGCAATATGTGTTGCAAATACCTTCTCCCTCTCTGTGGCTTGTATTTTCATTCTTTTTTGTGGTGTTTTACGATAAATAAATAGAAGCTTTTCATTTTTTATGTAGTAAGACGCATTAATCTCTTCCTTCATGGTTAATGCTTTTCGTGTCTTATTTAAGAACCCCTTCCTCTCTTTCTCACCCTGAGGTAATAAAAAAGTTCTCCCATATTATTTTCTAAAAATTTTATAGTTTGCCCTTCATATTTAGGAGATGATTTTATTTAGCATAGTATAAAGCAGGTCCAGTTCGATTTTTAACGTATTGCCACAGCATCATTTGCTGAAAAGTCTATCCTTTTCTAATTTTCAGAGCTACCTCTGCCATATATCAAATATCCATATGTTTCTGAACTGTCTATGCTGTTTCAACGTCTATTTGCCTGTCCCTCTGCTGATGTCATACTGTCTTGATTTCTATTGTCTTTATACGAAGCCTTCCTATGTAGTAGAACAATTCTTCCCACTTGTTTTTCTTCAGGAGTGTCTTGCCTATTCTTGGCACATTTGAAAAACTTTTTAAATCAACTTGTCAAGTTACACACACACCCTTCACACACCTGTGGGACATAGGTGGGGATTGCGTTGCATCCATAAATGAGCATGAAAAGAATTTGCATCTTTACGCTACTGAGTGTTCCAAACTGAGAATATGGCATATCACTCCATTTATTTAGGTCTTCTTTACTTTCTCTCAGTGAGATTTTACCATTTTCTTTCTCTGAAGAGATCTTTCACATTTCATATCAGGTTTATTCTTATGTACTTCATATTTTTGATGCTGTGAATGTTTTGTTTTTAAATTTCATTTTGTGTCTCTTCCTGTTTATAAAAATAATATTGAAGTTTTAAATTGATCACACATGCAGAAAACTTGCAGTTTTACATATATATGTATATAACTTCTAAGTTCAAAAAGTTTATATGTACATAATTTTTATTTTTTCATTTTCCACATCTACAATCATGCAATCTACAAATAAAGATAGTTTCTTATCTTCCTTTCCAATCCTTATACCCTTTGATTTTTTCTTACCTTTTAGGGCTTCTAGTACGGCGTTGAATAGAAATGGTGAGAGCATGCATCCTGCTTCTGTCCCTGATTGCAGAAGGAGAGCTTTTAGCATCTCACTATTAAGACTAATGTTTGCTCTAAGATTTTCATGGATATTCATTATCATATTAAGAAATTTCCATTTTATTCCTAGTTTCCTAAGAGATTTTAAATCATGAATGGACATTAAATTTTATAAAATGCTTTTATTTTTTGCATCTTTTAAGATAACTGTATGATTTTCTCCTTTAATTGTTATTGTGGTGAATTACATTACTGATTTTCTAGTGTAAAATCAACCTCGAGTTTCTGGGATAACTCAACTTGGTTACCATGTGTTATCCTTTTCATATAGTACTGAATGAGGTTTGTTAATATTTTATTTTTAAGATTTTTGCCTCTATGGTTGTTGAATGAGATTGGCCCATAATTTTCCTTTTTAAAAAAGTCCTTATTGGATTTTCAATCTTTCTTCTGTTATATGCAATTAAAGTTACAAATTCCTCTCCAAATATTGCTTTAGTTGTATCTCTCATTGTTGCTGTGTAATATTTTTGTATCATTTAGCTCAAAATATTTTCTTATTTCCAATCTGACTTCTTTGACTCATGGTTTATCTGGAGTGTGTTACTTCCCCTGGAGAGGGTCTCCCTCTCTCTCTGCAAAGCCCCTGGGAACACTTCTCGGCAGTTCAGGACCCAACAAGTCTGCGGCTCCAGGCTCCAGCCCGGTGACGGTAAAGCCGGGCTGCAAATCCCCGGGAGGCTGAGCCCGCCGGCACTCTGCTCAAAGACAGGAACTTTCAACATTTTCGTCTCCCTGCTTTTGCTCAGAGTCACGGCAGCCCTCCCCACAGCCCCACAGGAGGAGTTGTTGGGGTTGGATTTACTTCTGGTCCACCCTTACCAACAGGGTGTTGTCCTTTGGGATGCCAGCTTAACGGAGAAAGGTCTAGCAGACTCCTCAGTGTGTGTAGGCCCTGGGCTCTGCTACCATCGCCCGTGCCCCATGAGGCCACCCAAAGCCAAGCCCATAATTGGCAGAACTGGCAAAAGCCCTCAGGGCAAAGGGAACTCTTGTGCTCAGGTTCCTCTTGCCTCTTTGGATTTGAATTCCCCTTGAATTTTTGCCTGGTAGTTTTCTTTACTATTTTAACAGATCTTTGATACTTTTAAGATTTTTGAAATGTTTTATTTGGCATTTTTAGTTGTTTTCAGCAGGGATGTTGATCTGAATTTACCAGCTGCTATTATTGGAAATAGAAGGCCCTCACATTAATTTTTTTAATTGAGATAAAATTTGCTTAAAGTGCAATGCACAGATCTTAAATACACAACTTGATGGGCTTTGAATACCCCAATCAGGACACAGAACATTTCCATTATGCTCCCTTTCAGTCAATTCCCCTTCTCTCAGAGACAACCATCCTTGTGATTTCTAACACTATAGTTTCCCTAGTCTTGCCTATTCTTGAGCTCCCTATCAATGGAATCGTAATCTGTGCCCTTTTGCATCTGGCTTCTTTCATTCAACGTAATATTTATGAGACTCATCTATGTTGTTGTATCTGTCGTTCATCCTTTTTTATTACAGTGTAGTACTTCACTGTATAAACAGACCCATATTTTTTATCCCTGAACCTACTGATTTACATTGTTTCCAGTTCTGTTTTGTTGCTATTATGAATAGAGCTTCTATAAATATTCTTCTACAAGTCTTTTTGTAGACATATGTTTCCATTTCTTTTGGGTGAATACCTAGGAATGCAATTGCTGAGTCATAGGGTAAGTGTATGTTTAATTTTATAAGAAACCAACAAGTTTTTCAAAGTGTTCGTACTATTTTATGCATCCACCAGCAATGTACCAGCAATGTGTGAGAGTTCCAGTTGCTCTAAATCCTTGCTAATGTTTGGTATTCTCAGTCATTTGAATTTTAACGATTCTCATGGGCATGAAATGGAATCTTATTGTGTTTTTTAAAATCAACCTCCTTGAAGAAGCCTGACCACTGGCACTGCTGATGGTGCTCATGCTGCCAACACCGAGGTCTGCGCTGCGGGTGCTGTCCACAGGTACTCATTAAGCTGCCCATCCTCGGGGGCCAGAGCAGAGCTAGGGAATACGGCCTCCTCTCAAACTCGGAGTTGCTGGGTCTTCTAGATACCAAAGCAGGACCATTTATGCCCAGAACACCCAGCTTCTCAAGAACAGTTTGTTCATTCTGGTCTTCAGCTCTCTCACCACAGGGTTTCAAATTCAGTTCGATGGACAAGAAGGAGACAGATGTCATAGTGTACCCTTCACATTCTCATCCTTCTTCAATTAAAAATCCATCTCTCCCAAAAGTAACCCAGTCTTTCTACCCAGTGGCAATTCTCCATCATTCCAAGGTAACCATCTTATTCTCACCTCAAAAAGTTTCTTTTTTCTTTATGGAAGGGTTCTCTAAATATCTCCATGTCAGCACAAAACCTTCATCTACCTTTTTATAACTAAAAGCCCCATTCAGCTGGTTTTTCCAGAAGAAACAGAATGCTCCAAATGTGAACATTAGGGGAAGAGTTAAGCCTATACTTTAAGCTGCCTGGTTGTCTTCTCTCACTGATTCTGTTCAGGCACGTGCCTACTGCCCACTATATGGCAGGCATTGGGTCCGGCACTGGGGGTGCAAGGTGAAAGTAGAGGCAGGAGTGGAAACACATGTAAATGGGAAATTATAATACTAGGAAGAATCTGTTATAAGGGATAGACAAGGTGTCAAATAAGCATATGGCAAAGAGTACCAAACCAGCCTGGAGGGTCAGGGAAGGCTAACAGGATTTATCTAAACTGAAGGGTAAATAGTAAAGCCAGACATGGCAAGGGGCTAGAAAGGTACTCCAGGGCAAGGATGTGAGATGTGCAGGTTTGAGAAGATTATGACAAATACCTTTAGTGTTTTTACCATTAAACATAATAATGGCTGCTAGTTTGAGGCGAAAAAAAAAAAACCATCATGTTAAGAAAGCATCTTTCTCCATTTTACTAGAAGTTTATTAAAATTAGGGATTGAAGAAGAATTTTGTCTATGTTGCTTCACATTTCACTTTATAAAAGAACTGCTTTCTCCAGTAATTTAAGAATATCTAACACTCGACAACACAATTCAAAATGAAAAGAATAGACAAATGTATTGGAATGGAAGAGGCAAAAGTATTGTTGACACCAACTGGGTGTCTTGCAATTCAATTCAATTCTGACACTACCTGGACTTAGCATCAGACTCCACAGTCAAGAACAAGGTCCCCACCAGACTGCCCTCGCTTCAGACACCAGCCTCAAGACTCAGGGAGCAGCTGTACTCCTGACCAACTGGCTACAAATTTGGGGGCTTCCATAACCCCCTCAGGTTTGATAATTCACTAGAACAAATCATAGAACTCACTGAAAGTGTTCTACTTGCAATTACAGTTTTTAATAAACGATACACAAATGCAAAGTCTGGGAGGGTCCTGGACACAAAGCTGCCATGCACTCTCCCTATGGAGACAGGGCTCATCACCCGCCCACCCGTCAGTATGTTCACCATCCAAGAAGTTGCACTGAGTTTTGGTGTCCAGAGCTTTTATTGGGGTTTCATAATGTAGGCATGATTGATTACATCACTGGTCACGTGATTGAACTCAATCTCCAACACCCTTCTCCTCCCTAGAAATGGCTGGCCTGAAGTTCCAACCCTCTAATTATGTTGTTGGTCTTTCTGGTGACCAGCTCCTATCCTGAAGCTATCTAGGGAGCCACTAGGAGTAACCTTATCAGCATAACAAAGGCTTTCCTATCACTCAGGAAATTCGAAGGGTTTTTGAAGCTCTGTGCCAGGAACCAGGGACAAAGTTCAGATATGTTTTTTTACACTACAAGTATGCTTTGAAAATCACTTAAAACTAATGAGTTCAAAAAAAGGTCAAATATGAAATAATAAAAATCAATGCATTTCTTTTATACCAATAAGACCAGTAAGAAAATAGAACAATTAAAAGGTCTTATTACAATAGCAAGAAAATGTATATAATTTATTAGAATAAACTTAGTAAGAAATGTGGCATAGATTCCAGAGGATACAGGGGAAAGTCAGGAAAAGAAAGGAGCAGGAGGTTGGGTTAGGAGAAAGGAATTGCAAAGCAGGGAGAGCAGAAAACCCTAGGGCAACTTTTAAGATGGTGACTCCAGACGTCAGGGATGTGGGTCATGGTGGGATTAGCTGGACTCAAAATGTCCAACATACCTTGGGTATGAATATGAGGGTGCAAGATGACGCCTGGAGGTTCGCTAACACCAGGAGGCTTACTAGATACCTGTGCTTAAGCACTGCAGCCGCGCTGAGACGTTGTGGCCGCTGAACAGAGGGCTTATTTGAGTCACCCACTGAATACATCGTCCCCATTCTGACTCTGTGGAAGGAGGACAGAGAAGATGCTTACACGGCTCACAGTAAACTGCCAAGGCCAGGCGAAAACAATCAAGCAGTGAGGTATTAAATGAGAAAACTTAAGCCCAGGTTTTATTGCTTTACATTGATCTCATTTCCTAAGACCTTATAATAGAGTTTAAATTTATTTGTATTTATGCTGATTTTAAAAGAATGTTTAATTTGTTTAGAAAAGCTGGTTGTGGTTTATTCATTTTATTTTTCTACCATCACCACCTAGTGGTGAAAACTTTAAACTTCAACAGAATGAGTTAGGGTTCAGGAAAAAAAGAATAGAGGGCTTACCATGTGGCAGGCACTGTACTAAACACTTTTACATTTATGAGATCATCTAATTCTCACAACAGATTGTGAGGTAGGCATTATTGTTCCTCTTTTCGATTTGGAAACTGAGTCAGAGAAGTTAAGTTGCTTGCCCAAGGTCACACTGGCCAACTCAAACACAGATTTTTGAAGTCCAAGTCTATGCCATTTTCACCTCACACTACATCCAAAGAGCTCAATTTTATTCATGTATTTGATCGTGGGAGTAAAATATATATAAACATACATGGAGAATTTTGTCTTTTCTTTATATTTTTCCTTTTTCTTTTTTCTTATATAATATATATAGGAGCAAGCACATATATAAATAGAAAATAGGATTATACTGTATAAATTAGTTTTGTATCTTCTAGTTTTTACTCCTGTCGACGAAAATAATCCATATCCAATCTATAAATGAAAATTTGGGTGAGTTTATTCTGAGCTTAAATCTGAGGATTATAACCCGGGAGAGTCTTTCCACAAAGGAACAGAGCACTCCAAAGAAGTGGGGGTATAAGGGTGGTTATATACCCTCAAAGAGGATGTTTCACATAGGATTGAAATGTCCCTTTTACAATAGTCGCGAGACTGCTCTGTCGGCACAGCGATTGATGGAAATAGCAGGTAGGTCTTCTGTCTCAGTGAACACAGCAGGGTGGCAGTCTGTTGTCTCCAGCTGGGTGGTCACAGGTGAGCTGGGAGGTGAGTGCAGCAATCAGTTCCTAGCCTAAAGAAAAATGCTAATGTTGGGGGGAAGTTGCATCTTTATCTCAAGGGCCTTTGTTCTGGCCAAAGGAAATGTCTAAGCAGATATGCAGTGCGTGCTCAATAGCCAGTCAGGCCCTTTTGGAGGAAAAAAAAAGAAGTCAGGCCAAATTAGGTTTATACCAAATGGCTTCTTCATATACTCCAATATATCCTATTGCTTGCCATTTTTATTTGTCACTCCATATTACATACTGAATATTTTCCCATTAAAATAAATACTTTTGAAAATACATAGTAACAATAAAGACAGATATAGAATTACATTTATACGTAAATAGCGTGATGTTGAAATGCATTTAAACAGACTGGAAGAAAGTGCTAAAATATTAATAATGATGATCTCTGAGTGGATTTTCCATAATAAGTATGTATTATTTCTTAGAAAAATTGTCTTACATTTACTAAAAGAAAAGAGATTCAAGAAACTTCACAGTCGTTGTCCAGTTTGTTGTCATTATTTTAAAATATATTGCTTGTATTAGGGGCAACCATTATATACAGGGGTTTCCATATATTTCTATAAAGGTTTAAAATTAATGTAGCATATTAGATTTCCGTATTTAGTAATACTTTCCTTCAAACCCCGTTTTGAGAGCAGCCGTAGAAGCTGAAGAGTAGCAGAATATGCCACACCAAAACATTCCACTGAGGCATAAGGATTATTTTGAGTTGAAGGCAAGTGAGAAGCAGCAGATACAAGAAAAGCTCTCTGCTCTCCCCCTATTTGCCTAGAAGCAGCACATAAATTTGTAACAGTGGCCCCCTTGCAGTCTCTGCCAGGAAGGAGGGAAGTCAATCAACAGAGACGACTCTAGACCCTGTCAGCCCAGAGACGGTACCAGAGGAAACTGCGTGACACGCTTTACCAACGAGCCCCATCTTCCCCCGCTTCCTTCAGCCACCTTCCCACGATTCGCCACCCCTGAAGCTGGACGTCCTTTCCCTTTGTCTTATCACTTCTCTGCAATTGTACTGTTCTTTTGCTAAGATGCTATATAAGCCTGAGTCCATCTCCAAGTATTTCCATGTGTATGAGTGCTGCGTGTGCTACCCAATTTTTCTCTTTTTCACCTGTCTTTCATCAGTTTAATTTACAGTCTCAGCTAATAAACCTAAGATGGGCAGAAAAAAAGATTTTTCCCTCCTCTGCAGACCTCTTCTCCAAGTACTTGCTTTTGTGAGGTTCCTGTGATGGTTCCTCTGAGAGATAAGTCAAAGGCTATAAAGGCTCATAATCCTCCATTTTTGCAGAATTTCAATTCATATGATAGCCAAACAATAAAGATCCTTTACTTAACTCACTTTTACTTACCTTTTCTATTAACCTTATTTTTGAGCCTAACATATCTAGCTAGAAGAACCATCAAAAAATCAGATTTCACTCCTTTTAACAATTGCCAGGAGGTTGGGACACATACTTTTACATCCAATATCAATTGAAAAAATACTTCTTTGGCCCTTTCTTTCATTATTAACCTTTACCTAACTCTAGTGCCTTGTGAGTCATTCCTCTTTTTGTAAAATGATCTCCGGGAAGAGGCTCCTAAAACCCTTAGGAGTTTGCTTTTGCATAAGTTCCAAGGAGATGCTCTTGTGCAGAAGATGAAATAAAAATCCCATTTTTGTCAACTTTTAGAAAAGTTCGTTCCTTTCTAAAATTCCTTGTTTTTTCATCCTTCATTCTCCCTCAGTTTCTTTTCTTCCTCAAAGACCAAACATGCAGGTTTATGATACATTTTTGAAGGAGATGTTTACAGAAGTCACAGAAAATGGCAATCCAATCATTCAGAGATGGAGAACACCACACTTGGGTTTTAATCTTTTTTCATTTATGGCGGGCGTTGTCTGTCACCGTCTATAACGTAATTTTAATCGGTTGCCTCACAGCATCTAGACATGCCCTAACTGGACCCACCCCCGCGTAGAACTGTCCATTTCTAATATTTAACCGCTAAACAGCAGACGGGAGGCAATCACCCAGGTACGCGCTTCCGGCTAGAAGCCCTGGAGAAAAAGGCAAAACCCTCGCGGGCGGGGCGCGTTCTCTCTCTTTGCGTTTCCCTGACCGCCGCTGAGGCGGGAGTCTCCTCCCAGCGCAACTGTTCGCACCCCTTCTTTGGTTCAGGCCCTCTGACCAGTTTTCCACTGGAGCGTTTTGGGCTCTCCTGCCTGTGCCGACCCCCTCCCGTCCCTCCGCCCTCCCCGCACGCACGCTCAGCTCCCCCGACGTAGGAAGCGCTTTCCCAGGCGCAACCGCGGAGCCCGCGAACTCCTGCTTGGGGCCCCGGGCCGCCCCCTTCGCCGCCGCGCAGGCCACGCGCGCGCAGCGCACCCGCCTCCTCGGCCGCTCGCAAGGGTGGCTGGAGGCGCCGGCCGGAAGTGGACGCGCGGCGGCCAGGGCGAACGCCGCAGACTACATTTCCCGACAGGCCGCGCGAGACGCTGCCCGCGGCGGCTGGGGCAAACCACGCTGGACTACTCTTCCCGACGCGCCGCGCGAGGGTGGGCCGCCGCGGGAAGCTCCGGACGTGAGGCAGAGCGCGCCCTCCCCCGGTCCGCGCGCGTCCTGCTGCCTCCCCGAGCGAGCGGCGCGCGGCGTGGGGCCTAGCGGGGGCATCGCGAGCCCTCGGCGTGCGCAGGGGCTGCTGCGGCCTCGCGGGCGTGGGCGCGGGTGGCGGCCACCATGGAGGTGAGCGGGCCGGAAGACGACCCCTTCCTGTCGCAGCTGCACCAGGTGCAGTGCCCCGTGTGCCTGCAGATGATGCCCGCCGCGCACATCAACTCGCACCTGGACCGCTGCCTGCTGCTCAACCCCGCGGGGCACGCGGAGCCCGCGGCCGGGCCGCTTCGCGCCGGGGAGCGGGCCAAGGGGCTCTCGCCGCCCAGCGCCAAGAGGCGGCGGCTGTCGGAGAGCTCGGCGCTGAAGCAGCCGGCCACCCCGACGGCGGCCGAGAGCAGCGAGGGCGAGGGAGAGGAGGGCGACGACGGCGGCGAGACCGAGAGCCGGGAGAGTTATGACGCGCCGCCCACGCCCAGCGGCGCCCGCCTCATCCCCGACTTCCCGGTGGCCCGCTCCAGCAGTCCCGGGAGGAAGGGCTCGGGGAAGAGGCCGGCGGCCGCGGCCGCGGCGGCGGGCAGCGCGTCTCCGCGGAGCTGGGACGAGGCGGAGGCGCAGGAGGAGGAGGAGGCGGGGGGCGACGGCGATGGCGACGGGGACGCCGATGCGGACGGCGAGGACGACCCGGGCCACTGGGATGCCGACGCCGCCGCTGCTGCTGCCGCCGCCTTCGGGGCCAGCGGCGGGGGCCGCGCGCACGGCCGGGCGCTGGCGGCGGAGGAGGTCCGGCAGATGCTGGAGGGCAAGCCGTTGGCCGACAAGATGCGCCCCGACACGCTGCAGGACTACATCGGACAGAGCAGAGCCGTGGGGCAGGAGACCCTGCTGCGGTCCCTCCTGGAGACGAACGAAATCCCCTCGCTCATCCTGTGGGGGCCGCCGGGCTGCGGCAAGGTGAGTGCTGCCTTGGCCGAAGGGTTCCGAGTATAGATGTCTACGGGTCGGCCGTGGATCTGACGGTCAGAGAGCCGTGGCAGAGGCCGCCTCCGGAGAATCTCCCCGTCGCCCCTGGATGTTAAGGCCTAAGAGAGCAGCGTCCACAGGTCGAGTCTGTGATGGGTGTGAAAAAGGCACACCCTCCCAGATTCCTAAGACGTGTTTTCTGGTCGTTTTCAAAATGAAAATGCCTGAATCCATAGGTTTACAAGAATACGTGGACCTAGATTATGATCTGCCTTTGTGTTCCAGCTCCACCTTAATGACCTAATTCTCAAGGAAACAGCATGCTACAAATTGCAAAGGAACATTTGTATATTCCATTTGTAGGTATATGGATTCAGCTTTGAAAAAAATAATCAAAAACTTTTTATTTCTATTGTGCTTCCTTCCCCTCCTTCTAGCTGCTGGCTTCTTTTAAGAGAGTGGTTTTTATTTGTCCTTGAGACTATATTAACAAGACTAGTATGAAAACTTTTCCCTCTGCAAGTCATTTTCATCTAGCCGTTTCCGTGAGTGTCTTCTCAACGTCTTGCACTTTACAGAAGAAACTTCGGTGCACCTTGGTGTCCAGTTCTGTGTACTTTGTTAGGAATTAGCACGAGTCCAGAGGAGGACAGTTAGGATATTGGAATCTTAAAACATGTCATTGGAAGAGCACTTGAGAAACGGTGGAGGAGTTAAGACTGAAAAAGGAGGCGGCTAAGAAGTGTTTAAATATAGCATTGTTTTTGTCCGCAGTAAGAGGGAGGGGAATGAGCACCAGTGGGTGAAAGGCAAAATTCAGCATGTGAGTGGAAAGGGGCTCTCATAGCTTTGAGGTTGACTTCTTAGTAAACAAAAACTTTTAGATTTTTCTGCACTTTTTCTTTCCAGCTTCATTTCCCAATAGTTAGTCACATCTCCCTTTACTCCAATTCCTGGCATACATCTTAGTCGTTTTGCTGCCTTGTTTGCACTCACACTTTTCCTTTGGCCAGGAATAAATCAGGTCTGTCCGGAATAACGTTGTACTGTGGTGGTGGATTTAGTTGTTACCCCATTTAGGGGATTGAGCAGTAGCATTCTTTTAATTGTCCATGAACTCTTTACGTAAGATGGTCAGAACGCCTGATCAGCCTGTTGTTGATGGTCCCAGATGGCAAGAAAAAAGTCCCTAGGGAGATGAGTAGGGCGACCTTATAGAAGATGCTGGTCAAGAGATTTAGTGGGCTGGCTCTCAGTTTAGTGGTTGGTGATCACTCCTAAGCCTAGGAGTACGTGGCCTGGGAGCCCATAGGCTGGGGTTTACTGAAGAAGCAGCCGCAGTATCTAATGTTACTAATATAACTACTAGAAAATAAAGTGCCACCTTTCCGTTCATTCAGGAGCACATTTGTCCCTCTCTTAAACAGTCTTCCTTTTTCTTTATTCCCATCTTTATTACTATACCACTGACAATAATAATGTTAATAACAGCATACGGGTATTTATCGAGCACCCGTTAAGTACTAGGTACTGAGCAGTGTTTTCCTGGGATCTCTCTGTTGTTTTTTGCTACATACTAACACCATCAAAGTGGTGGTGTTTCATCTGCTTCCAAAGCAGACATTCAGAAGTGGCGTGCGGTCATCTTAAATACTGGGCAGTTGTCATTGGCCTTTCCGTTCAAAGGCTCACTCTCCTTTCCTTTTCTCGGCTGTACTGATGAGCATCCAGTTGTAGAGCTGATTGCTTCTGTGGTCCTGCACTCCAGTTCTACACCTAGGCCTTCAGCAGTAATGCTTTCTTGGCTGGAAGCAGTCACAGCTGTCACCCAGGCTCTGCTAAATCAAGACAGCCGCTCTTAACTGGGATTCCAAAGATCTCAGAGTCCCCAAAAAAGGAATCAAATGGGGTTAGGTACAAAGGAGAAAAGGTCAGGATTAGCCTAAGGTTTAGCTACTTTCCTGTTTTATTTATAACATTTTTTAAAAAACTTTTAAAAATGTGCTGTGGTATTTCAGATTGTATCTGTGCTGCTAAGCATTCTTCAGAGTTCAGGTTGCTTGGTAAATAGTGCTTATGCTGCTTGTGTTAGTACCCATGGGTGCTTTTCTCTCTGATCAGCTTTCCGAAATCTCTCATCTTTTCTAGACCACTCTGGCTCACATCATAGCCAACAACAGCAAGAAACATAGCATAAGATTTGTGACATTGTCTGCAACAAATGCCAAGACAAATGATGTGCGAGATGTCATAAAACAGGCTCAAAATGAAAAGAGCTTTTTCAAAAGGAAAACCATCCTTTTTATTGATGAGATTCATCGATTCAATAAATCTCAGCAGGTATATTAACTTCCTTCTACCTTTTGGTCATTGTGAACATTAACTAGAATATAAAGTAGAT
Source organism: Equus caballus (assembly GCF_041296265.1). Classification (NCBI taxonomy): domain Eukaryota; kingdom Metazoa; phylum Chordata; class Mammalia; order Perissodactyla; family Equidae; genus Equus; species Equus caballus. Next base: position 4,776,452 of record NC_091703.1, read on the forward strand.
GAGATCACTTTGAAAAGCATAAAGCACTGTACAAATGCTAGGGACTGTAGTTACCATTATTAACTTCTTGTCTACAAAGAAGCATAGGTTGTCAGCCCAAGCCCTTTGAGTTGATTTCCCCGCTTTTTTTTAGTGCTTTTTGGTGACAATAAAATGCTTTCTTTGTGTAATAAATGAAATTGTTGGGATATCCCTGAGCTATACATAGCAGAAAAGCAGCTTTGGATCAAGTTTCCGACTTTCAGAAATTTTTTTCTTTTTGAGGAAGATTAGCCCTGGGGCTAACATCTGTCAATCCTCCTCTTTTTGCTGAGGAGGACTGACCCTGAGCTAACATGTGTGCCGATCTTCCTCTACTTTATACATGGAATGCCTGCCACAGCATGGCTTGATAAGCAATGTGTAGGTCTGCACCCGGGATCCAAACTGGTGAACCCCGGGCCGCCAGAGCGGGACATGTGAACTTAACCGCTGCGCCACCGGGCCAGCCACCAGAAATTTTTTATCTAAATGTTAGGAGTCATAGTGATCAGGTTAACTGATTTTAAAATCATTAATGTTTTTTAATTTCTCCCCTATAGAGTGTTACTTGTTATTTTCAAAATTAAAGATTCGATTTTCTGTAACGTCAGGCTCTTGTCAAGACGAATTTTACAAGATTTAATCATTACTACTTATTTAAGTGGCTTTCTGAAATAAAAGTAAAAATACAATTTATTTTTATAAACAAAGCCACTTTTGTATTTTTCCTAAATAAACATTAACTTTTGTTTTAGGTATACTTTTTTCTTTGATATATTTCTTGCAGCTTTTAATCAGTGATAGAAACATTTTACAAAACCCTACTAAGGTTTTTTTCCTGATTTGAATCTCTTTGACTATATAGACCCTTTAGAGTTCTGACTGGGTGTTAGTGCTCCAGGTTTCATATTGGACCATTTCCCCCCCCCATAGGACAGCAGCATCTGGTGGTTACGTACTCACTGGTACATATTTACTAAGTTTGTTAGGAAGAATAACAGTATGATTGACTATCACAGGGGAAGGAGATTTTGGAAATATTAATATTTTTGTGTTTTCTTAAACTTCTGTAAATAAATAGCTGTTGTATTTAAGCGGTGTGTCAGTTCAGCCTTGGGATAGAAGATGCTTTTCTCAGTAAAGAAATCATTTATGTTGAAATGAAATTAGAATTCTACTTTAAGCTGTTAGTCTACCAACAAGAGAACAGGCTTAGACATTGGCATTCCAGAAGATGTGTTTTAGGCTTAAAAAGCACAAGCTGTGCTCTCCCAGTGTTGCATCCACATTCACTGAATATAAAGCTGCTATTCCTGAACTCAAAATTAGAAAGAGGAAGGAATGGATAAGCAACTTACATAGGATTCTGCAGGTTGTTCTTGACTGGAATCAGTTTCTTCTGTTTTCCTCCCATGATTAGGACACTTTCCTTCCTCACGTGGAATGTGGAACGATCACTCTGATTGGGGCAACCACAGAAAACCCTTCCTTCCAGGTCAATGCTGCTCTTCTGAGCCGCTGTCGGGTTATTGTTCTTGAGAAGCTTCCAGTAGAGGCAATGGTGACTATTTTAATGCGAGCGATCAACTCACTGGGAATCCACGTCCTAGACTCCAGCCGTCCCACTGACCCTCTGAGCCACAGCAGCAACAGCAGTTCCGAGTAAGTTGACTGTGGGCAGTAGCCTAGGGGCACACACCTCCCGGAGAATCCCCTGGCACAGGGCCAGAAAGGGCTGGACAGCAGAAGGAGAGGGTGGGAATAGAAAAGAAATGTTGGTCTAGTAATGAAAACAAAAGAGGAGGGAAGTGCTCAGTTATACGACACACATATCTCTGCAAACATTTCCTTTCTTTTAAGATGCATTTTATAGTTTATAGTGGGCGCATCTGTAATTTTTCAAGCTCTGAGATTGCCTTGCCTATTAGTTTAGTTCTTGGATGTTTGCTTTTGTGTTAGGGATTTGGTTCTTTTCCTAGCACCCTTTCTTAAAGGCTTGGAAGACTATGGGAAGCCTTATTGATTATTTTCTTTCATGGAATAGTCTTAACTGACAAATCTTTTGAGATTTATACTCGGATTCTAGTTTCTTTTTTCCTGAAGGTTACTCTTCTTTTAAAAATATTAAGTGAAAATTAATGTAATTGTTACCATAGAATTGTTTAAATCTTTTCAGAATGATTTTTCACACTCTAAAAGTCAAACTCATCAGTTCCATGAGAGTAAAGGAATTTTAACTGAAACTGACACATCAGAGGTTGTCCCTTTCCTTTAGGTAATCTATTTCTGTATCATGAGTGCTGCGTAAGTTCATTAATACACAGGGTATATATTGTGGATAGTCAATTTGATTTCTTGGGTCAGAGGTTCTCCTTTATTTATATTAGGATATATTCTTCAGATGTCGTTTATTCATGTGTCAGCTGAAATAATGCAGTGGAACGTAATCTGGTCTGATGAGAGGCTAAAGCCTGCCTCTTTATGCTGTGGACCCCACAGCTGCTATGCCTGTCCTGAGGCCCAGTTCTGAAGCCACTCTTCTCCGAGGATTAAAGAACAAGACAGAGTTTTAGGCTCAGGGTTTAGCTTTCAACAGTCTCTCCCTGTGTGTCTGGCCTCCCATTTGTTCCTGTCTCAGATGTAGGAGGACTTATGCCGTGCCTCCTGAAAGCCCTGAAACATGGCCAGGGACCCCCAGCAGAGCGAAGTCGCATCATTTTAGAGGAGAATTGTGATGAGATTGCCATCAGAATTGGGGCTAACAAGAAGTATGGAACCTGCCGGTACCAGTCAGGTGTGCTCGTACTTACGAGCTCTGTGTTTGCTGGGCTCTTGTCGGGGTCAAAGGGGCTACTGCCAGCTCCACACTTCTAGTGTAGCTTTCTTTTAAACAACAGTTTCACTACAAAATTCATATAACCAAGTGATAAAGAAAAATTGAAAGGCGGGGGGAACAATGCAACATTTTTCTGTGTACTGGTTATTGTAGTATATCTACAATTTTATATTCTGCATTTTATTTCTCTAGAGTAATTTTATTTCATTCGTGTCATCATGTTATAGCATGGCTCCTCAGATACCCTCAGGTTTTTCCTCTCCTTGATCACTGCCATGCCATAATTTAAGTGAATGAGAAGGATGGTAGAACCACAGTACTCATCTTAAAAAGGATTTCTGCATTTTAACATGATCTCCAGGTCGTTTGCATGCACATTAAAATTTGAGAGGATGAAATGAAAGAATTAAGATTTCTTTAGTTACAGAAACTGAGAGCCTGATACAAAGATGAGCCAGTGATTCTTAATTTGCTAAAATTGCATTTTAGTGAGAGAAAACCTCCCATATCTAGTAGATTGTTTTACTTTTTCCACTATCATTCATTTAGAATTGATCCTAATTATGACTTCTTTTTATTCTCTTGTTTACTTTCTTATATCTCCCACCTTCCTGAAGGGGCTCGGAGATTGGGAACTTGTCCTCCTTGTTCATATCCCCAGCACCCAGCACACTGCCTAGCATATAATATGTGCTTAGTAAATGGTTCGTGAATGAATAAATTGTGGCTTTCGATATGAGAGAAATAGTTTAATTTTTGTGGGTTTTTTTGGTATGGTCCAACATAAGGGCTGATTATCTAGGTATCAAGAACCTTATTCTTTAGTACTATTGCCCAAGCAAACTATAGCAGCAAGCAGAGTAAAATTAAAGATTTTTAAGCTTAATTAATTGGTCTGCTTGTTAGCACTTCTGACAAGAAGTTAATTTGGGAGATATCATGGGCCATAAAACCAATTCTTACATTATAAGGATTTCCTAGTACCCGGCCACCCCAATTGCTATGGATAATTAAGAGTGGATCGCGTTCTTTCAATTTTAGGTAAAATTTTACTTTGAAATCCCTGCTGACTGGCATCAACTGTATATGCATTCTTGTAGACGTAAATTAGATTTGGTTACACTAATCTAGCTGGAAGGAAGGACTTAACCCAAAGTAATTACTTTCTCTCTCTGGGAAATGTGTGCATTTGTTTTTTTATGTCATGTTATGGTGCCATAGATAGCAACTAGAACATTTACAGAGAATTCCCAGATTGTTTAAAGCTGTGCTTTAGAGGAGCTGAGCAGGTGCTGGATCTGGCAACTAAGCAAGCTGATGCTTACACCGTTCTTGATTTTACTTGAGGAATTGTGAATTCTCATACAGTATACACGTGTACATGATAAATTCCCATTAATATGAGATAAGTGTTTTTTTTTAATTTCCCTCCTATGTTTATTTATTCAGTATAAATTGAAGGCCCTGCATGTGCCAGGCATTGGCTGAGTGTTGAGAAACACATTCCTTGTGCCTTTAGAGAGCTCCAAGTGTGATAAAGGGATAGATGAGTAATTGGCTTGCAGTGACATGCTATGATTGAGTTATGCCCGCGGAGCAGTGAGTATAGAGAAGAGGCATCTAGGATATGTGAAATCAAATATTTCACCTCCTGGATGAAAGGATGCTGAATTGGATTTTGAAGAATAAGCAAATTTAACTAGATGAAATGGAAAGCTCATTTTGACAAGGGGATATAGCATGTGAAAGGCAAGGTGGTAATAAATAGCATGATCCATCCATTGTGGCTTGATGGAAGAGTAGGCATGAGAAAGTGGTGGTCAGTGAGGCCAGGGAGGGAAGCAGGGCCAGATTATGAAAGACCTGTGTTCTAAGGTAAGAAAAGCGATGTGGAGAGCTATGAGAAACCATAGAAAGATCTTGAGCAAGAGAATGACATGCTCAGATGTACATTTAGGAAGGTGAGTGCAGCATTGGAGAGTGGATTGGAGGGAGTTGAGATGCCCCACCCCCCACCCCTGGGGCAGCAGGGAGACCAGTTAGGAGGCTATCGCAGTGATGCTGAGGACAAATGACAAATACAGGTGACTTGAACAAAGGCAGGAGCTGCTCTCAGAAATTGCACGGTCAGGTCTATAGGCCTGGGTGTGAGGAGGGAAGAAGAGGGGTATCAAGATGACTCGTATCTAGTGACTGGGCAAGTAGTTTACACTTTTGAACAAGAAAGGTATCATGGGAAGAGGAGCAGAGAAGATGTGAAGTTCAGTCTGGGACTTGTTCAGTTTGTGGGGCCTCCGGGTGATTCGTATGGAGAGGCCCCCTAGGCAGTTAGATGTAGAAGTCAGGAGCCTGTAGAGAGGTTTGAGACAGAGATTTGGGAACCACCCGCATTCAGAGATAGTAGAGCCCATGCATTTGAAAAATTCCCCTGGGAGACCTAAGCCAGGAGCTGAGGGCAGTGAGTTGAGGACTGGTCAGCATTTATTGGGTGGAAGAAGAGCCCGAGGAGACGAAGTCTGGAAAGGCAGGAGGAAAACCAGAGGATACCCACAGAGAAGAGCTTCTGCAAGGAGGGACTATTCAGCATTGTTGCACCAATTAGGATAGGTTTGGCTGCATGTAACAGGAAAAAATCAAATTAACTGTGGCATAAACAAGATAGAATTTGCCTTCTTGTGTAAAAGAGTCTGAAGGTAGACAGGTATAAAACATGCGGCTCCTAGTCAGCTTCACAGTATGGTCAGGCGCCTGGGCCCTTAACTTTCTGCTCTTCCACCTTCAGCACTGGCTTCCACCTCATGCCCCAAGGTGGCTACTGCAACTCTAGCCGTTATATCTGCATTTCAGGCAACAGGAAGGACAAATGGCCAAAGAACAGGATCTTCCTCCCTCTTTTTACTACCTCCCAGCTTTAATGAGACATCTGTAAAATAGTACAATGGGGATGTGTTCTAAGAAATGCATCATTAGTTGATTTTGTTGTTGTGCAAACATCGTAGAGTGTCCTTACACAAACCTGGATGATATAGTCTACTACACACCTAGGCTCTATGGTACTAACCTTGTGGGACCACCGTTGTACATGCGGTTTGTCGTCAACCGAAATGTCGTTGTATAGCACATGACTACTCTATAGTCAGTTGTGATTTGTTTGTGAAGAGAGAAATAGAGGTAAGCTGGTAATTTATGTGGAATTATCTGTACCATAGTTCCCTTGGTCTGTATGGTTAATGAACAGTTTTCATGTATTTTGCTCTCTAAGCATTTTGGTCACATGGTACGAACAGTGAAGCACATTATCTATGCACTGGGTTAATTTTGGAGGCCAGGGGGAAAATCCATGGTCCCTATCCTCTGATGAGCATGTACTGCTGACAGTGAGAAAGTAAACTAGTGTTTATCACCCTGCGGTACTTGCTGCTTTGAGGGATTGTAGACTCCAGATCACGGAACACATGCGTATTCAAAAATACCCCTAAAGAATCAGTTGTTCATGCACAGATGACAGTGCATAAGTTGGTGGATATGAAGAGAGTGAAATGAGATGCCCTAATTGCTCTGTTACTGTCTAACTAGACAGAGTTCTGAGAGTTGGTTGAAAGAGTTGAAGGGGCGTCTGTCCTTCTGAAGTGAAGGTGCTGTGGCTTGACTCAGACTGGGGCTTTTCTCTGATCGTCCTGAGAGGAGAGCCCAGACAAGATGGCCCCAAAACAGGATGGCTGCAGGATTGTTTCTTAGTTTTGGTTTTGTTTTTAATAGAAGTTTAAACAGTTTTGCTGCCTTTTAGTAATGATCTTTTCTCACATTGAAGAGGAAGAAAGGTCGTGGAACACCACAGTAGAAGATACTGATCAGTGTGAGTTGTGGGTTTAGAGTGGGTTTTAATAATTTTCCTTAAAACATTTTAATATAAAGAAAAAAGATACCTTAATGTGCATTATTAAAATGATGACATAAAAACACTGGCAACCAGAAACACAGATCTCCCAAACCTTGTATTGGTTTCCTGGGGCTGCAGTAACAAATTACCACAAACTGAGAGGCTAAAAGAACAGAAGTGTATTCTCTCTCAGTTCTGGAGGCTCCCGGTCTGAAATCAAGCTGTTGGCACGCCACTCCCTCCGAAGGCTCTAGGAGAGAGTCCTTCCTTCCAGGACTGGTGGATCCTGGCATTCCTAGGCTTGTGGCAGCATCAGTCTAATCTCTGTCTCCATCTTCACACCGCCATCTCATCTGTGTCCCTCTAGCTTCTCTTTGACTGTTGCCTGTAAGGACGTTGGTTGTTGGATTTAGGGCCCACACTTGAGATCCTGAACATAGTTACATTCACAGGTCACATACAGAGGGTTAGGGATGAGGACTTTAACTCATCTTTTAGGGCCACTGTTCATCCCACTGCAGCCTACCAGGTACATAGTGTAGCGTAGTTAGGAAAGATGTGTGCCTTCGTGGGATTAGACAGGCAGCATCTGTGAAGTTTGTGTTCTCTCTTGCAGAAAGTAAGGTTTGGTTCTGTTTTACTTTCACTCTGGTTATCATGGAAGCAGCAGAGTTTAGGGATCTGCCTTGAAGATTTGCAGTTCTAGAGAGAATGATACTGAACAGTCTGATTAAATCAATGCTCGTCACTGCTGTTAAACATAGCTAACATTTTTTAGTGCTGATGATGTGCCAGGCACTGCTCTAAGCACTTTACCTAGCTTACCTTGTTTAATCCTCTTCCAGGTAGGTGTTATTATCTCCTTTATTAGATGAGAAAACCGAGGCACCAAAAGGTTAAGTAAACGTACCCAAGATCACCCAACTTCAATGGAATGGAGTCAGTTTTTGAAGGTGTGTTTCTAACTACTCAGCTGTTAGAAGGGGCCTAGGTACCAAGTTAAAAGAGTACTTCTGGCCAGGCTTGGTGGCCTAGTGGTTAAGTTTGGTGTGCTCTGCTTCGGCAGCCCAGGTTCACTTCCCAGGCACAGATCTATACTGCTCTGTTAGCACCCATGCTGTGCTCACAGCCCACATACTGAAAAATAGAGGAGGATTGGCACAGATGTTAGTTCAGGGCAAATCTTCCTCAGCAAAAAACCCCACAAAAAAAAACAAAAAAAAACCCAAAAAAGTAACTTTCACTTAGTACCAAGTTAAAATGCTACTGGTGGGTATTAAAATTCTAACTTTTCTCTATGTTTCTTCATGTAAGGGCAACACTGTATTAATTTGTAAAGGATTAGGGACAAAAGATTCCCATCTATAGTTCGGAGTACTGCCTTTGAACCAGATGTGGTACATCACATTTACCAGGAATACATTTTGAAAATACACGTGCCCATGGTCTGTCCCTGGAGATTTCAGAATCAGTAAGTCTGTGGTAAGGTGTACACAGAGAATTTTAGGAAAGTTCTCTGTAATCTGATGCACATCCCTGGTTGAGAATCATGGGTTAGCAATTTTTGCCTTAGTTGTGGACTGTTCCTTTTCCTTAGTGAAAGAGATTTGTGGGGTATTGTTTTGTAATTTAGGGAGAGAGAGTTTAATTGAACCATATATGTTGTTTGTTATGCCGTGAAATAAGAGGTACTTTTTCACGGTCTTCACTCCTTGTCTAGCTTAAACATCTGAACATCTAAATAGAATCCTCAAAATGCCGATATTACTGTGCAGAAAGATTCAGGGCGTTGAAAGAGAAAAGGACGGGAGGGGGCTGTCTTTACAGTGTGCTTCCCGTCTCCCTAAGACCAGCATTTCACTTCAGCTGGGGAAACAGGAAGCTTTCCAAAGAGTTTCTAAGTCTTTTATCTTTAGGTTTTATTAATTAGGATTATGGTCTTTTCTGATGCACGTAACTATTTTTTTCCTTATTATCGAACAGATTTTTTAATCACATTATAACAATAGAACTTATTATCTATTGCTTATTTCTCTATAGGATGCTATGAAATTTCAAGCACTCTAACCCCAAAGTAGATTTTGCTTCATTTAATTCTATTCTGACTTTGGACAGTTACTTCCAAATGGAAAACATTTTATAAGTTTATGCTTACATTTAAAAATAATGTTAAATTCTCTGGACCAGGCACACTCTTTCAAGATAGTTTGTGCAATAGTTAGTATTTGCTGGGGAACTTTGCGAATATCAATAAAACTCTCCCTTATTTCATCATTTGTGGCATAAGGACTCTCCTCTGCTCTCTCTCCTAAGATCTCAAGGTATTTTAACACATTTTATTACTCCTCAGAACCTAGGTAGTGTAAACTGGGGTTCAGGATTTATTGGGGCGTGGGTAGAACCTCTTGAACGTTCTGTTCAGTATACTTCATGGTGAATTCCATTTGGTAATTTACTTGTGTGACCATTGTGAGTGCCGTCAGCAGTCGCCTTTTATTAGTTGAACAGAGTTGCTGACGGATTCATTTGTGTTTAAAAATACTCACGCATTTTGGACAGGGCTGAAACTTGGAATGTGGACCCTATTGAAGGGGAGGAAGGATGGAGCAGTGGGAGCTTGGGTGAAAAAGCACCCAGGTCTGGGTTTATCGCGGCCGCACTCCCGTTCCCCATGGCTCCAAACCTGATTGAAGAGTGAGAGTAGAACTTGGACTTTGGTTAAGAGTTTAAAAATTGAAGGAAGAATCCTATTTTCCAACCACATAAAATACATACCCTTTTTTAAAGGCTTATTCACAGTGTACTGTTTATACGTCTGTGGGCAGTCTGCTAGTTGGCTTCTCATAATTAATAAGGTCCACTCTCTGACTCTCTGTGAGGGCTAGTGGAAATCGGCAGTATAGTAAGTACACATTTATATAAGGCCTCCCATCTTTCCTCTATCCCAGAAGCACTTAATGCCTCAAGTATATACCACGGACAAATTCGCAGAAAACGGATATACACCAAAATACTAATGTTAAGGTAATACTGCAATAGGTGATTTTTACCCCTTTGTGTCTATTTTTTAAATTTTATATAATATGCAATTTGTAAAAAAGTAATATTCAGAGTTTTAAGTAGCTTGTTTTTCAAAATATTATTTAATTGTTAGGGATGCAAACTATACATGGTATGATACCAGTTTTGTTTTAAAAATTAAATATGTGGTTGATGATTGCATGGGTGGATGGGTCATAAAGGAAATTGAACAAGTAACTTTTTATCTCTAGGTGATGGAGATAAGGGTTTTTTATACTTATGTTATAATTTTAAAAAAATAAATGTTTCACTCTGAGATTGTGAAAAATTGAAATTAGCCTATTCATATTGCTATTCTCTACCAGGCACTGGGGATACAAAGAAAGAATAAAATGTAATTCCTCTCCTCAGTGCGTGACATGTAGTGGGGATGGAGAGAGAGCCACCGTGACCAACAGATGGCCAGCCTCTAGTGACGCCTCAGTCAGCCAGGACTGATTAGGGCTCCTGCTTTACTCCTTTTTCTTCCTGCGAATGATCCTGCAGGCTCTTGGTTGCTAGGAAGCTTTCCAAAGAGATGGCATTGCTTTTATTAGTTCTGAGGCTGAAATGAGATGATCAGGCAGTGTGGTTCTCCTTGCCCCCCCCCCAGCCCCCACGGACACGCAGATGATGTGCACTAACCGAGCCCCAGGAGCGCCCTTCCCTTTCAGGCACATGGGGTTCTGCTGCACCCCCTCTGATTTTGGTCCCTTCTAACACATTTTCTTTAGTATGTGTTGTCTGTCATTTTCTTCCAAATCACCTAAAGTCTCCTGAACAGTATCTGCTTGGGAAATGGTCTGTCGCCTTTACAAAGTGCCAGTGATGTGTGTTGTAGTGTCTGGGCAGGAAGGGAGGAGAATGGGCCTCTGGACTGTAACCATGGCCCTGGGACCCAGGTGGAGATCAGGAGTCTGATGAGAGAGTCATTCATTTTAAAGCTAAGACGAAACGTGCTTGTGTGTGGTGAGACATGAATAACTGGAAGTCTTGGCTTTGGTAAATAAGGGAATGAGATGAAGCAATCTTTAAGATGTTAGAAACAAATCTTGTAGTGAAAAAAATGCAAATTGGTGTTATTCAAGCGATTCACCAAAGCGAAGTAGAGGGGCTGGGTGTACAGAAGGGGATTCAGCACGGACCTGCACAGACAAGCTGGGCTCCCTCTCATGGCCGCCCTGCCTTGGCCCAGCCCAGTGGGTGCCTGTGCATTATTTTCCAAGTAACTGATTTGGGCAGTCCTAATCGACTTAGAATTACTATAGACATTTTCAGCTGAAGGTTGACAACGACATGGGTGAGGTGTAACTTCGAAGAATTACTTTTTGCTGTGCAAATGTGCAGCAAGCGGCTAGCCAAGAATTAATAAGACCCCTCTAAGTGACCAGATGTGTTAGGTATCTTGTCTAACTGGACTAGAAATAGAAAATTTTGCTGAATTAGACTTGACAACGAATCCTAGTTAGACCTTGTTTATGAAGGTCCACATTTAGAAATATAATGATAAATTCTACTCCTTACATTCAGAGAGAGGTTAGGTGACTTACCCGAGATCTCAGAGCTAAATTCTGGTAGCTAGCCCTTCTGAGAGCCCAGACTAGTGACCTCTCTGCCACTCCTTGCAGACTTCATGTGATTAATACCCTCTTGGAAGTGTGCCCCAGGCCAAAATTCTAGAGGCCTGCGTCTAGGTCCCAGTGTGTCCCGAGTAACTGGGGCCCTGGGTTGTTGTTTGTAAACTGAGGGAACTGAACTGCATGATCTGGAGCCTTTCAGGGCTAGCATTGTGGTGCGAGTCTGCTCCTGTCCTGTGTGGACAGTGGTCTGACCACATTTGAAGCACGTCGGGCTCTGGACCGCATTTGAAGCACGTGCTCTCTACACTGCGATAGGGCGCTAGTATTTCTGTAATTTTCGTTATTCTGTAGGAGAGTACCAGAGAGATGCATGTCAACAGTGACTTTCAAACTTTCCTTGTCTCCTTCATATATGCTTATGTGTGGGTGTCTATACAGCGAAATACCCTCATGACTCAAGGTTAGGTTAGTTCTCAGTCTTGAAAATGCTTAACTGCATTAATAACGTGAGTTAAGGATAAAGGGCAGAAGCCTTTTTAGTGACCTTGCTAAGATACCTGAGTTCACTGAGAAGTGCTACAGAATGAAAAATGTGTAACAGTAACTAACACTGGTTGTGTTGCAGGCCCTCTGTGTTCATAGAGGATAAAGCTGTAGACACTCTGGCTTATCTCAGCGACGGGGACGCCCGAGCTGGATTGAATGGACTGCAACTGGCGGTGCTGGCCAGATTAAGCTCTAGGAAAATGTTTTGTAAGAAGAGTGGGCAAACCTATTCTCCTAGTAGAGTTCTGATCACTGAAAATGATGTGAAGGAAGGCCTCCAGCGATCTCACATTTTATATGACCGAGCAGGTGAGTAACTGAAATGTCAAAAGAGTGCGCACATTCTTATTTCCAGACCTCTGACCTTCAGCTGTGTCCAAAGCATAGCCATGATTCTCAGCTGGCTCTCCATGTTGGTAATAGAGTTAACCTCCCCCTCAGAGCCTGGCTTCAAAGGCTCTGCCTCACCTTTCTGCAGAGAGGCACAGAGCAGAAGCTGTCCTGATAGAACGGAGATGAGTTTTTGGGTTTGAAATTGCAGGCTTCAAACTTACCTTATAAGGGAGATATTTTTCCATTCTGATAGCACCTTTTAGGAAGACAAGCATTTTTGAAAGCTCATACATTCAATTGATGGTAATTCTTGTGATCTTTTATAATGATAGTAAATAACGAGGACTGTTGCAGTGACTTATTTTTATTAGTTTAATGAGAATTAAAACTCTTAATTTCTAGAGTCTCAACTAAAAATTAAGTTTACATGGATCTTGATGCTTTTATTTTGCGTAGCTTTTTTAAAAATTAATTTTGTTATGTGTCTGTATCTGTTTTTATAGAGCCACTTTTACAAATATCACATTTGATACTAGCTCTTATTAAATTCGTGACCTGGCAATATTAAATGTCATAAGCACAGCACATTTGTATCTTTTTATAAAAGAAGTGGGTGATGAAGATAGTGTACGGTAGATTAGGCTGGACTTCTGGGGCTTGAGTGTTTGTTTGATTCTGGACAGAGTCATATTGCAGTAACTGGAGTAGAATTTCCACGCCTTTAAAAGCTGTGCCAGAAAAGGAAGCTGACAATTGAAGATTCTAGATATCACGTAGGCTGTACTATGTCTGTAATATTTCCAAAAGCTTTTTGATGATGGAAAGGACTTCTTACTGGTTAGAGAAGGGGACAGGGGAGCTTAAGAATGCCTTTGGTTCCAGGCACTGCCTCCTGATGAGTGAATAGGACCCCTGTGTGACCTTGGGGAAGCTCTTCGGCCTTAGTGCTCCTCAGCTGATGGGGGAGGGGCTAATTAGCACTCAGGACGCGTTAGAGACATTTCAACCAACAGTGCTGTCTGCTTTCTGATGTGACTGCCTCTCAGCAGGGCCTCTGCTGGCACAGCCCAAGGATCTCAGATGGCCAGCTCTCTGCACTCCTGAATGTCATAGAAATGCTTGGGAAATCTGAAAAGTAAGACATTCTGGCTGTGGAGCTTTGCTTTACTTTTGGCCAAATACAAGAAATGGAGATATGAACAAAATTAAAACTTTTAAGAGGGAGACTGTATTCCCACATGCTGGACTCCGTGTTGTTTCTGGGGCTTCCAGCACAGGGGTCTTTCTCCCTTCTTAGGTGTCCTAAAAGGGACTCTCCATTTTGACTGGGCCGACTGGAACTGCTCTTTCATGTGTCTCACACTGGCATTTAGTAGCCAGAAAGCTACCATTTAACATAACAGTAGCTAACATTGAATATTTTTTTAGTATTTTATATACATTGGGTTTTTTTAAAATTCTCAAAAGAACCTTAGGAGGTAGCTATTACTATTATCCTCATTTTACAGATGACGGAGCTTGCCTAAGTTCACAAAGCAAGTGGTAAAACTCATCCTCCGCTCCAGGTCTCATCGGTTCCCAGGACTCTGTCCTTTCCCATGGTTGGTGCTGCCTTCTTGCCAGCCCCACCAGGTAGTCACCAGTCTCACTACTGGAGCACGTTCCCTCACACTCACATGCACTCACACTCTCACCTCCTCTCTCACACCCACACGCCCCCTCGCACTTGCTCACACTCACACATCGGATGTCAGACATGTCCAGTCCTCTGGTTCCTACTTCTTGGGGCTCACGTCCCATCTCAGGGAGCCGTGCATGTTGGGAATCACCTTCTCTGTAGCTCTGCTGCCCCAGTGGAGGCCGCCTGGGGCCAGGCTTGAGAACCCACACATTCTCCAAGCCCTACACTTAGTGTAACCACACCTCAGCCTACCCCACTGTAGCCTGTCTGCTGCACAGTGGGTCTGTAGACACTCAAATACAATTCAGATCCTAGAGAATCGTTCTCTTTCAGGCTTTGTTCCATAAACAGGGATGATAGAAGCATTGCCCTGGAAACCTGCTAGCTTATGCTCTTAGGCCTTTTTATAACTCTGGTGAGACACAGACCCCCACCCCCAGAATTTTAATTTTTTCTTTTAACGTCATCTAGTATATAGCCACTTCTGGGATCCAGTAACTAGCTCAGATATTTCTGCATTAAAGTAAAGAAATTTCCAAATGAAAATAAGTTCTCTGCCATACTCTGAGGTCAGGGTTCTGCGTAAATAATGTGAAATTTTAGGTTATAAATAGGTATATGATGAAAGCAAAAATGGAAGCTAGCACAGAAGAACATCTGACACTTCCCATGTTTCTATAGCGCTTACTCCTTCCAGGCATATGTTATACAATCCTATGAGCTAGGTAGTTGTGTAATCCCCCTGTATAGCTGAGAAACCCGAGGCATAAAGGGGATGGGGAACTTGCCCGTGCTCATGTGACTGGTAGGTTTGGCATTCAAACCCAGCGCCCATGCTCATAACCTTACTGCCTTTCAGCGTTGACCCCCAGTCAAGCGATGAGAAAATGAATAAACTTTGTGTCAGTACATTTGATAGCAAGTGAAGTGGAGGTGGCATGAGATGGCCGAGGCTGCACTTCCCGGTCCTCTCCCCATGTCCAGGCTCAGCTCTGGAGAGGAGCAGAGCCCAGGGGCAGCGTGGCAGGCCTGGGAATGGGGGTTGGCCAGAACCATGTGGGTTCTCCCCAGGATGCTTTCCCAGCCAGTCTCTATAGCATTGTAACTTGGCTGAAGAAGCCCTGGGATAGGTGACCACTCGGTTTGTCCGCAGAAATCCAGTAACTGGGCTGAAGCCCTTGGTCTGCCCTGGTGTCTGTCTGCAGTGGGGGTGGTCACTCCCCTGCCGTCAGCCTCTCGGGCCTTTCCTCTTAGGCAGCCCGGCGTCTTGTCCCGCGTTCTCTTCATCTGAAGGCCAAGTGTTGTCTTAGTAGCATGGTCAGCTGTCGGGACTTGTTACTGGGGCCCAAATGCTGTGCAAAGCAGGTCATGGTCTCATTGTGGACATTGGTGCTTCTGTGGAAGGACTAACACTAATACAAATAATGCCCCTGCTTTCTTACAAGGAGGATGCCCTTTCCTCAAACTTAAGGAAGAGATGATGGGCAGAAAATAGTGAAATGTGTGCAAATGCAAATGTTTAGCTATACGTTTCCCTCCTTAAATAGGTTTTTCTAAAGCACATTTCATTGATTTGTTTACATGTGAATCTCAAGTGAAAAGGGCGTAGACCCAGTGGTGAGGGAGAAAGGCTTCAGTGCATTCAGGGCCTGAGCTGTTGGTTGGCGTCTCAGTCCTTCTGGGATCCTGCCAGACAGGTGTCCCTACATGGGGTTTAAATGACCGCAAGCTTCAGATGCCGGAAAGGCAGCTGGAAATGACACTGAGGAACAAATGGGCTGTAACAGCTGTCCCTGCCACTTGATTCTCTATCCTAACGGCAGGGTCTGCTTTCCTCAAAGTTGGGGCACACAGTGGGACCAGAACTTCAGAATCTCTCTCCCTCCTCTCTTGGCTGTGGCAGATCCATTGAGATCCAGGAGGACCACCTTTCAAAGTGAATGTCTCCTCCCCTCGCCTGGTCTGTGCTCACTTGGCGTGGGCAACCCCAGGTTTTCCAGCAGCTACCTACTCTGAATGGGCCCAGCTTCCCAGACGCCCTCAGGCCCCACAGGGAACTGCGTGGGTCTGCTCCAGCATCCCATGCAGTGGAACCGCACCCTCCACTGAGCCTCTTGAGGACAGCTGTCCAACCTCGCTCTCCCCAGGCTTTCCTAGGTCCCTTTAAATTAGTCCAGGCTTCCTTACAGTCAGCCAAGTGAGGTGGACGTATGGCTTGGATAACCCTCCCGTGAGCTCTCTGGATTCCCTCTTCCTGCCTGTCATTGAGTGCGTGCTTTTTGTGGTGTCAGGGGAAGAGCACTATAACTGCATCTCTGCGCTTCACAAGTCGATGCGGGGCTCGGACCAGAGCGCCTCCCTCTACTGGCTCGCGCGCATGCTTGAAGGAGGAGAGGACCCGCTGTACGTGGCCAGGAGGCTTGTGAGGTTTGCCAGCGAGGACATAGGTAAGTGTGATGAGAGGGCCCAGAACTGGTGTCCACGCAGGGTGGCGTGGCGTTGGGGAGGGAATGCTGCTGCTTTTTGGCCTAAGAATTTCTTGGTACCATGTGGGAAAGGTAAGGAGAAGATAAGGAGACTTCAGAATGCACTTAGTGGTTTATTTCCTGGGATCGTGTGTGTGTTTTTCACTGTGTGTTCCTAAACTCACCGTTTTCTGTTTCCTCTTCAGTGGTGATTTTCTTAGCATGAGTATTGGAATAAAAGAAATATTTTAAATTTGCTTTACAGTCAGGGGTTCAGATTTTCATTGATGGCTCCTGAGATGGAACCAGAAGATTCTGGCACTTAAGAAAAAGATCAGAAAAGCTTTACTTTTCTTTGCTGTTAGTAAATGTGTTGTGTATAATGTCTCCAACCTTGTGACTGTCTTCATGGCCTTTCCTCCTTATGTTTGTTGTAGTCCCTTACTTTTCCTAGGAGATGTAGAGTTTTTATCCACAAGGAAATACTTCTTGACACCACACAGTCACCACTCAGTACATATTTCTTGAATAAGCTAATGAGGTCAGAGTCAGGTCAGTCTGTTTTGCTAGCTGGGAGTTTTTGGTCGGCAGAGTCTACAGGCAGTGACGGTCTGTGGTCACGGCAGCAGGTGGACAGGTCAGGATGGGGGTGTGCATCAAGACTTAAACTTTCCTTTGTCTTTCTGTGTGTGTGACAGGTCTGGCAGACCCATCTGCATTAACACAAGCAGTTGCTGCCTACCAAGGCTGTCATTTTATAGGCATGCCCGAATGTGAGGTAACGTAATCAGCTCAGTTCTCTGCAAACCAGTTCCTTTCTCCTGTGCTCTGTCCCTTTGTGGATTTCAGTCTATGGTCTGCCCTCGCCAGTAGTGTATGGGCCCACTGAAGAAGCTACTTGGCTTTTTAACTCCCATTTTAGAAGCTTAGATGCTAGAGAGAGGGCACCTGGATCTCAACAAGGTCCTGTTTCAGACTGTTTCCAGGCGTCCTGGGTTCAGGGGAAGTACTCAGGGTTTCCTGGGGGCAGAAGTGTTGAAGGAGCTGAGCAGGAAGTCTCTGAAAGCTCACCCACCACAGGGCAGCTTCATAGTTATCTGTTTTATGTGTTGGGGTTTTAAGAAAAATTGCACTTAATAAAAAGTCTTTAGTTTAGAAAAGAAAGAAAACAGCTGGTCTGGTCAACCTTTTGCCTCCTGTAGGAATTTCTTCTTTCTCTCAGAGGTGGTTATCCAGACTGTAGGCAAAGTAGGGATAATAAAAGCATGGTGGGAATCTTTGCAGAACTAACTAGAGACATCAGAAAGTTTTCTCCAAAACAGACCTTCTGGCACCTTCATAATAAAATGTTTCCTTTTTGCCCCAGGTGCTCCTGGCCCAGTGTGTCGTCTATTTTGCCAGAGCCCCAAAGTCTATTGAGGTGTACAGCGCCTACAACAACGTCAAAGCGTGCCTGCGAAACCACCAGGGCCCACTGCCCCCCGTCCCGCTGCACCTGAGGAATGCGCCCACCAGGCTGATGAAGGATCTAGGCTACGGCAAGGGCTACAAGTACAACCCCGCGTACAGCGAGCCCGTGGCCCAGGAGTACCTGCCGGAGGAGTTGAGAGGAGTCGACTTCTTCAAGCAGAGGCGCTGCTGACTCGGAGGCTGTGACAGCACAAGCCGTTTCGTTGTTTTTAGGGAGGGCCAGAAAGAGAGAGGAACTGAATTGTGAAGTTGTTTACTTGGTGGAAGTCAAAACAGACCAACATTTTGTGCCAGAAATGTAAGAGTTCCTTAGGGGGAGGCACAGTCACTTCAACTAAATGTGTGACATTGAAATTGTGTTCACTTGCACTCTGTGCAATGGTTATGCTTATGAAAATATCCGGCAGCTTTGTGCAATGATTTAATGTTACAAGGAATTATCTATTTTGTCATAGTATTTAAGTCATAATGTCATTTCAGAATTTAGTTCTGTAGGATTTTTTTTCTTTAAAAAATGTATATTCTGGGTAGTTTCAATTGGTAAAAAAAATGTAATTGTGATTTAATACTGCATAGTGTTTTGGGTATTTTTTTTATATGCAAAGGTCTTATGAGCCAATAAAACTATTTCAAAGTACTCTTCAGTTCTTTCATGTTTTTCCCACCTGGGATCCTAGGTACCAACATCTGTCACCACCACATTTTGGTAGGTAATACTGTGGAAGAAAAATTGTCATAGGTGAGATTGGAAAGCTCAGTGAGAAGTCAGTGTATCTCTTGAAAGTTAATTTTTTAAAGGAATATATATAGTTTTAAATGGTTTATAAAGGGATGCAGTAGTCTCCAGTTCCATTCTTTCTAAATGATGCCTTCTTGTTTTTGTGTTTCCTAAAGTTAAATGCCACATGCACACTCAGCTTGGTTTTCTTTGTATCTATTGATGTCTTTTCAAACTCCTTAATAGCCGTTTTGCACACATGTCCACAAGGATGGTCCCCTGGGGTAATCTGTTGGTTCTGATCCCTCCTGGGCGCAGCCACTTGTGTCTGCCTGAAATGCTGCGCAGCTCTCGTCCTGGGACTTCCTCTGCCTCCCTCCTGAGTGAGAATTCTGTCTTCTGCGTAGTATTATTGTCCTGTCGTCTTGCTTTATTCCATTATTTTTGTGCAACATATCCCCTGCTAGTTTTATGAGGCTGGAGAGACAGGCGCTCACCAGGTCTGATGTCGTGACCCTCCCCTCTTCGGTCTGGATTGGTTGCCCATTAGTGCTCTTGTCATCCCGAGAATCTCCCTTCGTTGTCATCCTGGAGATTTCCTTTGTTTTGTGCCTGCATCACATCTGATTGCAGGAGCCTATGCTTTGCTCTTTCTGCTTCAGTTATACACATCCTTCAGTAGCTTCATGGAGCAGGGGTGCATGGGAGGAAAAATATATTTAGACCCTGTGAATCTGAAAATGCTTTTTTCTACCCTCAAACTTGTTTAATAGTTTGGGAATAAATTCTAGGTCAGAAATTATTTGTCAGTTGTCCTCCTCTTGCCCATGTTGCTGTCAAGAAGTTTGAAGACATTCTGATTTGTGACCTCTGCAAGCTTATAGAATCTTCTCTCTTTTTTTCCTGGTGTTCAGGAAGTTTGCAGTGATTTTAATGGGCGCTCAGTGGACCCTGTCAATCTGGAAACTCATGTCTTTCAGTTCTGGGAAAGTTCCTTTTTTTATTCATTCAGTAAATATTGAGTGCCTGCCTTGTGCTAAGCACTCTTGTTGGGGGCACATCAATGAACAAAAGAGCGAAAATCCTGTGCTCGTGGAATAGTATGAAAAATAGTATTTTAATATGTCAGTTAATAATAAGTGCTAAGGAGAAAATACTGAATCAGGAAACAAAGGGTGGAGTTGGGATCTGGATTTTACAGTAGTCAAGTAGAGCTCATCACAAAGGTGGTATTTGAGTCGAGAATTGGAGGCAGGATACCATTCAGATACCTGGGGGAAGATTCTTCAGGCAGAGAAGAGCAAGTACAAAGGCCCTGGGGGAGGAAGGTGCCGGAGACTCAAGGTGCAGTAAGGAGGCCAGTCTAATGAGTGAGGGAAGGAAGTAGTAGTTGAGGTCAGGAGATGATGGGGCTCTTGTTATGTGGAACCTTTTTGGTCATGGGAGAGACTGGTTTTTACTCAAGGTTTCTTGCAAAGGAATGTCACAATGGGACAAACTTTGTAAGGATCACCTTTGCTGCAGTGTTGAAACAAGATGGTGGGGAGTGCAGAGGCGGGAGAGGGGGAGTCAGAATTTGCAGTGTTCGGGAGAGGTGAGAGTAGAAGAGTGGTGGTAGTGGAGATGCTAAGATGTGGTTTGATTATGAATATATTTGAAAGGAGAGCCAATAGAAGTTGGTGACAGATTGTATGTAGCGCATACCTGTGAAAGAAGATTAGTGATGGCTGTCGGATATTGAGAATATAGTATGTACATACCTACTGCTTCGCAGCACGCTGCGTGGATTCGTTGTTTGAATCCTCATAATAACCCAATAAGCTAAGTACCATTATTTCCGTTTTCAGGATAAGGAGACTGGGACACAGAAAGGTCTAGTAATTTGCTCAGGACCACCCAGCTAATAAGTGGTGGAGCCAAGGTTTGAACATTAGGTAGTCTGAGGCACAGCCCATGTTCTCATCTATGGGTTTTTCTCACCTCCATTTTCTCTCGTCCCTCTTTCTGGAACTCCTAGTACAAATGTTGGCCCTCTTGAACTGGTCCTTGGATATGCTTCTTTCCTCCTTATTTCCCCTCCTTTTGTCTTTTGCTCTACTCTCTGGGAGATTTCCTCAACTTTACTTTTCATCCCTCAATTTTGCCATCATTGTTTAAATTTATTTTAAATTTCCAAGAGCTCACTTTTCTCTTAGTGTCCCTTTTTTTGTAGTTGCCTGTGTTTATCTACTTACTTGTTTGGTGACTGCTTATCTTCCTGAGGATGTTAAATTTGTTTTTCCTTTTCTCCCTGCGTACTCTCTCCTCCTGTATTTTTCCTGCTCGTTTTGGACTCTGTCTTTCATATCAGTCGATTCCTATAACCCTGGGTTATATGCTCACGTTTAGACATAAAGAAGTGAAAAGCAGCTTGGATGCTCTGAACGTGTGCTGGGGACGGAGGGGGTGACTTTGATCCTTGCTGAGCCAATTGGAAACCCTGGAAGTCATTGATTTTAGGGCTTTCCTCTTGGGCTGGTGAGAGCCCCAGAGAAACTCTTCTCTTCTCCCACCAAGTAGGTAACTGGCTCCCTACACTCTGAGGTCCATGTAGGGAAAGACGGCAGTCATCATACAGCAACAAGTGTGTGTATGGCCCTTGATCTCTGATTCTGAAATGGGGCCCAGGCCCCCAGCTCTATCTGGGGTCCAGTTCAGAGATCTTCCAATGGCCTGGAGTAGGAGAGGGTGTCTGCCACTGTCCTAGCCTTTGAGACAACTGCCACATTGATGAGGCAGGTTCTTGACTTCCCCCCACTTGCATCTGCCAAGTCAGTTACCCATTATTTTCCCAACCTCCAACATAATGTTGTCATTATCACTTGTTCTCCCATCTTAAAGTTTGATGGCTTTTAAAGATTCCTTTACTGTGGTGTTGGTGGGGCCTTGGGAGAAAATGATATCAGACATGGGTTCAGTATATCATCTTTACTAATATTTAAGATATTTAATTTAAGATAATGAAGATATTTGCAGCTCACAACCACGGGAAGCTTTTCCACCTCACATCCTGAAGAGGCAAGGGGAGGGAGCTAAAGGGAAGCCTAGGACTGCAATGGTAGTGCCAACGGCCTTCTGACGAGAGCTGGGGCCTTAAATCGAGGTAGAAGAACTGAGCAGCCACTGCACATCTTTGAAGGAACAGCTGGAGGAGACCCAGGATGGACAGGTCTCTGAAATAAGAGATATAACTACTAAATTTTAAAAGAAACAAAATTGTTTCTACATGATTGCATACCTTGAGAACCAAAGAGAATAGTCTGAAAAACTAATGATATAGTCCAGGAAAATGGTCAGATGTAAACAATATATGAAAATTAGTAGCTTCTGCACTGCTAATTGTAATCAGAAAATGTACCAGGAAACCTGTTCTCAGTAACAGCCCAGAGATGCACTCAGCAGGCTCTGAGGAGCAGGACCCAAGGGAAGAAACTGCCAAACTACTGAGACAAGAAGAGAACTTGGACAGAAGTCGAGAGAAGCCATATCCTAAATGTGATTTTATTAGAAACATCATTTATTATAAACATTCTTTAAACTTGTTTCTATAGTCTCATCATGCTTGGCGTTTAGAATGTGATCAGTACCTGTTTGTTGAATGACAAAATGAGTGAATAAGTAAACTTTCATTGAGATGTTTATGTAGATGCCTTAAAATAGAAGTCTGTCCTTGATATTTCTGTCCACCAGGAGTCAGGCTTCAGCTGTGAAAGAATGAGCCACTATTTAAGTATCTCACCAGAGCTTCCGCCTGGTACAGATGACCAGTCAGCCAAGACTCTTCCAGTATTTGTCATTAACCTCATGGATTAATAAACAGTTTTTAAAAAGAGCTTATTTATTTGTCTGATTATAAAAGTTATGTGATCATTGCAAAAAACATACAGCAGGGGATGCAACAAAACAAAACATAAAATAGAAAAAAAATAAAAATAAACTTTAATATTTCTTCTCAAGCATAGCCACTGTTACATTTTAGTATACATCTTGATATTTTTCCAACGTGTGTGAGTATGTATGTGTGTGTTGGAAGTGTACATCACCTGTTTTGCAGCTGGCTTTTTCTCACCTTGCCACATGATTTTTCACCTCACAAAATTAGTCTTTCAGCATATGATATTTAATGGCTGCATGCGGAGACACCAGGGGTTCTCACGTTTTGTGTGTTGCCCACCACCGGCTGGGCCATTCACATAGGCTAGGAAACGGCAGGCACCTCAGAACTGGATTTAGGAACCGTTAGAGAAATTTGGAAGCCATTCTGAAGGCCTTGACCCACTTCCTCCATCTCCTTTGCCAGCCCGCTGGCCTCGGCTGCCCTCACCCCTTACCTGGCCTTTGGCACACTCCTCCCTGCCCCCGCCCCCAACTCCCCTCCAGTCTGCACTGTCCGCCCAGGCAGGAAGGGCACCCATCATACACCGTCAGCCCCTCCTCCTTCATAAAATCCCTGTGTGGTATTTCTCTGCTCCTAGTATAAAAACAGAAGTCCCTAATTTATAGTCCACGAGACCTGCACCAGGGCCCCGACCCGCTCTCCAGCATCATTTCACACCACTGTCCATGCCGCCTTGCCCTTCAGCCCCTGCCCCCAGGTTCTTTCAGCTCTTCCACCAACTGCACGTGAAGAATGAGGGTCCGGCGATCATCCGCTTGGGTTCAAATCCTGTCTGTGCCATTTCTCCACTATGTGATCTTAGTCAAGGTCATCACCTTTGTCATTCTCCTCATCTGTAAAACGGGGATCAAAAAATTACCTAATCACGGTGGGGATTACCTGGTTTAAAATACATAGTTGCTGAGAATAATGCCTGGCACACAGAAGTGCTCAGAAAGTTTGTTATGACCACTACCCATTCTTTTTATCTCAGGTCAAACATCGCTTTCTTAGGGCAGCCTTCTCTGACTCCTTAGGCCAAGTCAGGTTCCCACCCAGGGTGCACAGGCCCAAGGTATGCTCACACAGCCGGATACTTTGGCTCAGAGTTCTGTGGGCCTCAGGTCATTGACTGAATATCACTCTCTCCCTGTGGCCTGAGCTATGTGAGGCCAGCGCTTGGCCTGCATCCTCTTTCATTTCCTTCTCTGAGGGCTAACCTGGGGACAGTGGAGGGTTGTAGTCTTCCAAGGACGCTTGACACTTAATTTTGGCTGGCATTAATCATTGCAAACATGTATGTACTGACTGATATGTGTTGGGCACTATTCAAAGTGTTTCACATTTATAATCTCAATTTGCGAAATGGCTATCTGAGCTAGTACTGTCGTTACATCTATTTTATGTAGAGAGAAGGACTTTGGGACTCAGGGCGGTTAAGTGACTGCCCCAAGGTCACTGCAATCTGAACTGATGAGCCACTTGCAGAGGTTCTCAAACTCGTGGGTGCACCAGAAGTGCCTGGAGGCCTGGCTAAAACTCCAGAATTTATAATTCAGTCAATGTGCGATGGACCTGAGAATTCCTGTTTCTCAGTTCCCAGGTGATGCTATTGCTCCTGGTCCGTGCAGACCACACTTTGAGAACTGCTGCCCTTTGCTGTGCTCTCTGCCATCAATACCCTAGAAAGAAGTTTTCAATGGCAAACAGGCTCTTTTCAGACCCAGAGTAAAACCTTAAGGTTTGTCTCCCGCCCTACCCCCTCCACCTCTATCTGTATGCTCATTTTTCTTTTCTTTCTTGCTCCAAACACATTCAGTGACTAATGAAGCCAGGAGGCCTGTCAAGATCCCTGTGCCACCTGGGCCTCCCTCCTTTCTCTCCCCACCTTCATCCCTTGCCCCTGTCAACGAAAATAATCCATAACCAATCTATAAATGAAAATCTGGGTGAGTTTATTCTGAACCAAAATGTGAGGACCATGGCCCGGGGCCTTTCTTCCCGAAGAAGAAAGGGCACCAAAGAAGTGGGGTATACGATGTGGTTATATACCCCCAAAGAGGATGTTTCACATATGATTGAAATGTCCCTTTTACAATAGTCACAAGACTGTTCTGTCGGCACAGCGATTAATAAACACAGCAGGTAGTAGGTCTGCTGTCTCAGTGGACACAGTGGGGTGGCAAGTCTGTTGTCTGGAGCTATGTGATCACAGGTGAGCACAGCAATCAGTTCCTAGCCTAGGGAGAGATGCTTATCCTTAAGGAAATGCCAATATGGGGGGAAGTTGCACCTTTATCTTAAGGGCCTTTATTCTTGCCATGGCAAATGTTTAAAGCAGATATACAGTGCATGCTCAATGGACACGTCAGGCCCTTTTGGAGAAAGTCAGGCCGAATTAGGTTTATACCAAATGGCTTCCTCATATGCTCCAATATATCCTATTGCTTGCCATTTCTATTTGTCAGCCCCTTCAAATGGCAGCCGCTAGTTTTCTCTGAGTGTAGCTTGTTTCAGTCTTCCATGTGTGAAATTGATGCGTGAGTGGAGAAGCA
Organism: Equus caballus; assembly: GCF_041296265.1. Classification (NCBI taxonomy): domain Eukaryota; kingdom Metazoa; phylum Chordata; class Mammalia; order Perissodactyla; family Equidae; genus Equus; species Equus caballus. The sequence goes on from NC_091703.1 coordinate 4,801,513, forward strand.
GGGCTGTGAGTGTGCCAGCCAGGCGTGCCAGGGGTGTGTCAGCTGAAATCAGAAAGGGCGACTTTTCCTAACTCTCACAAAGGCATCTCATGGGCTCGCCAGGCCCTGAGCGAGGGGAGACTTTTGAACAAGGCAATTTCTGTGCTTCTTGCCTATTTGATTAAGTTTCAGCTTTTAGTGAAAACACACCTTTGCCCTCACTTGGCTCCTTAGTGAGGAGTCAAATACATGGCCTTCATGTTGCAGCCTGCCTGCCTCCCCACCTGGCCTGTGACAATCAGTGAAAACAAAACGTCTCTTTTTGGTCTGAAAGCGTGGAGAAACTCACCCAGACCACAGGTATGGGAAGCTGAGTCACGGTGGGCACAAGAGGAAGGCGCCCTGCCACTCCCCAGGGGTTGTGTGTGCTTTGGTTCAAGCCGCTCTGAGGAAGCGAGGGTCGAGTCGAGGAGGCCATCTGCTTGAGCAACCTGCAAAGCCCTGGATCTGGTGGGTCTTTACTGTGAGCGGAAGTTACATAACTGGCAGACTTACGAGTGCTCAACTGTTTTTTGAAGCAGAAAGTATTGAGTTGGAATTCTACATTTCTCCCATTGTCTGTTTTTTGAAATCCTGCCCCAAGATCCATCAAAAATGTGAAGTCTTCACTACTTACCCATCCAGTTAGACTAAATTGCTCTTTCCTCTGCTCACATCACACCTGGCAGCTAATGTTGCATGGGTTCCGTCTCTTCAGCTATGGGTGATGAGCCTTCCCAGGGCAATCACAGTAATGACCATGTTAACCTCCTAACGCCTGGCTCCTAGTAGGTCTTCAGCAAGAATTTGTTTAGTTGACTTTATTGCAGAGAAGGTGGTGACGGTGAAGAGCAGACACCACCCTGCCCCGGACGGTGCAGGCGTGACCTGCCCTGGTTCAGGGCGACGGAGCAGTCACGTCTTGGGATCCGCTTCCTGGGCTGGCTTGCTAAGTTCCTGTGGAATGACTGTGTAGTTTAGGATATGGTGTGAATTTTCTGCGTCTGCACTAAGAACAGGATCCATGTCCCTTTTGGAATACCTTTGTTTAAGCAATAACTCGGTTGCAAAGTCAGTATTCTTTACCTTCCCATGATGTTTTCATGAAGTAGGATAAAAAATATATAATTAACATACTTAAGGTGATAAGTCATAAAAAAGATATGGACAACTTCTGGAATCACAGAATACTAATTAGTCTCTCTGAGCCTCAAGGTCTTTATCTTTTGAAGATACAGATTATAGTAACCTCTAAAAACTCTTGCAATTTGAAGATACATGGTTGCTATCCACATCCTAAAACCTCTTAAAGGAAGCTCCACATTTTGCTAATGAGTCATTCAATTAAAGTATACATTTCACATCCTTCCAGTATTCTTCATTGTTGGGAAAACTAGATTTTGAGACAAAGCCCCAGTCTTTGGTAAGTCACTGAACTCGATCAAGCCTCAATTTTCCAGCTCTGCAGTGAGGCTGACTGTACATTTTAGGCTGCAGGCCCACTTTGTGTGTGTCTGTGTGTGTGTGAGAGTATGCGTGCATGCACCAGGCCCACTTTTCCACTGGAAGTTTCTTATGAAAATCAAGTAAGATAGCATAGGTGAAAGTACTTTATTAACCATCCAGTGCCATCTAGAAGTAAGGGGCTATTACTTTTTTGACTATTATTTATATATGAAAGTGTTAGGAGATATTAGCAAGTTTCAAGGACCAAATGTTATGGAAGCCAGGTTTTTTCATTAGCTTGCTTGATATTCCAAAGGGAAAGGAAGGAATTGCAGTGGAAAACTGATACATATGTCCTCCTCTCCCGTCTCCTCACCTCCTTCTCTCCCTGCAGCCCTTGCTACTTCCCCGCCAATGAGCGGCCCTAGCAGCCGCAGGCCTGAATGAGTTTCTATTTGTTCTTTTTCCCCTTTGGCAGCGTTAGCTGAATCTCTCATGGCCTATCTGCCTCCACTTCCCCATTCCCAGAATAAGAAACTGTAATGGTGTTGAAATCATGAAAGATCAAAGGAGATGAGACCTCAGGCCCCTTCATATCAGGAACCTCTTTAGTTTCTTCTGTCATGTGAGTGTCACAGTGACATGAAGGACAGAACTGGGAAGAGACAAGAGAAGGTGTTATGACATCCAGGCTTAGGAAATCTTTGCAAACATCTTCCTGTCACACTTGAATTGGGAGTGTTGTCTGACTCCAGGCTGGACAACAACTCTTCTATGATTCTGCAGGACAACCAGCTCTGTCTTCTAAGTGAGGGCTGCTCAAAGTGGGGCGCCCGGCCCAGCAGCAGCAGCATCCCCGGAGCTTATGAGAATGCAGGATGTGGGACCCAAGCCCCAGTGCTGCTAGATCCGTGTTTCTAAGGGCGGAGGCCCAGGAGTCTATGTTTTAACAAAGTCTCATGTGATTTTTGTGTCATTAAATTTTAAGAAACTAAATTCTAAGTTACCCTGGAACACTTCGGTGTCACCATACCGGGGAAATGGATCGTGGTTCAGTAACAGTCAGATAATATCAAAGAGCTCATCAGGTTCTCCAGATTCTCCTCCATCTTCTCAGGATCCTCACTGGGACTTCCCTTGCCTTTTACTGGGAGCCAGAGAGACCTTGCTCATCTCCCCACAGTGCCAGTAAATTTGCAGGGCAGCAGTGGACATCCTAAAGGGAGGAGAAGGCAGGCCACTCCTCTACCCATCCGGTGCCCTCCTCCAACACCGGCCAAAAACCTGGTCTCTAGAGAGCAAATCCACTCCCCTCTTCTCCCTCCTTTTCCTCAGCTTCAAATCTCTTCCTGGAAGGAAATGTCCAGGACACGCTGTGGCTGAATATCCCTCAGTGGAGGAAAATCTTACTCGACTCAGATGTTTGTATGTCCAAAGCCCACCACGTTACTTGCTTTTGGCCCACCCATTCCTTCTGGGTTTAGGGGGAAAATATTCCAGTGGGCCCTGGTGGAGAGAGGAGCTGCGTGGGACAGCCCCACATGCTGGGCCCCACGAGGCCCACATGGGGTTCTGCTGAGTCTGCAGAACCAAGACACAGAGGGAGCCCAGCTGGAGGAGTAAGTGATATAGTGAACTGAGAAACCGAGGCCCCGCAGGAGAAGAAAGGAGGTGAGGAGAAGCTCCCCGGATTTGACGCTGGGCTCTACGACCCAGAAGCTCAACACCAAATCCATTCCTCCAGTGTTCCAGAACTTGGTTCATCTGCTTCCAGGCTCCTTTCATCCAGGAGTTTGAATTCTAGGTGAAAGAAGCCCCCTGAGTCTCCCCAAGCTGGTGAGGGTGGGAGACAAGGGGTTGGCCCCAGTGATGGAGTGAGACAAAACATGTCCCTGGAGCCTCACGTTAGGACGGAGAAGGACTGTGTCCTCAGTATACTGAGCAGTGATTCCTCCCTTCCCTCCTCTGCCCTCCCCACACCAACATCCCGCCAGGGCAGCGCGCAGCTGACGTTCACAGGAGCAGCGTGCTCTGTAGCACCATTCCCAGTCCCCGCTGAAGGCCCTCAAGAAGACGAGCACGCAAGGAACAGGGACGGCTGCCCAGGAGCTAATCCACTCAAATTCACACAAACTAAGAAGCCCCAAACTTGGACACCAACACGCAGGCTTCAGTCACCACCTGGCTTCATCAGAGGTGAAGGGTGTCTCCTGCTCCTCCTCCTCCCAGTTGCTTTGGGGGATTTCTGGGAGGAGAGGTGAGAAAGCTGTTTCTTACTTCAGACTCAGATTCCCCACTGGCTTCAAGCTAATGCAGGCCACTTTCTTCAAATGAATTCCTCCTTTAAGCCCAAATTTGTTTGAATGTCATAGTTTCATCTTTTTTCAGTATCAAAAAGATACTTTTTAAATAAATATTTGTTGAGATTTAAAGATATGAGTTAGTGATTGTAACTACTAAATAAATAATATTTTTAACATAAAATTCATGTAAAGCCCTCCACTAGATTTCAATCCTTGTATAAAACATGTTGCAATATGGACGGCTACCGGCCAAATTCACAGAGCTGCGCCCCTCTTCCTGCAAGTGGATGGGAACGCACCTGCTGTGATGCCCCGGACAGTGACGGACACCCACAATTTTGCATACATCTCTCGATAATCCCTTTCTTCGGGGACATTATGCTCCCTCTGCTCTATGTCTGTGGTATGAAGGGGAGCTGTGAACTTGTCACAGGTCCAATCGACCCAGCCGCAGCCCCAGTGGTGGCTTCGTTTGGTACCCACCTTCAGGCCCAACCCTTCAGCCCAAGTTCTTCCCTGGGACCAGAGAGAGCAAGTCTGGTGCTTCTTTGGTCATAATGCTCAGAGATGTGAAATGTGTTTCCTGCTTTGCAAGGAAAGCCGTTATGAGCAAAGAAGGCTAACACAGAAGAAGGAACTGGGCAAGAGAAGCTAGGAGCCTCCAAGGCCTTAGTGAAGGTGTTTCTGAGGTCAGCTGGCCCCCTCCATTTCTGTGGTAGCTTCAAGCTTCCAGTAATCCCCTCTTTCTTTCCTCTTAATCCAGTTTTAATGGGGTTTCAATAACTTGCAACCAAGAGTTCTGACCAATGGACAGCAAGGGCTAGGGGTGGGGGACTGGGATTGGGGGATGTAGCAAGGATGGGGCCACTATTCCATCGTGACACAGCAGCTGTCGAAGCGGAGAGGTGTAGGGTGGAGGAAACCTCACACCCATTGTTGATCCGGAACGTGGGATTTCAGATTTCTTATTGAAAACCTCCAAATTTATTTTGAAATGGGGGCAAAGGAGAGGATCTTTGTCTCCAAGAACTATAAAAGTCTGGTGGGAATATCTCTCCTCTCTAATTTTTTGAGATCTCAATCGACAGCAACCAGGGTTGCACGTCTGTCCCTCTGGGCCAGTCCATCCGTCCCTACCCCATGCCCTGATACCAGAATCACTCGCAAGGTGCAGAGGGAAGGAGAGGAGAGCATGGGCTGTGGAGTCAAGCCTGGTTTGAGTCCTGACTCACTACATCTGAACTCTGGAGCTTGGTCTCTTCACTGGTAAAATGGTAAAACCACACCTACTTATAGGGCCATAGAGGAGTCGAAATAATGACCATAAAACGCCTGGCACATAGAAGGTGTTTTGTTATAGATCTTGAAAGACCCATGTTAATACCCCTTTCCATCGAAAGTAAGGATTTTTCTTTCTGATCCTGGGTTTTTTCAGAAGGGGCCGATGTGTTTCAATGTGCTGGGACTGGTCCAGATGTGATTTTTCCTTCAACCTGTGAAGCCAGGTGTGCCAAACTTTCCTTCTGTGATTTCCTCCTGGGGATCCTTTCCTTTGTGTTGTTAAAACATATACAAATAGTGCTGGTTGACAATCTCTGCTTCATCCCTAAGACCAGATCACTTACAGGTAATCAACACGGTCTCACATAGTATCACAGGACTGGAAAGGAACTTCTGAGTCATTTAATGCAGTTCCTACAGTAATCACTTATCTCTCACTGCCCATGTGACAGAGACTTGACCGTGATGGGAAAGAAAAGATCAAAATCACAGTTATTTTGATAGATCATTTGTCCAAGCATAACTTTTTCCATTAATCTACACTAGTAAACATCATTCCCTAATTTAATCATCTTGATAACATTTCTGCCTGAAAACAAATAAATAGCACATTAAAAAAAATAATGGTAGGGTGCTGGCCCAGTGGCATAGTGGTTAAGTTTGTGTGCTCTGCTTCAGTGGCCCAGTGTTTGTGGGTTTGGATCCTGGTCACAGATCTACATACTGCTCATCAAGCCATGCTGTGGTGGTGTCTCACATACAAAATGGACGAAGATTGGCACAGATGTTAGCTCAGCAACAATATTCTTCAAGCAAAAAGAGGAAGATTGGTGGGTTGGCCCTGTGGCTGAATAGTTAAGTTTGTGCACTCTGCTTCAGTAGCCCAGGGTTTCACTAGTTCAGATCCTGGGTGCAGACTTAGCACTGCTCATCAGGCCATGCTGGAGCAGCCTCCCACATAGCACGACCAGAAGGACCTACAACTAGAATATAGAACTATGTACTGGGGCGCTTTGGGGAGAAGAAGGAAAAACAAAAAAGAAATTGGCAACAGGTGTTAACTCAGGGGTCAATCTTAAAAAAAGAAAGAGGAAGATTGGCAACAGATGTTAGCTCAGGGCCAGTCTTCCTCACCCAAAATAAATAAATAAATAAAATAATGGTAGGCTATAGTTATGGAGATTTTAACTTGAGACCTGACTCCTTTCAGCAAGTATGGCACAGGCTCTGTGCACTTCACCACATTCCCACCATTCCCTCACAGTTTCTATGGATGGTCCAAGTTCGCTGGAGAAAGATCTAGAAAGATTTCCTTTGGCTTGAGTTTAGAAGAAAGAAGTAGGAGATCAGCCTGTCATTTTAGAGTCTCCACCTCCCAGCACAGCATCTCAATTTAAATCCCTATTTGGTCACAGGACATGGTTACCTAATTACATTCATTCATTCATTCCCTCCCTCAGTCATTTAATAAAGATTCAGTGTGTAAGTGTTGGGAATATAAAAATCAGTGAGGGAAGTTCCAAGTCAAGATGGCAGAATGAATATAAACATAATTAAAATACTTTCATGTATAATTGAAAAAGAGTTGGTACTTTATGTCAGCTAGTAAATTTGCTAGTAGCAGGCAGGTTGGTTTGATGCCATCTCCTAGATGTCTCTCAATCAAAATTAATCTTTCTCTCCCTTATACTCCAACAGGGCTGGTACAGCATCTTCGCTACTTTAGTACTTTTCATGGTCTGCTTTGGATTTTAGTTAAACTACTGGGATCTGAAGAAGATACAAAGGTAAACAAGAAGTGAGTCTTTGCTCTCAAGGAGTTTTTATAGTCTATTTGCAGCTTTGAGACAGGGACACCAGTGATAATTCAAAGAAGTATCTGGTAAGTGTTGAAGGAGGTGCCAGCAAAGAGAAAAGGAGCGTCAAGAATGCAAGTGAGAAGATGGTTCCGTCAGGAAGAGATTCGGGCGGAGGAGGAATATCTGACAAGGGACTCGGAGGCTAAGTACCATTTCAACAGGTTTTTGTTGTCAGTGCAATCAAGTCGATCAAGTCGATTCCTGCTGGTTCCACCCAGTCTTTTTGGGCCATCCTCTCATCTTCTGGAGATGTGTGGGTCCCTAACCAGGAAATGAACCTGGGCAGTGGCTATGAAAGCACCTAATCTACCACTAGACCACCAGGGCTGGCTGCATTTCAACAGATACAGACAGTCAAAATCAGCGTTCTAGCAAGAGGAAAGGGCGTGAACAGCTCTGCTTCGGTATAGAAAACAGTTTCTCAACCGCAGCACTGTTGACATTTTGGGTCAGATAATTCTTTGTTTTGGGGTGTCCTGTGCATTGTAGGATGTTTCACCCCTTCCCTGACCTCTGCCGACTAGATGCCAGCAGCTCCTCTCTCCAGTCACAGCAACCAAAAATGTCTCCAGATGTTGCCATGTGTCCCCTGGGATTGGGGGCAAAACCACCTCAGTTAAGAACCCTGATACAGAATATATACCAACACACAGACACACATACATGAGGATATATATATATATATATATAATGTATATGTGTGTACATATATATAGTCAAAACATTTGAAATTGTCAATATTTCACCATTTTTGTCCTGCAAATGGCAATTTTATATGGCTCAACAAGATAGATGATGTAAGCTGTAGTAGCGATAGATACAGCTGGGAAAGTTAAGCGGTGCCCCATTGTGAATGTCAAGCTGAATAGTTTATGCTAGTGTGCTTTGTAGAGGGATGCTAAAGGGTAATATGGTCAGACAGACGTGGGGTTTATTCCTGGTGCTACTGTATGAACTTGGACAAGTCTTTCAACTTCTCTGAAAACGAGAATGACGGTAATAATACCTACATTAAAAGGTTACTGTAAAGATTAAATAAGATAATGTATGTAAAGTCTCTGGTGCATAGAGTTATCACTGTTCCTTAAATCAGTGGATAATGGGAGTTGCTGAAGATTTTGGAGCAGGGTATTGGTGTGTTCTTAGCTAGAGTTTAGAAAGTTGAATCCTGTGGTATCGACAGTTGGGTCAATTAGAGGGTATTAAGGTGTAACTGTAGGGCAGACATGAAATATAAGGGCCTGAACATAGGTGGTGTCAGTGGGAATGGAAAAGCTAGAAGGGATGTGAGAGAGAGATTTTAAACAACTCTGTTGACCCATATTGACATACAGTAAACTGCACATATTTAAAGGGTATAATTTGCTGAGTTTGACATGCATATACACCTGTGAAATCACCATCACAATCAAGATAGTGCACATATCCATCAGCCCCCTAAATGTCCTCATTCTCTTTTGTAATCCTTCCTAGACTCTTCACCCCTAGTCTTGTCCCAAGGCAACCATTGATCTGCTTTGTGTCACTTCAGATCAGTTTACAATTATTAGAATGTCACATAAATGCAATTATTCAGAGGGGGCTTTGTTTTGGTCTGACTTCTTTCATTCAGCATAGTTATTTTGAGAATCATCCATGTTGCTGAGTGTATCAATAATTTGTTATTTTTTTGCAGAGTAGAATTCCACTGTATGGTTCACTAAAATTTGTTTCTTCATTACCTGTTTGATGTTGGGGTTGTTTCCAGTCTTTGGCTATTACAAAGAAAACTGCTATGAACTTTTGGATACAAGTCTTTGTGTGAACATATGCTTTCTTTTCTAGTAAATATCTAGAAGTGGAACGGCTGGGTCGTATGTGGCATACATATTTAAACTCCTAAGAAATTTTTTTCCAAAATGGTGTAGAGGCTTACATTTCTACCGGCAATATGCTCTTACTGTGGCCAATGTTTCTCATTTTATTCATTCTAGTGGGTATATATCTCATTGTGGTTTCAATTTGCATTTCCCTAACGGCTAATGATGTTGAGCATCTTTTCTTTTGTTTATTTACCATCCATATATCTTCTTTGCTGCTGTATCTGTTCAAATCTTTTGCTTCTTTTAAAAAATTGAGCTGTTTATCTTATTATGTAGGAAGTATTCTTTATATAATCTATGTAATGTCTGTTGTCAAATATGTGTCTTACAAATATTTTCTCCTGGTCTATGGCTTGATTTTTTTTTCTTTAAGATTGGCCCTGAGCTAACATCTGTTGCCAATCTTTTTTTTCCTTCTTCTTCTCCTCAAAGCCCCCCAGTACCTAGTTGTATATTCTAGTTGTAGGTCCTTCTGGTTCTGCTATGTGGGTTGCCACCTCAGTGTGGCTTGATGAGTGGTGCTAGGTCCATGCCCAGGATCCATACTGGTGAAACCCTGGGCCACCAAAGAGGAGTGTGTGAATTTCACCACTCCACCACAGGACTGGCCCCCTATTGCTTGATTTTGAGAAGCAAGGTTTTCTTGTTTTGTTTTGTTTTGATAAGATCAATATATTGATTTTTTTCTTTTATAGTTTAATCTTTTTAAGTCATATATAGATACCTTTGCCAAACCCAATGTCACTAAGATTTTTCTGCTATATTTTATTCTAGATGTTATGCCTTTTTTAGCTCTTACATTTGGGTCTGGGTTTCCTTTTGTAGTTAATTTTTGCATATTAAAACTATATATGAGGGAATGATGGCAGTATCATGGCAGTACAAGACGACTCTCACGTTATCTTCCTCTCAACAAGAAAAATTCAGCATCCATTCAAGAACAAAGTGGCTTTGTGGGAGCTGTGGGATCCAGGACCATAAGCCAAGGGAGCTGGGAGGAGTGTCGCCCACCTGCGAGTTGAGTAATAGGCAGAAAGACCTTGGTCCCTACTGTGGACCCCGCAATGGCCTGTGAGCCATTTCCAGTTCGTTTCAGCCATGGTCCTGGAGCCCCAAGAAGATACTTGTCTCAGACAATCACTCACAGACCGGACAGATGTTTTCACCAGCTTAGTTACTAAATACTTAAAGAAGAATTAACACCAATCCTTCTCAAACTCTTCCAAAAAATTGAAGAGGGAACACTACCAAACTCATTTTATGAGGCCAGCATTACCCTGATACCAAAGCCAGATAAGGACACTACAAGAAAAGAAAACTACAGACTAATCACCCTGATAATTATAGATACAAAAATTCTGAATAGGGGCTGGCCCCATGGCCGAGTGGTTAAGTTCGAGCCCTCTGCTTCCGTGGGCCAGGGTGTCGCCAGTTCGGATCCTGGGTGCAGACATGGCACCACTCATCAGGCCATGTTGAGGCGGCGTCCCACATGCCACAACTAGAAGGATCCACAACTAAAAGTATACAACTATCTACTGGGGGGGATTTGGGGAGAAAAATCAAAAAAAAAAAAAAGAGATTAGCAAGTTGTTAGCTCAGGTGCCAATCTTTAAAAAAAAAAAATTCTGAACAAAATTATAGCAAACTGAATTCAACAGCACATTACAAGGATGATACCCCATGATCAAGCGGTATATGTCACTGGGATGCAAGGATGTTTCAACATCTGCAAATCAATAAATGTGATACACCACATTAATAGAATTAAAGGTAAAAATCATATTATTTTCTCAATATATGCAAAAAAAAAAAAAGCATTTGACAAACTACTACATACTTTCATGATAAAAATGCTCAATAAGCTGGGTATAGCAGGAACATGCCTCAATGTAGTAAAGGCCGTATACAACAAGCCCACAGCTAACATCATACTCAAAGGTGAAAGGTTGAAATCTTTTCCTCTAAGATCAGGAACAAGACAAGGGTGCTCACTCTACCACAGCTATTCAGCATAGTAAGGGAAGTCTCAGCCAGAGCAACCAGGCAAGAAAAAGAAATAAAAGGCATCCAAATCAGAAAGGAAGAAGTAAAATTGTTTTTGTTTGTAGATGATATGCTCTTACATATTGAAAATCCTAAAGGCTGAACTGAAAAACTGTTACAACTAATCAACAAATTCGGTAAAGGTGCAGGATACAAAATCAACATGCAGGAATCAGTTGCATATTTATACACTAACAATGAAATATCTGAAAAAGAAATAAAGAACACAATTGCATTCACAACAGCATCAAAGACAATAAAATACTTAGGAATAAATTTAACCAAGGAAGTGAAAGATCTATACATGGAAAACTACAAGAGTTTGGTGAAAGAAATTGAAGAAGATACAAACAAATGGAAAGACATCTGTGTTCACAGATCAGAAGAATTAATATTTTTAAATGACCATACTATCCAAAGCCATAAATAAATTCAACACTTGAATTTACAGATTCAATTAAAATTCCAGTGGCATTTTACACTGTAGAAAAAACAGAAATAGAAAATTTGTGTGGAACCACAAAAGACCCCAAAAAGCCAAAGCAATACTGAGAAAGTAGAACAAAGCTGGAGACATCACACTTCCTGATTTCACACTATACTACAAAGCTATAGTAATCAAAACAGTGTGGTACTGGCATAAAAATAGACACATGGACCAATGAAGCAGAACTAAGAGCCCAGAAATAAACCCTCACATATATGGTCGACTAATAAGTCTCTTCAATAAATGATAGTGGGAAAACTGGATAACCACATACAGAAGAATGAAGTTGGACTCCAATCTTATACTGCTCACAAAAGTTAACTCCAAAAGGACTAAAGACTTAAACATAATATCTGATACCATAAAATTCCTAGAAGAAAACATAGAGGGAAATCGCCTTGACATTGGTGTTGGCAGCAATTTCCTGGATATGACACCAAAAATAAAAGCAACAAAAGCAAAAATAAATAAGTGGGACTATGTCACACTACAAAGCTTCTGCACAGCAAAAGAAACTATCAAAAAAATGAAAAGGCAGCCAACAGAACCAGCGAAAATATTTGCAAATCATATATCTAATAAGGGTTAATATCAAAAACATAAAGAATTCATCCAACTCATTAGCAAAAATACAAACAATTTGATTTAAAAATGGACAAAGGAAGTGAATAGACATTTTTCCAAAAAAGACATATAAATGGTCAACAGGTACACGAAAAGGTGCTCAACATCACCTAATCATCAGGGAAATGCAAATGAAAACCACAATGAAATAATCACCTCACACCTGTTGGAGCGGCTCTAATTAAAAAAGACAAGAGATAGAGGGCGGGACCAAGATGGCAGAGTGAGAGGTCTTCTTTGTCTCTCCCTCGCCGAATCTACAACTAATTGGGCATTCACCGATTAACAAAGGATATCCAGATAGCATCTCAAGATGCCTAAAAGTCTCATGCTACTACACATCGGAAGGCGGACAGACTTCCTCCCAGGAGGAGGTGGAAATACGTGAAAACTCTCTGACCCCGGACCCCCGACCCCCGGACAGCCTAGTTCCTGCAGGAGGCTCTCTTCCAGCGAACTCCCCCATAGCATCGCCACACACCAAGGGCAGGAGTGTGCACTCAACAGCGGAGCGATGGTGGAAACAGGTGACAACACCCCTACCCAAGACCCCGCGATCACACCTAAGCCCAGGGAGAAATCCCCAGGGTCCTGCAGCCAACGGCAGGGAAGGCCTCCACTCACCATTAGCAGGGAGGGCCCGCCCAGAAGCCAGAACAAAGAGAAGCTCCTGGCGGGCTCAGCACAACACCAGACCACAAGCTGCCACTGAGCTCATGGTCTCCGGGGCACAGCTCGGTGCAGGGGGTGCTTGGACTTCCTGTAGACGTGCTTGGGGACACGGTTGGAGCTCCAGCGCCTGGCTCTGCGGCACGGGGGAAGGCTCCAGGGCCCCGCATCTCCCTGGCAGGGAAAGCCTCTACTCGCCATTAGCAGGGAGGCCACGCCCAGAATCCAGGACAAAAGGAAGCTCCTGGTGGGCGGATCCACCGGGGCAGCTCCAGACCGCAAGCTGCTGCTGGGCTCACAGTCTCAGGTGCATGGCTCGGTGCAGGGGGTGCCCGGACTTCCCATAGACGTGCTTGGGGACATGGTTGGAGCTCCAGCGCCTGGCTCTGTGGCACGGGGGAAGGCTCCAGGGTCCCACATATCCCTAGCAGGGAAAGCCTCTGCTCGCCATTAGCAGGGAGGCCACGCCCCGAATCCAGGACAAAGGGAAGCTCCCAGTGGGAGGATCCCCTGGGGTAGCTCCAGGCCACAAGCTGCTGGGCTCATGTTCTCCTGCACACGGGTTGGTGCAGGGGGTGCCCAGACTTCCCGTGGACATGCTTGGGGACTGGGTGGAGCTCCAACACCCAGCTCTGCAGCCCAGGGGGTCGCTCCAGGGTCCCGCACCTCCCCAGCAGGGAGGGCCTCTGCTCGCCATTGGCAGGGAGGCCCCACCCAGCATTCGGAACACCAGGAAGCTCCCTAGAGCAGAATTCCCCACAAGGCAGCAGCTTACAAGCCACCACCAGGCCCACGGACTCTGGCCGTGTCCCAGACGAGGCAAGGGGCTCCCAGAGATCCCATGAGAGTGAAGTGGGGCAGAGTAGAGCTCCAGTGAAATGGCTACGTAGCCCAGGGGGGATCTCCAGGTTCTTACAGCAGCCTCAGCGAAAGCCTCTGCACAGCACTAGTGGAGAGGTCCCAACTGGCAATTGCAAGGCAGGAAGGCCCTGGGGAAAAAGCAGCACGGGTGAGGTAATGACAGACTGCAGAAGATACCCATAGCTCTGCTGGGACCTATAGTGGACAAGTGTGATCTGGTGGGCTCTGTTAGGGACAAATCGGAGATTATAGGTGATCCTGCTCCTGGCTGATGGGAAAGCCCACAACACTGCTGCAGACCACAAGGAGGGAGCGCATCTAGGTGGGCTGCAGCAGTAGGCACCAGCAGCCTGAGACTCCCTTGCGATTGCCCCCACAACCGACGAGGGACCCCACAGGACCACTGTGACTATGAGGAGGGGTCCAGGCCCAGTCAGTAACAGCTGACAGGGTTCCTGGTTGGGGCAGTCTAAACAGCTGCTCCCCCACACACACCAGATGCAACAAGTGGAAGCAGCGACTAAACTCTATCTCTAGGAGGAGGCACAAATCCATGCCATCAAGCAGTATGAAAAAATATATTAAATCTCCAGAACAGAAGGAAAATGATAAGCACCCAGAAAACAATCCCAAAGACAACGAAATCTATAACCTAAATGACGATGATTTCAAAACTGCCATTATGAAAAAACTCAACGACCTAAAAGAGAATTCAGATAGACAACTCAATGAGCTCAGGAGCTATGTCACAAAAGAGCTTGACACTATAAAGAAGAACCAATTAGAAATACTGGAGATGAAGAACACAATGGAGGAGATTAAGAAAAATCTGGACTCTCTGAACAGTAGGGTCGATAATATGGAGGACAGAATTAGCAATTTGGAGGATAGGAATATAGAAATGCTGCAGGCAGAGGAGGAGAGAGAATTAAGACTAAAAAGAAATGAAGAAACTCTCCGAGAATTATCCGACTCAATTAGGAGATGCAACATAAGGATTATAGGTATACCAGAGGGAGAAGAGAAGGAGAAGAGGGCAGAAGGCCTGTTGAAAGAAATAATGGCTGAGAACTTTCCAAACTTGGGAAGAGAGATGGAAGTTCACATCACAGAAGCCAATAGCTCTCCAAACTTTATTAATGCAAGAAGACCAACCCCAAGACATATAGTAGTGAAACTAGCAAAAGTCAATGACAAAGAGAAAATACTAAGGGCAGCCAGGCAGAAGAAAATAACTTACAAAGGAAACCCCATAAGTCTATCAGCAGATTTCTCAGGAGAGACCTTACAGGCTAGAAGAGATTGGAATGAAATATTCAAAACTCTGAAGGACAAAAACCTGCAGCCAAGAATACTCTACCCAGCAAAAATATCCTTCAAATACGATGGAGAAATAAAAACTTTCCCAGATAAACAAAAGTTAAGGGAGTTCATCACCACAAAACCTCCTCTTCAAGAATTGCTCAGGAAGAAACTCATTCCTGAAAAATCCAAAAAAGGAAAGGGGTTACAAAATCCAGAACAAAGGAGATAAGCAGAAGGACAATAACACAAAGTAACAGCTCTCCATCAGGACAAAATGCAAAAGAACCAGAAAACAAGTGATAAAATTGCAACAGTAGGCCCCCACATTTCAATAATCACACTAAACGTGAATGGATTGAACTCTCCAATCAAAAGGCACAGAGTGGCAGGATGGATCAAAGAACAAGATCCAACAATATGCTGCCTCCAGGAAACACACCTCAGCCCCAAAGACAAACACAGGCTCAGAGTGAAGGGATGGAAGACAGTACTCCAAGCCAATAATGAACAAAAGAAAGCAGGTGTTGCCATACTTATATCAGACACAGTAGACTTCAAAGCAAAACAGATAAAGAAAGACAAAGAGGGGCAGTATATAATGATAAAAGGGACTCTCCACCAAGATGACATAACAGTTATAAATATATATGCACCTAACACAGGAACACCAAAATTCGTAAAGAAACTATTAACAAAACTAAAAGGAGACATCAACAGCAATACAATAATAGTAGGGGACCTCAACACCCCATTAACACCAATGGACAGATCATCCAGACAGAAAATCAACAAGGAAATTACAGAATTAAATGAAAAATTAGATCAGACGGACCTAATAGATATATATAGGACACTTCATCCAAAAACAGTAGGTTACACATTCTTCTCAAGCGCGCATGGAACATTCTCAAGGATAGACCATATCTTGGGAAACAAAGCAAGCATCAATAAGTTCAAGGGGGTTGAAATAATATCAAGCATCTTTTCTGATCACAATGCTATGAAACTAGAAATCAACTACAAGAATAAAGCTGGGAAAGGGCAAAAAATGTGGAGACTAAACAACATGCTACTGAACAAACAATGGATTATTGAAGAAATTAAAGAAGAAATCAAATATTATCGGGAGACAAATGAAAATGAAAACACACCATACCAAATTATTTGGGACGCAGCAAAGGCAGTCCTAAGAGGGAAATTCATTGCAATACAGGCTCACCTCAATAAGCAAGAAAAATCTTACATAAACAACCTCAAATGACACCTAATGGAATTAGAAAAAGAAGAACAAACAAAGCCCAAAGTCAGTAGAAGGAGGGAAATAATAAGAATTAGAGCAGAAATAAATGAAACAAAAAAGACAGTAGAAAGGATCAATGAAACAAAGAGTTGGTTCTTCGAAAAATTAACAAAATCGACAAACCCTTAGCAAGACTCACTAAAGAAAAAGAGAGAAATCTCAAATAAATAAAATTAGAAACGAGAGAGGAGAAATCACAACAGATACCGAAGAAATACAAAGGATCATAAGAGAATACTATGAAAAACCATACGCCAACAAATTGAACAACCTAGAAGAAATGGATAAATTCCTAGCCTCATACAACCTCCCCAAACTGAATCAGGAAGAAATAGAGAATCTGAATAGACCAATCACAAGTAAAGAAATAGAAACAGTAATCAAAAACCTCCCCAAAAATAAGAGTCCAGGACCAGACGGCTTCTCTGGAGAATTCTACCAAACATTCAAAGAAGATTTAATACCTATCCTTCTCAAACTGTTCCAGAAGATAGAGGAAGATGGAGCACTCCCTAATACATTCTATGAAGCCAACATCACCCTGATCCCCAAACCTGACAAGGACAACACAAAGAAGGAAAACTACAGGCCAATATCACTGATGAACACAGATGCAAAAATCCTCAACAAAATTTTGGCAAACCGAATACAGCAAAATATCAAAAAGATTATACACCATGATCAAGTGGGATTTATACCAGGGACACAGGGATGGTTCAACATCCGCAAGTCAATCAACGTGATTCACTACATTAACAATATGAGAAACAAAAACCACATGATCATCTCAATAGATGCAGAGAAAGCATTCGACAAGATCCAACATCCATTTATGATAAAAACCCTCAATAAAATAGATATAGAAGGAAACTACCTCAACATAATAGAGGCCATATATGACAAACCCACAGCCAACATCATACTCAACGGACAAAAACTGAAACCCATCCCTCTCAGAACAGGAACAAGACAAGGGTGCCCACTTTCACCACTCTTATTCAACATAGTACTGGAGGTGTTGGCCAGAGCTATTTGGCAGGAAAAAGAAATAAAAGGATTCCAAATAGGCAATGAAGAAGTAAAACTCTTGCTGTTTGCAGATGACATGATCTTATATATAGAAAACCCCAAAGAATCCATAGAAAAACTATTAGAAACAATCAACAACTACAGCAAAGTTGCAGGGTATAAAATCAACATACATAAATCAGTAGCATTTCTATACATTAACAATGAACTAACAGAAAAAGATCTCAAGAACTCAATCCTAGTCACGATCGCAACAAAAAGAATAAAATACCTTGGGATAAATTTAACCAAGGAAGTGAAAGATCTATACAACGAAAACTACAAGACCTTCTTGAAAGAAATTGACAACGACATAAAGAGATGGAAAGACATTCCATGCACATGGATTGGAAGAATAAACATAGTTAAAATGTCCATACTACCTAAAGCAATCTACAGATTCAACGCTATCCCAATCAGAATTCCAATGTCATTCTTTACAGAAATTGAGCAAAGAATCCAAAAATTCATATGGGGCAACAAAAGACCCCGAATTGCTAACGCAATCCTGAGATAGAAGAACGAAGCTGGAGGCATCACAATCCTTGACTTCAAAACATACTACAAAGCCACAGTAATCAAAACAGCATGGTACTGGTACAAAAACAGATGCACAGATCAATGGAACAGAATTGAAAGCCCAGAAATAAAACCACACATTTATGGACAGCTAATCTTTGACAAAGGAGCTGAGGGCCTACAATGGAGGAAAGAAAGTCTCTTCAACAAATGGTGCTGGGAAAACTGGACAGCCACATGTGAAAGAATGAAAATCAACCATTCTTTTTCACCATTTACTAAAATAAACTCAAAATGGATCAAAGACCTAAAGATTAGGCCTGAAACAATAAGTCTTCTAGAAGAGAATATCGGCAGCACACTCTTTGACATCAGCTTCAAAAGAATCTTTTTGGACACCATAACCCCTCACATGAGGGAAACAATAGAAAGAATAAACAAATGGGACTTCATCAGGCTAAAGAGCTTCTTCAAGGCAAGGGAAAACAGGATTGAAACAAAAAAAACAGCCCACTAATTGGGAAAAAATATTCACAAGTTATTTATCCGACAAAGGGTTAATCTCCATAATATACAAAGAACTCACATGACTCAACAATAAAAAAAATCATATAACCCAATTACAAAATGGGCAGGGGACATGAACAAGCATTTCTCCAAAGAAGATATACAGATGGCCAATAGACACATCAAAAGATGCTCATCATCACTAATCATCAGGGAAATGCAAATCAAAACTACACTAAGATGTCACCTTACACCTGTTAGAATGTCAAAAATATCCAAAACCAAGAGTGACAAATGTTGGAGAGGCTGTGGAGAAAAGGGAACCCTCATACACTGTTGGTGGGAATGCAAACGGGTGCAACCACTATGGAAAACAGTATGGAGCTTCCTCAAAAAGTTAAGAATAGAAATACCTTATGACCCAGCCATCCCACTACTGGGTATATATCCTAAGAACCTGAAATCAGCAATTCCAGAAGTTCCATGCACCCCTATCTTCATTGCAGCATTATTCACAATAGCTAAGTCATGGAACCAACCTAAGTGCCCAGCAACTGATGATTGGATAAAGAAGTTGTGGTGTATATATATACAATGGAATACTACTCAGCCATAAAAAAGGACAAAGTCGTCCCATTCACAACAACATGGATAGACCTTGAGAGTATTATGTTGAGTGAAATAAGCCAGACAGAGAAAGATGAACTCTGTGTGACTCCACTCATAGGTGGTAGTTAACATATGGACAAAGAGAACTGATCGGTGGTTGCCAGGGGAAAGGAGGGTGGGGGAGGGCACTAGGGGTGAAGTGGTGTACCTACAACATGACTAATAATGATGTACAACTGTAATTTCACAAGGATGTTAACTTTTATAACCTTAATAAAAAAAAAGACAAGAGATAAATATTGACAAGGATGTGCAGAAAGGGGAACACTTGTGCACTGTTGATAGGAATGTAATTCAGTGCAGCCACTATTGAAAACAGTATGGGGCTTCCTCAAAAAATTAAAAATATGATCCAGCAATTCCACTTCTGGGTATGTATCCAAAGGAAATTAAAACAGGATCTCAAAGAGATGCCTGCACTCCCATGTTCATTACAGCGTTATTCACAATAGCCAAGATATGGAAACAACCTAAGTGTCAGTCAATAGATGAATGGATAAAGAAAATGTGGGTACATATATACAATGGAATATTATTCAACCATGAGAAAAAAAGCACATCCTGCCATTTGAGACAACATGGATTGCCCTTGAGGGCATTACACTAAGTGAAATAAGTCAGAGAAAGACAAGTATTTTATGATCTCACTTATATGTGGAAGCTAGAAAAGTTAAACTCAGAAACTGAGAGTAGAATGGTGGTTATCAGGGCTTGGGGGTAGGGGAAATTGGAGATTGTTGGTCAAAGGGTACACACCTCCAGTTATAAGGTGGATAATTCCTGGGAATCTAATGTACAGCATGGTGATTATAGTTAATAATACTGTATCATATTCTTGAAAGTTGCTAAGCCAGTAGCCCTTAAATATTCTCACCAAAAGAAGAAATGGTAATAATGTAATGTAACGGAGGTGTTAACTAACCCTACTGTGATAATTATTTTACAATATGTAAGTGTAATAAATCAACATATTATATACCTTAAACTTATACAATCTTATTCATCAATTATATCTCAATGAAGCTGGAAAAAAGTATATATAAGAAATAAATGTTGAGATTCATATTTTTGCTTATGGCTATTAAATTGTTTTAGCATCATTTGTTGAAGAGATTGTAGTTCCCCCATGGAATTGCCTTGGTACATTTGAGGAAAATTAATTCATCATATATGTGTGTGTCTATTTCTGGACACTCTATTCCATTTCACAGGTATATATGATATAGGTGTATGCTATATATATATATATATATTTAGATGTATGATATATATGTAAATATATAGCATATATATTTGGACATATGATATATACGTGTATATATTTCCCTCCTTGATCTCAATACCATACTCTCTTGAGTATTACCGGAGCTTTATAACATGTCTTAAAATAAGGCTGTGTAAATTATCCAAGTTTGTATTTCTTTTTGAAAGTGATTTTGCCTATTCTAGGTCCTTTGCATTTCCATATAAATTTTAGCTAGCTTTTCCATTTCTACAAAGAAGGCTTCTTGAATTTTGATTGGAATTGTACTGAATCAATAAGTCAATCTGGGAAGAATTGACTTGTTAACAATATTGAGTCTTCCAATCAATATGCATGATAGATATCACCATTTATTTTGGTTTTCTTTAATTTCTATGTGCTGTGCAATAAATATACTCATCTCATCAAAGTTGTTGAATGCTTTAATATAAAGTTTTTCATATTTCCTTATTGTCTATGAAGTCTGTCTTTACATCTTCTGTCTTATTCCTGATATTTGTAATTTGCATCTTCTTTCTTTTCTGATTAGTTTGGCTAGAGGTTTACAAATTTTATTTATAGTCTCAGAGAATGAGCTTTTGGCTTTATTAATTTTCTGTATTTTTTCTCTTTTCTTTTGGATTGATTTCAGCTCTTACATTTATATTTCTTTTCTTCTGTGTATTCTGGGTTTATTTTGCTCTTCCTTTTCTTATTTCTTAGGACAGAAGCTTAGGTCATCAATTTGAGAAATTTCTTTCCTATTATAGGCATTTGATGCTATTAATTTCCCTCTAAGCACTACTTTAGCTGCATACCACAAATTTTAATATGTTATTTTTCATTTTCAAAATGAAATTCAGTTCAACATACTTTTTTATTTTCCTTTTTATTTCTGCTCTAACCCATGGTCTACTTTCAAGTACATTGTTTAGTTTCTAAATATTGGAAGATTTTTCCAGATACCTTTGTGTTATTAATTTCTAATTTAATTCTATTGTGGTCAGAGAAAAAACTTTGTATGATTTATATTATGTTAAATATATTGAGACTTGTTTTATGGCCCCAAATATGGTCTCTCTTGGTTAATGTTCCCTGTGTCTTGAAAAGAATGTGTCTTCTGTTGTTGTTGGACGGCCTGTTCCATACACGTCAATTAAGTCAGTTTGGTTCATACAGGTGTTCAAGTCTTCTGTATCTTTATTGATCTTCTGTGCACTTGTTTTATCACTTATTGAATGAGATATGTTACAACCTCTAAATATAATAGTGAATTCATGTTTTCCTCCCTTCGTTTTATCAGTTTTTGCTCAATGTATTTTGGTCCTATGTAATGTGCATAAACAGGAATGGGTTTTGAGAAAAAATCTATAATTCTCTGCAGCTCTGTGGCTGGTGAGCATGGGAGTGCTGGTGAGGTAGAAAGAGAAATAAAAATAAGCCCATATGTGTCTGATATCTGTGCATTCAGGTATTTATGCAAGTCACTGGACAAGGGAACCCTAGTCAGGACCAACCTCAGGCCAATGTTTTTTTCAAAATCTGCATTTAGGGCCCATTATTTTGTCATTTTCCCCAAAGCCAAGTGTTCTCATGATCTTTCTTCCTCTCATATCTTGTTTTCAGATACTCAATCCTACAAAGATATAAATGACTGATCTTCATTAAGATTTAGAAGATGGGTAAAGACTATTATTCCTGTAGTAAGCATTTTTATTTTAAAGTGGACTTAAATTTTTAAGGTAACAGAATGTAGCTTAGCTATGGAATTTCAAGCATTAGAGGATAAGCAAGATCTCTGGGGACACAGGAGCTAAAATAACTCCAGGAACAGCTGTAGATTCTCAGCATTTCTACTTGGCTTAGATCAACCTGGTTTCAGGTAGAGTAAGTGCTCAGTGTCCTGAGTTTGAATTACAACTATTTGAGAATCTTACAATATTTTTACCACTAGAAAAAGGAACTACACCCCATTGTTTTGTGTTGAAAATTCAAAGTGCCGTACTCTTCCTGTTCTCCAGGAAAATCAAGTACTGACCAAATTCCTTACCGCACATGAACTTGAACCTGACGAGGAAGTTGCACCTTTCCTTTCTCCCAGCATAACTGCAAGCTCTACCACAGCCCTCACAGGTCACATTGTAAAATATCAACAGGAGTTCGTCCCATAAAGCTTCTGACTCAAACCAAAGCTGAGCCGCAATAACAGCAATGAAGCATCCAGCCTCTTATCTTATAATGAAGCCTGATGAATCTATCAGTATTTCTGCTGCCTGGTAATTGAGGAATGTAAAGGGACTTTATTCTGTGTAGGAGGGAACAGGATAGGGATGGATTTGCTGAAGTTATAGAAACAATGATAAGAGCAGATATGAAATCAACAGGGAAATTGTTGCCAGGCAACATGCTTGGTTGTCAAAGAGATACAGTAACAAGCCATGAGCAATCTTCGGTGATAGTCCATAAATGTCTGAGCCAGAAAATGTCTGCATCATGACTAGGTTAAGGCAAATACTTTTTCAAAGAACCAAAGCATCTATCTCTCCCATCCAATTCCATAAATATGGACCATGCTGTAAACATAGGCCCTAGGGTTTTGCACTTTTGAGGAGTGTAATGTCCTTATTACTGGAACATTTTGTGGCTTTGGGGTTTTTTTACAGTCATACCCCTGGCTGTATGTAATAATTTTACTCAGCACAACCAATTTTGGTCACAGAATGTACCCAAATTGTGCCCAATATCTTGTTTCGCAAGCCTGGCAAAATTTTGCTGGCTTGATCACCAACATGTGGCCAGTGAGTCTCATTCATAAACAGACCAGGACCACTCATGAAGACTGCAGGATGAGAGGGTTTGAAGGAAATGTATAGAATATTGGGCCCACATTCTTTGTTTTCTCAGATGAGGAATGTGGCTTCTATGATTGATATGCTAATGTCCATCTCTTTTTGCTCTTTGGGCCTACCATTCCAAATAGAACTTGGTCTCTCTAGGATGAATGGAGTACTTGCACTTAAGGTGAAAATCCCCAAGTCCACCTTGCCTTCAGTGCTCTGCATGATGCAGTCTCTCTCCTCCTACCACCTCCCTCTTGCTCTTCTCTTTACTTATTAACCATCAGTCATGCCACGGTTTCTTAATCCTGTGCCTTTTCTCTATCCTTCCCTTTGCAGGGGCGCACCTACCAGCTCCTGGATTAGCTGTGCCTCCGGGATTCACAACTCTCTTCATCAGTACACCCAGGGGTAAGGATATTCAGAAGGGGAAGAAGATATTAGAATATATCCACTGATAACTAGATAGGTAGAGACCAGCTAATCACCCAGAATGCCAGTTCACTAAATAATGTAGAAGACAAGGCCCCCAGAGTGTTGGCACTCTATGTTGAAGACAACCACCTGCAGTGCAACGAAGGGATGGATAGGAGCAGAGGCCCAGGATGCCGGCTGACAAACTGGTACAGTGCTAACCAACGGGTCAGTTAACCAGACTAGTTATTAGAGAGTTGTTTTATGAACTAGACATCAACGCTCTCCGAGCAGGGATCTTGTCCGGTTCACTGTTTCATCCTTAGCGTCTGGTACAGAGCGTAGCACACAATACATGGGGAAGGAATAGTAATCAAACAACAAATGAATTTAAAATCAGAACAAAGAGAATTTATTTGACAAACTTAAGAGATATTTTAGGCAATTGTGGTTCAGTGGAAGATTGGGAACCTCGAATACGGAAGATGTTATCTGCTATAGATTAACAATATTTCTGGAGTTAACATATTTTAACTAAACAAACCCCACAATGATTAATAAACATTAATTTTTGAAAAGTGGTTCAGCAAGCAGCAACAGTAAGTGCTATAGGACATAAAACACAGTAAGAAACTGATGAGTTTAAAAAGCACCTAAGTCCTTACCTTTTAATACAGTTATGTCATGTGAAAACAATTGAAAATTTTAAACATCTACTGTTTTGCCTTGATAGAAAATGTCTGGCTTTGCCTAAAATTGGCAGGAAAAAAATCTTACCCTATTTCCTAAATATTTCAGATAATGTATCAAATTTTGCATAGAAAATTAAAATTTGCAAGCATATTCATTCTTTGAAAACTGACCTTTAAAACTATTGCACAGTGATAAAAAATTAAAATTTTTAGTTTAACAGGAAACTCATTTATCTGCTGAAGCAAAATACCTTATTGCCAGTATTTGTTGTAACAGATTTACAAAATGAAGGAAGGGCTGGTGCAAGAAGTCTTTGAACACCTCTTTGAGTAACATCCTCCTTTTGTTGCTACGTATTGCTTTTTTTTTAATCGTCTCTCCTATGTACTAGAAAATCACCCTTGTCCACGATCCGTATGAGATTTCCCATCACAAGTCATCCTTTGGCAGAGGAGCGGTGGACAGATTCATTCACTCCACACTGCTCCATCCACACCCTGCAGATTGGGCCCCGGAAACAGCAGCTACTTTTTTTCGTTTTTTCGGTTTTTTTAGTTTTTTCAGATAGAAAGTATCTGGCATCACAATTCTGTATATGTAAGAGGAACCTTGAGAGTTTAGAGGAAGAAATACATTTATACTTTATAATCTCTACATGTTTATGAGCCATCAAGTTCTCCAAGATTAAAATACGACAGGTTCTTCCTTAGTCCTGAATTGTTTTTTAAAGTGACAAATGTATCCTCCAGTATGTCTCTTATCCCCAACCAGAGGGACTATTTTTTGTAGAGATCTCAGCTCTTGGCAGTGATGTTGGAGGGGAACAGGGTGCTGAATTTGTACAATGGAAAAATGATAACTCAGCAGGTTGTACTGAAGTGCCAATTACCTTCTGTTTCTAAAAAACTCACGTTATATTCTGTCCTTTCCAGAGCAAGTTTATTTGACATTGTAAAAGTATTGAAGATTTCATTTTAATTGGCTGAGATTATAGTTGAGAGTGAAGGCATAGCATTAAGCTGAAGGGCAAGAATCTCTTAGAATAGCTTAGAATGCATTTCCCATCCCTCTAGATGAGACTCGACGGCGAAACTCAGGGACTTCAGCTCCTGATGAATCAGGGTGATTCCTGCACTGCGGAACTTTGAGACCAGAGCGTCCCTGCGGTCTGAGATCGCAGGCAGGTCACTTATTCTCATCTGTAGAACAAGACAACACCACCTACTTCACGAGGTTGATGTTAATGCAAATGTCATGTATAGAGCACCAGGACTGGCCCAGTCATTCCTCATGAAGTCTCAGTGAGCCTCTCCCTGCGCTAAGCTGGAAGAATAGCTATGGTCAGATGAGAATTCTAGGTTACAACGTTATGGGTTATCTCTGAGTCAGGAAGAATTTAGGATGGCGAGAACATGGCAGTAATCTCTTTAAAGAAACAGACCACTGCAGAAACCACATGACGTTTGACTTTATTCTGATGATTTTAAAATCACTCTTGTCATACCCAGCCAGACTCCTCTTCTTTCTCTCTTCAACATGGGCTGCCACTTTCTTTGGACAATCTAAGGCAGTGTTTCTGGTATACAAAAAGTCAGAAGACATCTGGAAGCCAGTTCTCCAAAACTGTGGCTTCCCCAAGCCTGGCTGCCTTCCCCATATTTTTTTAGTTGTAACCTGGGAGATAACAGTGGAAAATGCTCTAGAATTGGAATCCTGCCTTTGGGGATGTTCTCTCAGACCACTCCTTAGATGTTACCCCTCCTTGAGGCAGTGGCCTACATTCGCTAACCTGAGGCTTGCCTTTTCACTCTCTCAATGGTGTGTCTGTGGAGCTGAAGTTCTTAATCTTCATTTGACCCAATTTAGCATCAAAATCGTTCAGATCCTGGGGCCGGCCCAGTGGTACAGCGGTTAAGTTCACATATTCTGCTTCGTTGGCCCGGGGTTCGCCGGTTCGGATCCCAGGTGCAGAGATGGCACTGCTTGTTAAGCCATGCTGTGGTAGGCGTCCCACATATAAAGTAGAGGAAGATGGGCACAGATGTTAGCTCAGGGCCAGTCTTCCTCAGCAAAAAGAGGAGGATTGGCGGCAGATGTTAGCTCAGGGCTAATCTTCCTCAAAAAAAAAAAATCATCCAGATGCCTAGGAATAAATCTAACAAAAGAGGTGTGTGTGTGTGTGTGTCCTGTTAAGAAATCACTCTCCCCACAAGTTCAGGAAGATAGATTCTTGTACAATCTTCTAACAGCTTTATTGTTTGGCTTTCATACGTAAGTCTACAGTCCATCTGGTATAATTTTTGTTTAGGTTTAAGGCAGGAATCAACTTTATGCTTTTTTCCATATGTGTTCCCAAATGTCCCAGGATAATTTATTGAAAATGCCCTCCTTTCACTCCCAACTTTGAAGTGTCACACGTGGCATAAATATGATGACCACATGATTTATTATCCAAATCAATTAAATTTTGAGAGTAAAAGAGGGCATTGCTAAAAACTGAAATAAGACAAAAAGCATAAACAGACTGTTTGGAGCAAACTGGCGTGATGGTGACCCATCACCAAGCAGGGTTCATACTGTGTGGGGCTGTGATTTCTTGGCTCTCTGTTCTCTTCCATTTCTGACCATCCTTGTACCAAAATCCACTCATTTCCGCAACTTTAGAATAAGTCTTGATTCTATTAAATACGTCCTCTCACCTGATTGTTCTTCAAGATTGTCTTGGATGTTCTTGTTGTGTAAATACTAGAACCACTTGTCATGTTTTACCAAAAACAAAACAAAACAAAAAACTGCTTGGTTTTTTATTAGGATTGCATTGACCTGTAGATCAATTGACATGTTTAAAACGCTGAATCATAACCATGGAATAGCTCTCCATTTATCCAGATCTTCTTTATTGTCAGTCAACAGTGTTTTTGAGGGCTTGTTATCAGGTATGTGCAAATTTAGAATTGTTATATTTTCCTAGTGAGCTGAATCTATTTTTCATTATGAAGCGTCTGTCTTTATCTTTGAAATAGGAAAATCTACTTTGCCTAATATTTCTAGCCACATCTACTTTTATGGTTAGTATTTGCATGAAATCTCTTCTATTCTTTTCCTTTCAAACTCTATTTTTATGCTATAGATATATTTCCTGTAAACACCACATGAAATTTTTTCAATCCAGTCTAACCATCCTTGTCTTTTAGCTGGAATATTTAGTCAATTTATATTTTAAGTAATTACTTAAATATTTGGAGTTTGACATACCATCTTGCTATTTGTCATGGCTGTTCTATGTATCTTTTTCTCTTTCCACCTTTCGGATTGAGTGTGTGTTTTTTGTTATTCCTTT